>NC_134098.1:96013377-96352127 GCF_000715075.1 Nicotiana tabacum | reverse complement strand
GTAGTTACTATGGTTCCTTAGGTCGTATTTGATGGCCCGGAAAATTTTTAGGCGATCGGGGTTCGGGGTTCCCAGGACCCCTTGGAAGGCATGGGCTAAAGTACACGAAAATATGGAAATTGCGCGAAATTCTAGTTTTTTGGCTGAAAAATGCAAAAGACTAGGAAGAATCATGGCGGGGCGGTGACTATGGTTCCTTAGGTCGTATTTGATAGTCCGGAAAATTTTTAGGCGATCCGGCTCCGGGGGGCCCGACCCACTCGGAAGGCGTGGGGGATAGCACACAAAAATATGGGAATCGGGCGGAATTCTAGTTTTTTGGACAAACAATGCAAAAAAATGAGGAATGATCTTGGCGAGGCGGTGACTATGGTTCCTTAGGTCCTAATTGATGGCCCGAAAATTTTTTAGGCGATCCGAGTCCGGCAGCCCGGCCCACTCGGAAGGCGTGGGGCACACATAAATATGGTAATCAAGCGGAATTCTAGTTTTTTGGCCGAAAAACACAATAAATGAGGAACGATCATGGTGGGGTAGTGACTATGGTTCCTTAGGTCGTATTTGATGGCCCGGAAAATTTTAGGCGATCAGGGTCCACGGCTCCCGGGACCACTCGGAAGGCGTAAGCTATAGCACACGAAAATATGCAAATCGCGCGGAGTTCTAGGTTTTTGGCCGAAAAATGCAAAGCATTTGGAACGATCATGGTGGGGCGGTGACTATGGTACCTTAGGTCGTATTTGATAGTCCGGAAAAATTTTAGGCGATCGGGGTCCGTGGCTCCCCGGACCACTTGGAAGGAGTGGGTATAGCACACGAAAATATGGGAATCGGGCGTAATTCTAGTTTTTTGGCCGAAAAATGCAAAAAATGAGAAACGATGATGGCGGGGCGGTTACTATGGTTCCTTAGGTCGTATTTGACAGCCCGGAAAAATTTTAGGCGATCGGGGTCCGGGGGTCCCGGAACCACTTAGAAGGGTGGGCAATAGCACACAAAAATATTGTAATCGGGCGGAATTCTAGTTTTTTGGCCGAAAAACGCAAAAACTGAGGAACGATCATGGTGGGGCGGATACTATGGTTCCTTAGGTCGTATTTGATAGTCCGGAAAAATTTTAGGCGATAGGGGTCCGGAGGTCCCGAGACCACTCGGAATGTGTGGGCTATAACACACCAAAATATGGGAATCGCGCGGAATTCTAGTTGTTTGGCCGAAAAACGCAAAAAATAAGGAACGATCATGGCAGGGCGGATACTATGGTTCCTTAGTTCTTATTTGATTACCCGGAAAAATTTTAGGCGATCGGGGTCCGCGGCTCTTGGGACCACTCGGAATGCGTGGGTATAGCACACGAAAATATGGGAATCGGACAAAATTCTAGGTCTTTTTAAGTAACATGCAAAGAATGTGGAAACATCTTGGCAGGGAGGTGACTATGATTCCTTTGTTCTTATTTGATAGTCCGGAAAAATATTAGGCGATAGGGGTCCGGAGGTTCCGGGACCACTCGGAAGGCGTGGGCTAAATAACACACAAAATTATGGGAATCGCGCGGAATTCTAGTTGTTTGGCCGAAAAAAGCAAAATATGAGAAACGATGATGGCGGGGCGGTTACTATGGTTCCTTAGGTCGTATTTGACGGCCCGGAAAAATTTTAGGCGATCGGGGTCCGAGGGTCCCGGAACCATTTGGAAGGGTGGGCAATAGCACACAAAAATATTGTAATCGGGCGGAATTCTAGTTTATTGGCCGAAAAATGCAACAAATGAGGAATGATCATGGATGGGCGGTGACTATGGTTCCTTTGGTCTTATTTGATAGTCCGGAAAAATTTTAGGCTATCGGGGTTTGCTGCTCCCCGGACCACTTGGAAGGCGAGGGTATAGCACACGAAAATATGGGAATCGGGCGTAATTCTAGTTTTTTGGCCGAAAAATGCAAAAAATGAGAAACGATGATGGCGGGGCGGTTACTATGGTTCCTTAGGTCGTATTTGATGGCCCAAAAAATTTTTAGGCGATCGGGGTCCGGGGGTCCCGGAACCACTTGGAAGGGTGCGCAATAGCACACAAAAATATTGTAATCGGGCGAAATTCTAGTTTTTTGGCCGAAAAACACAACAAATGAGGAATGATCATGGCAGGAGGGCGACTATGGTTCCTTAGGTTGTATTTGATAGTCCGGAAAAATTTTAGGCGATAGGGGTCCGGAGTTCCCGGGTTCACTTGGAAGGCGTGGGCTATGGGACATGAAAATATGGGAATCGCGCGAAATTCTAGTTTTTTGGCCGAAAAATAGAAAAAACTAGGAACGATCAAGGCTGGGCGGTGACTATGGTTCCTTAGGTCTTATTTGATAGTCCGGAAAACTTTTAGGCGATAGGGGTCCGGAGACCCGGGACCACTCGGAAGGAGTGGGCTATAACACACAAAAATATGGGATGGCGCGGAATCCTTGTTGTTTGGCCGAAAAATGCAAAAAATGAGGAACGATCATGGTGGGACGGATACTATGGTTCCTTAGGTCGTATTTGATAGTCCGGAAAAAATTTAGGCGATAGGGGTCCGTAGGTCCCTGGACCACTCGAAAGGCGTGGGCAATAGCACACAAATATATTGTAATCGGGCGGAATTCTAGTTTTTTGGCCGAAAAACGCAACAAATGAGGAATGATAATGGCTGGGCGGTGACAATGGTTCCTTAGGTCGTATTTGATAGTCCGGAAAAATTTTAGGCGATAAGTGTCCGGATTTCCCGGGTTCACTTGCAAGGCGTGGGCTATAACACACAAAAATATGGGAATCGCGCGGAATTCTAGTTGTTTGACCGAAAAACGCAAAAAATGAGGAACGATCATGGCGGGGTGGTTACTATGGTTCCTTATATCGTATTTGATGGCCCGGAAAAATGTTAGGCGATCGGGGTCCGCGGCTCTTGGGACCACTCGGAATGCGTGGGTATAGCACACGAAAATATGGGAATCGGGCAAAATTCTAGGTCTTTTTCAGTAACATGCAAAAAATGTGGAAAAATCTTGGCAGGGCGGTGACTATAGTTCCTTTGGTCTTATTTGATAGTCCGGAAAAATATTAGGCGATAGGGGTCCGGAGGACCCGGGACCACTCGGAAGGCGTGGGCTATAACACACAAAAATATGGGAATCGCGCGGAATTCTAGTTGTTTGGCCGAAAAAATTAGAAACGATGATGGCGGGGCGGTTACTATGGTTCCTTAGGTCGTATTTGACGGCCCGGAAAAATTTTAGGCGATCGGGGTCCGGGGGTCCCGGAACCACTTGGAAGGGTGGGCAATAGCACACAAAAATATTGTAATCGGGCGGAATTCTAGTTTTTTGGCCGAAAAATGCAACAAATGAGGAATGATCATGGTTGGGCGGTGACTATGGTTCCTTTGGTCTTATTTGATAGTCCGGAAAAATTTTAGGCGATAGGGGTCCGCGGCTCCTCGGACCACTTGGAAGGCGTAGCACACGAAAATATGGGAATCGGGCGTAATTCTAGTTTTTTGGCCGAAAAATGCAAAAAATGAGAAACGATGATGGCGGGGTGGTTAGTATGGTTCCTTAGGTCGTATTTGACGGCCCGGAAAAATTTTAGGCGATCGGCGTCCGGGGGTCCCGGAACCACTTGGAAGGGCGGAATTCTAGTTTTTTGGCCGAAAAACGGAAAAAATGAGGATTGATCATGGTTGGGCGGTGGCTATGGTTCCTTTGGTCTTATTTGATAGTCCGAAAAATATTAGGCGATAGGGGTCCGGAGGTCCCGGGACCACTCGGAAGGCGTGGGCTATAACACACAAAAATATGGGAAATGCGCGGAATTCTAGTTGTTTGGCCGAAAAATGCAAAAAATAAGGAACGATCATGGCAGGGTAGTTACTATGGTTCCATAGGTCGTATTTGATGGCCTGGAAAATTTTTAGGCGATCGGGGTTCGGGGTTCCCGGAAGCCCTTGGAAGGGGTGGGCTATAACACACAAAAATATGGGAATAGCGCGAAATTCTAGTTGTTTGGCCGAAAAACGCAAAAAATGAGGAACGATCATGTCGGGGTGGTTACTATGGTTCCTTATGTCGTATTTGATGGCCCGGAAAATATTTAGGCGATCGGGGTTCGGGGTTCCCGGGACCCCTTGGAAGGCATGAGCTAAAGCACACGAAAATATGGAAATCGCGCGGAATTCTAGTTTTTTGGCTGAAAAACGCAAAAGACTAGGAAGGATCATGGCGGGGCGGTGACTATGGTTCCTTAGGTCGTATTTGATAGTTCGTAAAATTTTTAGGCGATCCGGTTCCGGGGGGCCCGACCCACTCGGAAGGCGTGGGGGATAGCACACAAAAATATGGGAATCGGGCGGAATTCTAGTTTTTTGGCCAAAAAATGCAAAAAAATGAGGAACGATCTTGGCGAGGCGGTGACTATGGTTCCTTAGGTCCTAGTTGATGGCCCGAAAAATTTTTAGGCGATCCGAGTCCGGCGGCCCGGCCCACTCGGAAGGCGTGGGGCACACAAAAATATGGTAATCGAGCGGAATTCTAGTTTTTTGGCCGAAAAACGCAATAAATGAGGAACGATCATGGCGGGGCGGTGACTATGGTTCCTTAGGTCGTATTTGATGGCCCGAAAAATTTTAGGCGATCGGGGTCCACGGCTCCCGGGACCACTCGGAAGGCGTAAGCTATAGCACATGAAAATATGCAAATCGCGCGGAGTTCTAGTTTTTTCGCCAAAAAATGCAAAGCATTTGGAACGATCATGGTGGGGCGGTGACTATGGTACCTTAGGTCGTATTTGATAGTCCGGAAAAATTTTAGGCGATCGGGGTCCGTGGCTCCCCGGACCACTTGGAAGGAGTGCGTATAGCACACGAAAATATGGGAATCGGGCGAAATTCTAGTTTTTTGGCAGAAAAATGCAACAAATGAGGAATGATCTTGGCTGGGGGTTGACTATGGTTCCCTAAGTCGTATTTGATAGCCCGGAAAAATTTTAGGCGATAGGTGTCCGGATTTCCCGGGTTCACTTGGAAGGCGTAGGCTATAGGACACGAAAATATGGGAATCGCGCGGAATTCTAGTTGTTTGGCCGAAAAATGCAAAAAATGAGGAACGATCATGGCGGGGCGGATACTATGGTTCCTTAGGTTGTATTTCATAGTCCGGAAAAATTTTAGGCGATAGGAGTTTGGAGGTCCCGGGACCACTCGGAAGGTGTGGGCTATAACACACAAAAATATGGGAATCACGCGGAATTCTAGTTGTTTGGCCGAAAAACGCAAAAAATAAGGAACGATCATGGCGGGGCGGATACTATGGTTCCTTAGGTCGTATTTGATTGCCCGGAAAAATGTTAGGCGATCGGGGTCCGCGGCTCTTGGGACCACTCGGAATGTGTGGGTATAGCACACGAAAATATGGGAATCGGGCAAAATTCTAGGTCTTTTTCAGTAACATGCAAAAAATGTGGAAACATCTTGGTAGGGCGGTGACTATGGTTCCTTTGGTCTTATTTGATAGTCCGAAAAAATATTAGGCGATAGGGGTCCGGAGGACCCGGGACCACTCCGAAGGCGTGGGCTATAACACACAAAAATATGGGAATCGCGCGGAATTCTAGTTGTTTGGCCGAAAAATGCAAAAAATGAGGAACGATCATGGCGGGGTGGTTACTATGGTTCCTTAGGTCGTATTTAATGGCCCGGAAATTTTTTAGGCGATCGGGGTTCGGGGTTCCCGGGACCCCTTGGAAGGCATGGGCTAAAGCACACGAAAATATGGAAATCGTGCGGAATTCTAGTTTTTTGGCTGAAAAACGCAAAAGACTAAGAAGGATCATGGCGGGGCGGTGACTATGGTGCCTTAGGTCGTATTTGATAGTCCGGAAAATTTTTAGGAGATCCGGCTCCGGGGGCCCGACCCACTCGGAAGGCGTGGGGGATAGCACACAAAAATATGGAAATCGGGCGGAATTCTAGTTTTTTGGCCAAAAAATGCAAAAAAATGAGTAACGATCTTGGCGAGGCAGTGACTATGGTTCCTTAGGTCCTAATTGATGGCCCGAAAATTTTTTAGGCGATCCGAGTCCGGCGGCCCGGCCCACTCGGAAGGCGTGGGGCACACAAAAATATGGTAATCGAGCGGAATTCTAGTTTTTTGGCCGAAAAATGCAATAAATGAGGAACGATCATGGCTGGGCGGTGACTATGGTTCCTTAGGTCGTATTTGATGGCCCGGAAAATTTTAGGCGATCAGGGTCCACGGCTCCCGGGACCACTCGGAAGGCGTAAGCTATAACACACAAAAATATAGGAATGGCGCGGAATTCTAGTTATTTGGCTGAAAAATGCAAAAAATGAGGAACAATCATGGCGGGGTGGTTACTATGGTTCCTTAGGTCGTATTTGATGGCCCGGAAATGTTTTAGGCGATCGGGGTTCGGGGTTCCCGGAAGCCCTTGGAAGGCATGGGCTATAACACACAAAAATATGGGAATCGCGCGGAATTCTAGTTGTTTGGCCGAAAAACGCAAAAAATGAGGAACGATCATAGCGGGGTGGTTACTATGGTTCCTTAGGTCCTATTTGATGGCCCGAAAAATTTTTAGGCGATCGGGGTTCGGGGTTCCCGGGACCCCTTGGAAGGCATGGGCTAAAGCACACGAAAATATGGAAATCGCGCGGAATTCTAGTTTTTTGGCTGAAAAATGCAAAAGACTAGGAAGGATCATGGAGGGGCAGTGACTATGGTTCCGTAGGTCGTATTTGATAGTCCGAAAAATTTTTAGGCGATCCGGCTCCGTGGGGCCCGACCCACTCGGAAGGCGTGGTGGATAGCACACAAAAATATGGGAATCGGGCGGAATTCTAGTTTTTTGGCCAAACAATGCATAAAAATGAGGAACGATCTTGGCGAGGCGGTGACTATGGTTCCTTAGGTCGTAATTGATGGCCCTAAAATTTTTTAGGCGATCCGAGTCCGGCGGCCCGGCCCACTCGGAAGGCGTGGGGCACACAAAAATATGGTAATCGAGCGGAATTCTAGTTTTTTGGCCAAAAAATGCAATAAATGAGGAACGATCATGGCGGGGCGGTGACTATGGTTCCTTAGGTCGTATTTGATGACCCGGAAAATTTTAGGCGATCGGGGTCCACGGCTCCCGGGACCACTCGGAAGGCGTAAGCTATAGCACACGAAAATATGCAAATCGCGCGGAGTTCTAGTTTTTTGGCCGAAAAATGCAAAGCATTTGGAACGATCATGGTGGGGCGGTGACTATGGTACCTTAGGTCGTATTTGATAGTCCGGAAAAATTTTAGGCGATCGGGGTCTGCGGCTCCCCGGACCACTTGGAAGGAGTGGGTATAGCACACGAAAATATGGCAATCGGGCGTAATTCTAGTTTTTTGGCCGAAAATGCAAAAAATGAGAAACGATGATGGTGTGGCGGTTACTATGGTTCCTTAGGTCGTATTTGACGGCCCGGAAAAATTTTAGGCGATCGGGGTCCGGGGGTCCCGGAACCACTTGGAAGGGTGGGCAATAGCACACAAAAATATTGTAATCGGGCGGAATTCTAGTTTTTTGGCCGAAAAATGCAACAAATGAGGAATGATCATGGTTGGGTGGTGACTATGGTTCCTTAGGTCGTATTTGATAGTCCAGAAAATTTTTAGGCGATAGGGGTTCAGAGTTCCCGGGTTCACTTGGAAGGCGTGGGCTATAGGACACGAAAATATGGGAATCGAGCGAAATTCTAGTTTTTTGGCTGAAAAACGGAAAAAACTAGGAACGATCATGGCTGGGCGGTGTCTATGGTTCCTTAGGTCTTATTTGATAGTCCGGAAAAATTTTAGGCGATAGGGGTCCGGAGACCCGGGACCACTCGGAAGGCGTGGGCTATAACACACAAAAATATGGGATGGCGCGGAATCCTAGTTGTTTGGCCAAAAAACGCAAAAAATGAGGAACGATCATGGCGGGGCGGATACTATGGTTCCTTAGGTCGTATTTGATAGTCCGGAAAAATTTTAGGCGATAGGGGTCCGGAGGTCCCGGTACCACTCGGAAGGTGTGGGCTATAACACACAAAAATATGGGAATCGTGCGGAATTCTAGTTGTTTGGCCGAAAAACGCAAAAAATAAGGAACGATCATGGCGGGGCGGATACTATGGTTCCTTAGGTCGTATTTGATTGCCCGAAAATTTTTTAGGCGATCGGGGTCCGCGGCTCTTGGGACCACTCGGAATGCGTGGGTATAGCACACGAAAATATGGGAATCGGGCAAAATTCTAGGTCTTTTTCAGTAACATGCAAAAAATGTGGAAAAATCTTGGTAGGGCGGTGACTATGGTTCCTTTGGTCTTATTTGATAGTCCGGAAAAAATATTAGGCGATAGGGGTCCGGAGGACCCGGGACCACTCGGAAGGCGTGGGCTATAACACACAAAAATATGGGAATCGCGCGGAATTCTAGTTGTTTGGTCGAAAAATGCAAAAAATGAGAAATGATGATGGCGGGGCGGTTACTATGGTTCCTTAGGTCGTATTTGACGGCCCGGAAAAATTTTAGGCGATCGGCGTCCGGGGGTCCCGGAACCACTTGGAAGGGTGGGCAAATAGCACACAAAAATATTGTAATCTGGCGAAATTCTAGTTTTTTAGCCGAAACATGCAACAAATGAGGAATGATCATGGCTGGGCGGTGGCTATGGTTCCTTTGGTCTTATTTGATAGTCCGGAAAAATATTAGGTGATAGGGGTCCGGAGGTCCCGGGACCACTCTGAAGGCGTGGGCTATAACACACAAAAATATGGGAATCGCGCGGAATTCTAGTTGTTTGGCCGAAAAATGCAAAAAATGAGGAACGATCATGGCGGGGTGGTTACTATGGTTCCTTAGGTCGTATTTAATGGCCCGGAAATTTTTTAGGCGATCGGGGTTCGGGGTTCCCGGGACCCCTTGGAAGGCATGGGCTAAAGCACACGAAAATATGGAAATCGTGCGGAATTCTAGTTTTTTGGCTGAAAAACGCAAAAGACTAAGAAGGATCATGGCGGGGCGGTGACTATGGTGCCTTAGGTCGTATTTGATAGTCCGGAAAATTTTTAGGAGATCCGGCTCCGGGGGTCCCGACCCACTCGGAAGGCGTGGGGGATAGCACACAAAAATATGGAAATCGGGCATAATTCTAGTTTTTTGGCCAAAAAATGCTAAAAAATGAGTAACGATCTTGGCGAGGCAGTGACTATGGTTCCTTAGGTCCTAATTGATGGCCCGAAAATTTTTTAGGTGATCCGAGTCCGGCGGCCCGGCTCACTCGGAAGGCGTGGGGCACACAAAAATATGGTAATCGAGCGGAATTCTAGTTTTTTGGCCGAAAAACGCAATAAATGAGGAACGATCATGGCTGGGCGGTGACTATGGTTCCTTAGGTCGTATTTGATGGCCCAGAAAATTTTAGGCGATCAGGGTCCACGGCTCCCGGGACCACTCGGAAGGCGTAAGCTATAACACACAAAAATATAGGAATGGCGCGGAATTCTAGTTGTTTGGCCGAAAAATGCAAAAAATGAGGAACGATCATGGCAGGGTGGTTACTAGGTTTCCTTAGGTCGTATTTGATGGCCCGGAAATGTTTTAGGCGATCGGGGTTCGGGGTTCCCGGAAGCCCTTGGAAGGCATGGGCTATAACACACAAAAATATGGGAATCGCGCGGAATTCTAGTTGTTTGGCCGAAAAACGCAAAAAATGAGGAACGATCATGGCGGGGTGGTTACTATGGTTCCTTAGGTCGTATTTGATGGCCCGGAAAATTTTTAGGCGATCGGGGTTCGGGGTTCCCGGGACCCCTTGGAAGGCATGGGCTAAAGCACACGAAAATATGAAAATCACGCGGAATTCTAGTTTTTTGGCTGAAAAATGCAAAAGACTAGGAAGGATCATGGAGGGGCGGTGACTATGGTTCAGTAGGTCGTATTTGATAGTCCGGAAAATTTTTAGGCGATCCGGCTCCGGGGGGCCCGACCCACTCGGAAGGTGTGGGGGGTGCACACAAAAATATGGGAATCAAGCGGAATTCTAGTTTTTTGGCCAAACAATGCAAAAAAATGAGGAACGATCTTGGCGAGGCGGTGACTATGGTTCCTTAGGTTTTAATTGATGGCCCTAAAAATTTTTAGGCGATCCGAGTCCGGCGGCCCGGCCCACTCGGAAGGCGTGGGGCACACAAAAATATGGTAATCGAGCAGAATTCTAGTTTTTTGGCCGAAAAATGCAATAAATGAGGAACGATCATGGAGGGGCGGTGACTATGGTTCCTTAAGTCGTATTTGATGGCTCGGAAAAAGTTAGGCGATCGGGGTCCACGACTCCCAGGACCACTCGGAAGGCGTAAGCTATAGCACACGAAAATATGCAAATCGCGCGGAGTTCTAGTTTTTTGGCCGAAAAATGCAAAGCATTTGGAACGATCATGGTGGGGCGGTGACTATGGTACCTTAGGTCGTATTTGATAGTCCGGAAAAATTTTAGGCGATCGGGGTCCGCGGCTCCCCGGTCCACTTGGAAGGAGTGGGTATAGCACACGAAAATTTGGCAATCGGGCGTAATTCTAGTTTTTTGGCCGAAAAATGCAAAAAAATGAGAAACGATGATGGCGTGGCGGTTACTATGGTTCCTTAGGTCGTATTTGACGGCCCGGAAAAATTTTAGGCGATCGGGGTCCGGGGGTCCCGGAACCACTTGGAAGGGTGGGCAATAGCACACAAAAATATTGTAATCGGGCGGAATTCTAGTTTTTTGGCCGAAAAATGCAAACTTGAATTACGCCCGATTCCCATATTTTCGTGTGCTATACCCACGCCTTCCAAGTGGTCCGGGGAGCCGCGGACCCCGATCGCCTAAAATTTTTACGGATTATCAAATACGACCTAAGGTACCATAGTCACCGCCCCACCATCATCGTTCCAAATGCTTTGCATATTTCGGCCAAAAAACTAGAACTCCGCGCGATTTGCATATTTTCGTGTTCTATAGCTTACGCCTTCCAAGTGGTCCCGGGAGCCGTGGACCCCGATCGCCTAAAATATTCCGGGCCATCAAATACGACCTAAGGAACCATAGTCACCTCCCCGCCATGATCGTTCCTCATTTATTGCGTTTTTCGGCTAAAAACTAGAATTTCGCTCGATTACCATATTTTTGTGTGCCCCACGCCTTCCGAGTGGGCCGGGCCACCAGACTCGCGTAAAAGGATGTGCAAAAGTGTAGAATGAGTAGACTACAACGGTACCCAATAAGTGCTAACCTCGGTAGAGTAGTGATGAGATCAGGTCAACACCCTACTAGAATAAATAAGAAAATTGAACAGGTATATGATAGTGTGATAATGATAAACAACAAAAATGAAACAATGAAGAAAATATACCAAGAATAGATACACTGAATTAAGGCAATTAAGGCATCACGAAAGTAAACAATGAATAATATGCCAAGGAAACAAAGCAACCAAAACACAAGTGATATAATTGAATGGTATTAGCAAGCATCACTACCGAGGTACTGCCTCACAGTCTCATATCACAAAACAAATCATAATCATTCCTTATATCACCGCGGGAGCCTTGCATTTAGTTTTGAAAATCATTTTTTCGAAATAGCTTCCCGTGTTTTAGCCCACCTTATCACACCACGTGGCTTCAAGTAGTTCCTCTACTACCAACAAGCATATCAAGACCACCTTATCTCACCACATGCATTTCGACCCCAATCCTTAATCCACCACATGCGTATCAATATCACAACATATAACTTTCTGGTGGACACCACTATATCCACCAGAATCTCGAGGACTCTTGGCCTCCCTGTCATGTCTCCTGGCCTTGCAAACCCTCCAATCTCCATGTGATTTCTACCACCTGCTGGTATGGAGTATCAGTCTCCAACTATCGAGCCATGCTGAATCTAATACCATAGTTGAGCCTCTTGATAAATCGACGGACTCGATCTCTAATTGTGTAAACCAAGGCAGGTGCATATCTGGACAACTCACTAAACTTCAGAACATACTCTGATACGATTATAGAACCCTGGCACAACTGCTCAAACTGCTCGCGCCATGTATCCCAAAGGCTCCGGGGAACAAAATCTCAATTAAATCTCAAAAAATTGAGCCCATGTGAGTGAAGCTACCTCGGTTGGGCTAGCCTCCTCCCAATCCCACCAAGACTAGTACCCTAGTCCCGATAGCTAGAAAGAAGTGAAAGAACCCTCGCTCGTCTTCACTATACCCAAGTTATGGAGAATACAGTGGCACTTTTCCAGAAAGCATTGTGCGTCCTCTGTAGCTAGGCCACTGAAAGAAGGAGGATGGTATTTTTTGTACCACTCGAGCCTGAGCTACTCCTCCTTAGAAGTTGATGCCCTAACCTCGGCCTGAACTAGGACAACCAGCTGCACTTGTATAACCTATGGGACTTGCTCAACATGGAATCACTGCTCTGGGGTACGGGCCGCTGGAGTTTGCGCTCCTACCCTAGCCTGAGATGTTGCCATTGCAATTGGAATCAACCCCGCCTGAGCTAGATTACCAAATATGCTCAAGAACTGGGCGAGCGTCTCTTGAAGTGCAGGGGTAGCAACAAGCGCCGCAAGTGCCTACCTCCCAACTAGAGCTACCGGTGGCTCCTCTGTCGTAGCTCGTGCAGTTGCTTTGGCTACACTACATGCCCCTCCTTGTCCTCTCCCGGACCCTGACCGCGGCCCCAGCCCCGGCCTCTCGCGGCTCTATCAGGGGGCACAATATCTGATCGTCGGATCCAGCGGTGGATGTCCTCACCATCTATGAGAGAATAGAAAGACATAGATTTAGAAATCTAAAGTCAAGAAATTTGCATGATAAGGGATCAAATAAGTGATGTTTCCTAACAGTTCCATAGCCTCTCGAAGATAAATACAAAAGTTTCTATACCGATCCGTGAGATTCTACTATTCCTGCTTTTGACACGTAAAACCTATGTACCTAGGGCTTTAATACCAACTTGTCACTGACCAAATTTTCCTCTGTAGGATATCGTGATGGAACCTAGTCTCTAAGAGTAGGAGAACTTTTGTAATCCTCTTATTACTATAGTGGAGCTTTTTGGATCTTTGTGATCCTGTGATTTTTACCTTCGATTTGAAGGGTTTTCCACGTTAAAATTTGGTGTTCTTTATCTTCTTTATTTTCGGGTTTGCCTCTTCCTCAACATAACAGTGGTATCAGAGCCTTGGTTATTTATCCAAGTTGCTACAGAATGGAGGCAAATATGAGCAAGATGGTATGTTTAAATGGGAAACATTAGCCCGATTCCCATATTTTCGTGTGCTATAGCCCACGCCTTTCTAGTGAGCCCGGACCTCGCCCCCCCCGGAATCGGATCTCAAAAAATGTTTCCAGTCATCCAGTACGACCTAAAGAACCATAGTCACCGCCCCTCCATGACCGTTCCTCGTATTTTTGCGTCTTACGGCCAAAAAACTAGAATTTCTCCCGATTCCCATATTTCCGTGTGCTATAGCCCATGCCTTCCCAGTGGGCAGGGCCACCCGGACCCGTATAGTTTAAAAATTTTCCAGGCCATCGAAGATGACCTAAGGAACCATAGTCTCCACCCGCCATGACTGTTCCTTGTTTTTTTGCGTTTTACGACAAAAAAACTAGAATTTCGCCTGATTCCCATATTTTCGTGTGCTATAGCCCACGCCTTCCGAATGGGCCCGGGCCACTCAGAACCGTATCGCTTAAAAAATTTTTGGGCCATCAAATACGACCTAAGGAACCATAGTCACCGCCCCGCCATGACCGTTACTCGTTTCTTTGTGTTTTACGGGAAAAAACTAGAATTTCACTCGATTCCCACATTTTCGTGTGCGCCCACGCCTTCTGAGTGGGTCTGTGACCCCGGGACCCTAATCGCCTAAATATTTTACCAGGATATCAAATATAACCTAAGGAACCGTAGACACCGCCCCGCCATGACCGTTTCTCGTTTTTTTTCGTTTAACGAACATAAAACTAGAATTTCACCCGATTCCCCTATTTTCCTGTGCTATAGTCCACGCCTTCCGAGTGCCGGTCCGGGCCCCCCGGACCCCGATCGCCTAAAATTATTTTGGGCCATTAAATACAACCTAAGGAACCTCAGTCACCGCCCCGCCATGATCGTTACTTAATTTCTGCACTTTTCGGCCAAAACTAAAATTTCGCCTGATTCCCATATTTTCGTGTGCTATAGCCCACGCCTTCCCATTGGGTTGGGCCCCAGGAGTAGGATCGCCCAAAAAAAATGTTCCAAGCCATCAAATACGACATAAGGAATCATATTCACCGCCCCTCCATAACCGTTCCTCATTTTTTGCATTTTACGGCCTAAAAACTAGAATTTCGCCTGATTCCCATATTTTCGTGTGCTATAGCCCACGCCTTCCGAGTAGGCCGGGCACCCCTGTCTCGGATCGCCTAAAAAATTTTCGGGCCCTCAAATACGACCTAAAGAACCATAGTTACTGCCCTTCCATGACCGTTCCTCATTTTTTTGCGTTTTAAGACCAAAAAACTAGAATTTTCCCTGATTCACATATTTTCGTGTACTATAGCCCACATATTCCGAGTGGGCCCGGGGCCCCCCAGACCCGGATTGCCTAAAATTCATCAGGGCCATCAAATACGACCTAAGGAACCATAGTCACCGCCCCGCCATAATCGTTCCTCACTTTTTGCATTTTACGGCCAAAAAACTAGAATTCCGCCTGATTCCTATATTTTTGTGTGTTATAGCCCACGCCTTCCGATTAGGTCGGGCCCACCGAACTCGGATCGCCTAAAAGTTTTCCGTGCCATCAAATACTACCTAAAGAACCATAATCACCTCCCTGCCATGACCGTTCCTCGTTTGTTTGCGTTTTACGGCCAAAAAAATAGAATTCCACCCGATTCCCATATTTTCGTGTGATATATCCCACGCCTTCCTAGTGGGTAGGGCCGCTCGGACCCGAATAGTTTAAAAATTTTCTGGGCCATCGAATACGACCTAAGAAACCATAGTTACCGCCCCTCCATGATCGTTCCTTATTGTTTTGCGTTTTACGGCAAAAAAAACAAGAATTTTGTCCGATTCCCATATTTTCGTGTGCTACCACGCCTTCTGAATGGGTCCGGACCCCCAGAACCGGATCGCCTAAAAGTTTTCCGAGTCAAAAATTTGACCTAAGGAAATATAGTCACTGCCCCGCCATGACTGTTCCTCGTGTTTTTGCATTTTACGGCAAAAAAACTAGAATTTTGCCTGATTCCCATATTTTCATGTGCTATAGTCCACGTCTTCCGAGTGGCCCCCCCCCCCCCCCCATCTCCCGGGACTCGGATCGCTTAGAATTGTTTCGGGCCATTAAATACGACCTAAGGAACCATAGTCACCACTCCGCCATGATCGTTTCTCATTTTTTGGCGTTTTACGGCCAAAAAAGTAGAATTTCGCTTGATTCCCATATTTTCGTGTGCTATAATCCACGCCTTCCGAGTGCCCCTCCCCCCCTCCCCCACCAGGACTCGGATCACCTAAAATTATTCCGGGCCAATAAATATGACCTAAGGAACCATAGTCACCGCCCCGCCATGATCGATCCTCAATATTTGCATTTTTCGGCCAAAACTAGAATTTCGCCTGATTCCCATATTTTCGTGTGCTGTAGCCCACGCCTTTCGAGTAGGCTGGGCACCCCTGTCTCGGATCGCCTAAAATTTTTCCGGGCCATCAAATACGACCTAAAGAACTATAGTCACTGCCCTGCCATGAGCGTTCCTCG
This sequence comes from Nicotiana tabacum, assembly GCF_000715075.1. Lineage (NCBI taxonomy): Eukaryota > Viridiplantae > Streptophyta > Magnoliopsida > Solanales > Solanaceae > Nicotiana > Nicotiana tabacum. The sequence continues at coordinate 96,336,258 of NC_134098.1, read as the reverse complement.
TTTTTTTGCGTTTTAAGACCAAAAAAATAGAATTTTCCCTGATTCCCATATTTTCGTGTGCTATAGTAGCCCACGCCTTCCGAGTAGGCCGGGCACCCCTGTCTCGGATCACCTAAAAATTTTCCGGGCCATCAAATACGACCTAAAGAAACATAGTCACTGCCCTGCCATGACCGTTCCTCATTTTTTTGCATTTTAAGACCAAAAAACTAGAATTCCACCTGATTCCCATATTTCCGTGTGTTATAGCCCACGCCTTCCGAGTGGGTCTGTGCCCCCCGGACCTCGATTGCCTAAACCTTTTTCCAGGATATCAAATATGACCTAAGGAACCATAGACACCGCCCCACCATGACCGTTTCTCGTTTTTTTGCGTTTTACAGCCAAAAAACTAGAATTTTGCCCGATTCCCATATTTACGTGTGCTATAGTCCACGCCTTTTGAGTGCCCCCCCCTCCCGGGACTCGGATCAACTAGAATTATTCCGGGTCATTAAATACGACCTAAGGAACCATAGTCACCGCCCCGCCATGATCGTTCCTTATTATTTGCATTTTTCGGCCAAAAAACTAGAATTCCGCCCGATTCCCATATTTTCATGTGCTATAGCCCACGCCATCCGAGCGGGTCCGTGCCCCCCGGACCCCGATCGCCTAAAACCTTTCCTGGATATCAAATATGAACTAAGGAACCAAAGTCACCGCCTCGCCACGACCGCTTCTCTTTTTTTTTTTTGGGTTTTACGGCCATAAAAGTGAAATTCTGCCTCATTCCCATATTTTTGTGTGCTATAGTCCACGCTTTCCGCATGGGCTCGGTCCCTAGACCCGGATGTCCTCCTGACTCCCCTGACCGGATCGCCTAAATTTTCCGGGCCATTAAATACGACCCTAAGGAACCATAGTCACCTCCCTACCATGATCGTTCCTCAATATTTGCATTTTTCGGCCAAAACTAGAATTTCGCTTGATTCCCATATTTTCGTATGCTATAGCCCACGCCTTCCGAGTAGGCCGGGCACCCCTGTCTCGGATCGCTTAAATTTTTTTCGGGCCATCAAATACGACCTAAAGAACCATAGTCACTGCACTTCCGATTCCCATATATAAGATAAAAAAAACTAGAATTTCCCCTGATTCCCATATTTTCGTGTGCTATAGCCCACGCCTTCCGAGTGGGCCCAGGACCCCCAGACCCGGATCGCCTAAAATTTTTCAGGGCCATCAAATACGACCTAAGGAACCATAGTCACCGCCCCGCCATAATCCTTCCTCATTTTTTTCATTTTACGGCCAAAAAACTAAAATTCCGCATGATTCTCATCTTTTTGTGTGCTATAGCCCACACCTTCCGATTAGGTCGGGCCCACCGAACTCGGATCGCCTAAAAGTTTTCTGAGCCATCAAATACGACCTAAAGAACCATAGTCACCTCCCTACCATGACCGTTCCTCGTTTGTTTGCATTTTACGGCCATAAAACTAGAATTCCACCCGATTCCCATATTTCTGTGTGCTATAGCCCACGCCTTCCCAATGGGTAGGGCCGCCCGGACCCGAATAGTTTAAAATTTTTCCGGGCCATCGAATACGACCTAAGGAACCATAGTCACCGCCCCACCATGACCGTTCCTAATTTTTTGTGTTTTACGGCCAAAAAACTAGAATTTCGCCTGATTCCCATATTTTCATGTGCTATAGTCCACGCCTTCTGAGTGGGCCCGGGCGCCCCAGAACCGGATCGCCAAAAATTTTTCCGGGTCAAAAATTCTACCTAAGGAAATATAGTCACTGCCTCGCCATGACTGTTCCTCGTGTTTTTGTCGTTTTACGGCCAAAACACTAGAATTATGCCCGATTTCCATATTTTCGTGTGCTAACGCCCATGCCCTCCAAGTGGGTCCGGGCATCCCGGACCCCGATCACATAAAATTTTTGCGGTCTTTCAAATACGACCTAAGAAACCATATTCGGCGCCCGTCCATGACCGTTCCTCATTTTTTTGCGTTTTACAGCAAAAAAATAAGAATTCTGCCTGATTCCCATATTTTCGTGTGCTATAGCCCATGCCTTCCGAGTGGGCAGGGCCCCACTTACTCGGATCACCTAAAAATTTTCCGGGCCATCAAATACGACCTAAAGAACCATAGTCACCGCCCTGTCATGACAATTCCTCTTTTTTTGCGTTTTACGGCCAAAAAACTAGAATTTCACACGATTCCCATATTTTCGTGTACTATAGCCAACGCCTTCCGAGTGAGTCCGGACCCTCCCCCCCCCCCCCCAGAATCGGATGGCCTAAAATTTTTCCAGATCATCAAGTACGGCCTAAAGAACACGGTCACTGCCCCGCCATGATCGTTCCTTGTATTGTTGCGTCTTACGGCGAAAAAACTAAAATTTCGCCCGATTCCCATATTTCCAGGCCATCGAATACGACCTAAGGAACCATAGTCTCCACCCGCCATGAATGTTCCTCTCTTTTTGCGTTTTACTGCTAAAAAACTAGAATTTCGCCGCATTCCCATATTTTCGTGTGCTATAGCCCACGCCTTCCGAGTGGGCACGAGCCCCTCAGAACCGTATCGCCTAAAATGTTTTAGGGCCATCAAATACGACCTTAGGAACCATAATCACCGCACCGCCATAATCGTTCCTCATTTTTTGCGTTTTACGGCCAAAAAACTAGAATTCCGCTTGATTCCCATATTTTTGTGTGCTAAAGCCCACGCCTTCCGATTAAGTCAGGCCCACCAGACTCGGATCGCCTTAAAGTTTTCCGTGCCATCAAATACTACCTAAATAACCATAATCACCTCCTTGCCATGACCGTTCCTCGTTTGTTTGCGTTTTACGGCCAAAAAACAAGAATTCTACCCGATTCCCATATTTTCGTGTGCTATAGCCAACGCCTTCCCAGTAGGTAGGGCCTCTCGGACCCGAATAGTTTAAAAAGTTTCCGGGCCATCGAATACAACCTAAGGAACCATAGTCACTGCCCCGAAATGACTGTTCCTCGTGTTTTTGCGTTTTACGGCCAAAAAACTAGAATTATGCCTGATTCCAGTATTTTTGTGTGTTATAGCCCACGCCTTCCGAGTGGGTCCGGGCATCCCGGACCCTGATCGCCTAAAATTTTTGTGGTATTTCAAATACGACTTAAGAAACCATATTCGGCGCCCCTCCATGACCGTTCCTCATTATTTTTGTGTTTTACAGCAAAAAAATAAGAATTCCGCCTGATTCCCATATTTTCGTGTGCTATAGCCCACGCCTTCCAAATGGGCAGGGCCCCGCGAACTCGGATCGCCGAAAAATATTTTCGGGCAATCAGATACGACCTAAAGAACCATAGTCACCGCCTTGTCATGACAATTCCTCTTTGTTTGCGTTTTACAACCAAAAAACTAGAATTTCACACGATTCCCATATTTTCGTGTGCTATAGCCCACGCCTTCCGAGTGAGTCTGGACCCCACCTCCACAGAATCGGATCGCATAAAATTATTCCAGGTCATCAAGTACGACCTAAAGAACCATAGTCACCGCTCTGCCATGACCGTTCCTCTTTTTTGCGTTTAAAAGCCAAAAAACTAGAATTCCACCCTATTCCCATATTTCCGCGTGCTATAGCCCACGCCATCCCAGTGGGTAGGGCCGCCCGGACCCGGATAGTTTAAAATTTTTCCAGGCCATCGAATACGACCTAAGGAACCATAGTCTCCGCCCGCCATGACCGTTCCACGTTTCTTTGCGTTTTACGGCCAAAAAAGTAGAATTTCGCCCGATTCCCATATTTTCGTGTGCTATAACCCACACCTTCCGAGTGGGGCCGGGCCCCTCGGAACCGAATCACCTAAAAGTTTTACGGGTCATTAAATACGACCTAAGGAACCATAGTCACGGCCCCGCCATGACCGTTCCTCGTATATTTGCCTTTTACGGCCAAAAAACTAGCATTTCGCCTGATTCCTATTTTTTCGTGTGCTATAGCCCACGCCTTCCGAGTGGGCCCAGGCCCTGCGGAACCGGATAGCCTAAAATATTTTCGGGTCATCAAATACGAACAAAGGAACCATAGTCACCGCCCCGCCATGACCTTTTCTCATTTTGTGCATTTTACACCCAAAAGCTAGAATTCCACCCGATTCTCATATTTTCGTGTGCTATAGCCCATGCCTTCCGAGTGGGCCGGGACCCCCGAACTCGGATCGAATAAAAATTTTCTAGGCCATCAAATACGACCTAAATAACCATAGTCACCACCCTACCATGACCGTTCATCATTTTTTGCATTATACGGCCAATAAACTAGAATTCTGCTCGATTCCCATATTTTCGTATCCTACGCCTTCCAAGTGGTCCAGGGACCCCCGGACTCCGATTGCTTAAAATTTTTCCTGGCCATCGAATACAATCTAAGGAACCATTGTCACCGCCCCGCTGTGATCGTTTCTCATTTTTTGCGTTTTTCGGCCAAAAAATATGGGAATCGGGAAGAATTCTAGTCTTTTGGCCGTAAAATGCAAAAAATGAAGAACTGTCTTGGCGGGGCGGTGACTATGGTTCCTTAGGTCGTATTTGAGGGCCCGAAAATTTTTTATGCGATCCGAGTTCAGGGGGCCCGTCCCACTCGGAAGGCGTGGGCTATAGCACACGAAAATATGGGAATCGGGCGGAATTCTACTTATTTGGTCGAAAAACGCAAAAAATGAGGATTGATCATGGCAGGGCAGTGACTATGGTTCTTTAGGTCGTATTTAATGGCCTGGAATAATTTTAGGCGATCCGGTTCCAGGGGGAGTCCGGGCACACTCGGAAGGCATGGGCTATAGCACACGAAAATATGGGAATCGGGCGGAATTCTAGTTTGTTTGGCCGAAAAATGCAAAAAATGAGGAATGATCATGGAAGGATGGTGACAATGGTTCCTTATGTCATATTTGATGGCCCGGAAAAATGTTAGGCGATCCGGCTCAGGGGGCCCCTACATACTGTGAAGGCGTGGGCTATAGCACACGAAAAAATGGGAATCAGGAGAAATTCTAGTTTTTTGGCCAGAAAACGCAATAATTGAGGAACGGTCATGGAGGGGTGGTGACTATGGTTCCTTAGGTCGTATTTGATGACCCGGAAAAATTTTAGGCGATCCGGTTCCTGGGTGCTCGGGCCCACTAAAAAATGGGAATCATGCATAATGCTAGTTTTTTGGCCGTAAAAGGCAAAAACACGAGGAACGGTCATGGCAGGGCCATGACTATGGTTCCTTAGGTATTATTTGATGACCCGAAAAAATTTAAGGAGATCCGGCTTTGGGGGGGGGGGCCCTACTTACTAGGAAGGCGTGGGGCACACGAAAATATGAGAATCGGGCGGAATTCTAGCTTTTTGGGTGTAAAATACACAAAATTAGAAAAGGTCATGGCGGGGCGGTGACTATGGTTCCTTAGTTCGTATTTGATGACCCAGAAATATTTTACGCTATTCGATTCCGCAGGGCTTGGTCTCACTCGGAAGGCGTGGGCTATAGCACACGAAAATATGGGAATCAGGCGAAATTCTAGCTTTTTGGCCAAAAAATGCAAAAAATGAGGAACGATCACAGCGGGGCGGTGACAATGGTTCCTTAGGTCGTACTTGATGGTCCGGAACAATTTTAGGCGATCGTGGTCCGGGGGTCCTAGGACCACTTGGAAAGCGTGGGCGCACACGAAAAAATGGAAATCGGGCAAAATGCTAATTTTTTGGCCGTAAAAGGCAAAAACACGAGGCACGGTCATGGCGGGGCCGTGACTATGGTTCCTTAGGTCGTATTTGATGACCCAAAATTTTTTTAGGTGATTCGGTTCCGAGGGGCCTGGGCCCACTCGGAAGCGGTGGGTTATAGCGCATGAAAATATGGGAATCGGGCGAAATTCTACTTTTTTGCCCGTAAAACGCAAAGAAACGAGGAACGGTCATGGGGGACGGAGACTATGGTTCCTTAGGTTGTATTCGATGGCCTAGAAAAATTTTAAACTATCCGGGTCCGGGCGGCACTACCCACTGGGAAGGTGTGGGCTATAGCACACAGAAATATGGGAATCGGGCGGAATTCTAGTTTTTTGGCTGTTAAACGCAAAAAAGAGGAACGATCATGGCGGGGCGGTGACTATGGTTCTTTAGGTCGTACTTTATGACCTGGAAAAATTTTAGGCGATCCGATTTCAGGGGGGGGGGGGAGTCCGGACTTACTCGAAAGGCTTGGGCTATAGCACACGAAAATATGGGAATCGGTGACTTTGGTTCTTTAGGTCATATCTGATGGCCCGAAATGTTTTTAAGCGATCCGGATCCGGGGGGCCCTACCCACTGGGAAGGCGTGGGCTATAGCACACGAAAATATGGGAATCGGGCGGAATTCTAATTTTTTGGCCTAAAAATGCAAAAAATGAGGAACGATCGTGAAGGGGCGGTGACTATGGTTCCTTAAGTTGTATTTAATGGCCCAGAATAATTTTAGGCGATCCAAGTCCCGGGGGTGGGAGGGGGCACTCGGAAGGCGTGGACTATAGCACACGAAAATATGGGAATCGGGCGAAATTCTAGTTTTTTGGCCGTAAAACGCAAAATAATCGAGAAACGGTCATGGTGGGGCGGTGACTATGGTTCCTTAGGTCATATTTGATATCCCAGAAAAATGTTTAGGGGATCGGGGTCCGTGGGGCACGAACCCACTCGGAACACACGGAATATGGGAATGAGGCGGAATTCTTATTTTTTGGCCGAAAAATGTAAAAAATGAGGAACGATCATGGCGGGGCGGTGAATATAGTTCCTTAGGTCATATTTAATGGCCCGAAATAATTTAAGGCGATTCGAGTCCTGGGGGGGGGGTACTCGGAAGGTGTGGACTATAGCACACGAAAATATGGGAATCGGGCGAAATTCTAGTTTTTTGGCCGTAAAATGCAAACAAAACGAGAAACGGTCATGGTGGGGCAGTGACTATGGTTCCTTAGGTCATATTTGATATCCCAGAAAAAAGGTTAGGCGATCGGGGTCCGGGCGGCATGGACCCACTCGTAAGGCGTGGGCAATAGCACACGAAAATATGGGAATCAAGCAGAATTCTAGTTTTTTTTCGTAAAACGCAAAGAAACGAGGAACGGTCATGGTGGGGCGGTGACTATAGTTCCTTAGGTCGTATTTGATGGCCCTAAAACATTTTAGGTGATACGGTTCTGAGGGGCCTGTGCCCACTCGGAAGGCGTGGGCTATAACACAAGAAAATATGGGAATGGGGCGAAATTCTAGTTTTTTAGCCGTAAAACGCAAAAAAACAAGGAACGGTCATGCCAGGCAGAGACTATGGTTCCTTAGGTCATATTTGATGGCCCGGAAAAATTTTAAACTATCCGGGTCCGGTCGGCCCTACCAACTGGGAAGGCATGGGCTATAGCACACAGAAATATGGGAATTGTTCGGAATTCTAGGTTTTTGGCCATAAGACGCAAAAATACGAGGAACGGTCATGGCAGGGCGGTGACTATGGTTCTTTAGGTCGTACTTGATGACCTGGAAAAATTTTAGGCGATCCGATTCCTGGGGGGTCCGGGCTCACTCGAAAGGCGTGGGCTATAGCACACGAAAATATGGGAATCACGCGAAATTCTAGTTTTTTGGCCGTAAAATGCAGAAAAAAACGAGGAACTGTCATGACAGGGCGGTGACTATGGTTCTTTAGGTCATATTTGATGGCCCGGAAAATTTTTAGGCGATCCGAGTCCGGGGGGCCTTGCCCACTCGGAAGGCGTGGGCTATAGCACATGAAAATATGGGAATCAAGCGGAATTCTTATTTTTTTGCCGTAAAATGCAAAAACAATTAGGAACGGTCATGGAGGGGCGGCGAATATGGTTTCTTAGGTCGTATTTGAAAGTCCGCAAAAATTTTAGGCGATCGGGGTCCGGGATGCCCGGACCCACTCAGAAGGCGTGGGCTATAGCATATGAAAATATGGGAATCGGGCATAATTCTAGTTTTTTGGCCATAAAACACAAAAACACGAGGAACAGTCATGGCGGGGCAGTGACTATATTTCCTTAGGTCGGATTTTTGACCCAGAAGAATTTTAGGCGATCCGGTTTTGGGGGGCCTGGGCCCACATAGAAGACGTGGACTATAGCACACGAAAATATGGGAATCGGGCGTAAAACGCAAATAAATTTTGGCCGTAAAAAGCAAAAAATGAGGAACGGTCATGGCAGGGTGGTGACTATGGCTCTTTAGGTCGTATTCGATGGCCCGGAAAATTTTTAAACTATTCGGGTCCGGGCGGCCCTACCCATTGGGAAGGCGTGGGCTATAGTACACAGAAATATGGGAATCGAGTGGAATTCTAGTTTTTTGTCGTAAAACGCAAACAAACGAGGAACGGTAATGGAAGGGAGGTGACTATGGTTCTTTAGATCGTATTTGATGGCCCGAAAAACTTTTCGGCGATCCGAGTCCGGTGGGCCCGACCTAATCGCAAGGTGTGGGCTATAGCACACAAAAATATGGGAATGAGGCGGAATTCTAGTTTTTTGGCTGTAAAACGCAAAAAATGAGGAATGATTATTGCCGAGCTATGAAAATGGTTCCTTAGGTCATATTTGATGGCCCTAAAAATTTTTAGGCGATCCGAGTCCGGAAGCCCGGGCCCACTCGGAAGGCGTGGGCTATAGCACACGAAAATATGGGAATCAGGGGAAATTCTAGTTCTTTGTTCTTAAAATGCCAAAAAATAAGGAACAGTCATGGAAGGGCAGTGACTATGGTTCTTTAGGTCGTATTTGATGGATCAAAAAATTTTTAGGCGATCCGAGATAGGGGGCCCGGCCTACTCGGAAGGTGTGGGCTATAGCCCACGAAAATATTGGAATCTGGCGGAATTCTAGTTTTTTGGCCGTAAAATGCAAAACATGAGGAAAGGTCATGGCGGGGTGGTGACTATGGTTCCTTAGGTCGTATTTGATGGAACGGAAAAATTTTTGGAGATCCGGTTCCGGGGGGCCAATCCACTGGGAAGGCGTGGGCTATTGCACACGAAAAATCGGAATCAGGCGGAATTCTAGTTTTTGGCCCAAAAATGCAAAATATGAGGAACAATCATGGCGGGTCATTGACTATGGTTCCTTAGGTCGTATTTAATGGCCCGGAAAATTTTTAGGAGATCGGGGTCTGGGGGTCCCGGGACCACATGGAAGGCGTGGGCTATAGTACACGAAAATATGGGAATCGAGCAGAATTTTAGTGTTTTGGCCATAAAATGCAAAAAATGAGGAACGATCTTGGTGGGGAGCTGACTATGGTTCCTTAGGTTGTATTTGATGGCCCGGAAAAATTTTAGGCGATCGGGGTCCGGGGAGCACTTGGAAGGCGTGGGCTATAGCACACGAAAATATGGGAATCACGCGGAATTCTAGCTTTTTGGCCGTAAAATGCAAATAAAAGAAGGAACGATCATGGCAAGGGGGTGAATATGGTTCCTTACGTCGTATTTGATGGCCTGGAAAACTTTTAGACGATCCGAGTCCGGGGGCCCGGTCCACTTGGAAGGCGTGGGCTATAGCACACGAAAATATGGGAATTGGGCGGAATTCTAGATTTTTGGCCGTAAAATGCAAAAAATGAGGAAAGGTCATGGTGGGGTGGTGACTATTGTTCCCTAGGTCATATTTGATAGGCCGGAAAAATTTTAGGCGATCCGACCCCGGGGGCCCCTACCCACTGGGAAGGCGTGGGCTATAGCACACGAAAAAATGGGAATGAGGCAATATGAGGAACGATCATGGCGGGTCGGTGACTATGGTTCCTTAGTTCGTATTTGGTGGCCCGGCAAAATTTTAAGAGATCGGGGTTCGGGGGTCCCGGTACTGCTTGGAAGGCGTGGGCTATAGCACACGAAAATATGGGAATCGGGTGGAATTCTAGTGTTTTGGCCGAAAAACACAAAACATGAGGAACGATCACTGCGGGACGGTGAATATGGTTCCTTAGGTCGAATTTAATCGCCCGGAAAAACTTTAGGCGATCCGAGTTCGGGGGTCCCGGCCCACTCGGAAGGCGTGGGCGCACACGAAAATATAGGAATCGCGAGGCACGCTTATGGCAAGGCGGTGACTATGGTTCCTTAGGTCGTATTTGATTGCCCTAAAAAACTTTAGGCGATCAGGGTCCGGCGGTTCCGTGACCACTCGGAAGGCATGGCCTATAGCACACGAAAATATGGGAATCGGGCGAAATTCTAGTTTGTTTGGCCGAAAAACACAAAAAATGAGGAAGTTTCACGGTAGGGCAGTGACATTTTTTCCTTATGTCATATTTGATGTACTGGAAAAATTTTAGGCGATCGGGGTCCGCAGGTCCCGGGACCACTTGGAAGGCGTGGGCTACCATACGAAAATATGGGAATCGGGCGGAATTCTAGTTTTTTGGTCGTAAAATGCAAAACAAGAGGAACTATCACGACGGGGCAGTGACTTTGGTTCTTTATGTCTTATTTGCTGGCCTAGAAAAATTTTAAGCGATCGGGGTTCGAGGGTCCTGGGACCACTTGGAAGGCGCGGGCTATAGCACATGAAAATATGGGAATCGGGCGGAATTTTAGTTTTTTGGCCGTAAAATAAAAAAAAATGAGGAAAGGTCATGGCGGGGTGGTGACTATGGTTCCTTAGGTCGTATATGATGGTCCGGATAAATTTAGGCGATCCGGCTTCGGGGGGCCCGACCTACTCGGAAGGGGTGGGCTATAGCCCACGAAAATATTGGAATCTAGCAGAATTCTAGTTTTTTGGCCGTAAAATGCAAAACATGAGGAAAGGCCATGGCAGGGCGGTGACTTATGGTTCCTTAGGTCGTATTTGATGGAACGGAAAAATTTTAGGCGATCCGGTTCTGGAGGCCCCTACGGAAGGTGTGGGCTATTGCACACGAAAATATGGGAATCAGGCAGAATTCTAGTTTTTTGGCCGTAAAATGCAAAACATGAGGAACAATCATGGCGGGTCGGTGACTATGGTTCCTTAGGTCGTATTTAATGTCCCAAAAAACTTTTAGGAGATCGGGGTCTGGGGGTCCCGGGACAACTTGGAAGCCGTGGGCTATAGCACACGAAAATATAGGAATCGAGCAGAATTTTAGTGTTTTCGCCGTAAAATGCAAAAAATGAGGAACGCTCTTGGCGGGGCAGTGACTATGGTTCCTTAGGTCGTATTTGATGGCCCGGAAAATTTTTAGGCGATCGGGGTCCGGGGAGCACTTGGAAAGCGTGGTCTATAGCATACGAAAATATGGGAATCACGCGGAATTCTAGTTTTTTGGCCGGAAAACGCAAAAATACAAGGAACGATCATGGCAAGGGGGTGACTATGGTTCCTTAGGTCGTATTTGATGGCTTGGAAAACTTTTAGGCGATCCTAGTTCGGGGGGCCCGCCCACTTGGAAGGCGTGGACTATAGCAGACGAAAATATTAGAATTGGGCGGAATTCTAGTATTTTGGCCGTAAAATGCAAAAAATGAGGAAAGGTCATGGCGGGACGGTGACTATGGTTCCTTAGATCGTATTTGATGTGCCGGAAAAATTTTAGGCGATCCGACCCCGGAGGCCCCTACCCACTGGGAAGGTGTGGGCTATATAGCACAAGAAAATATGGGAATGAGGCGATAGTCTAGTTTTTTGGCCAAAAAATGCAAAATATGAGGAACGATCATGGCGGGTCGGTGACTATGGTTCCTTAGGATGTATTTGATGGCCCAGAAAATTTTTAAGAGTTCGGGGTCTGGGGGTCCTCGTACTGCTTGGAAGGCGTGGGCTATAGCACACGAAAATATGGGAATCGGGTGGAATTCTAGTGTTTTGTCCCAAATCATGAGGAACGACCACGACGGGACGGTGAATAGGGTTCCTTAGGTCGTATTTAATCGCCCGGAAAAACTTTAGGCAATCCGAGTTCGGGGGTCCCAGCCCACTCGGAAGGCGTGGGCGCACACAAAAATATAGGATCCCGGGACTACTTGGAAGGCTTGGTCTATAACACACGAAAATATGGGAATCGGGCGGAATTCTAGTTTTTCTGCCATAAAATGCAAAAAATAAAGAAATGTCATGGAGGTGCGGCGAATATGGTTCCTTAGGTCGTATTTGATGGACTGGAAATTTTTTTAGGCAATCGGCATCCGGGGGTCTCTGGACCACTTGGAAGGCGTGGGCTATAGCACAAGAAAATATGGGAAACGGGCGGGATTCTAGTTTTTTGGCTGAAAAACGCAAAAAATGAGGAAAGATCATGGCAGGGTGGTGACTATGGTTCCTTATGACGTATTTTATGGCCCGAAAAATTTTTAGGCGATCGGGGTCCGAGGATCCCGCGACCACTTGGAAGGTGTGGGCTATAACACATGAAAATATGGGTATCAGGCGGAATTCTAGTTTTTCTGCTGTAAAATGCAAAAAATAAAGAAATGTCATGGAGGTGAGGTGAATATGGTTCCTTAGGTCGTATTTGATGGCCTGGAAAAAATATTAGGCGATCGGCGTCCGGGAATCCCTGGACCACTTGGAAGGCGTGGGCTATAGAACAAGAAAATATGGGAATCGGGCGGAATTCTAGTTTTTAGCCGAAAAATGCAAAACATGATGAACGATCAAGGCAGGACGGTGAATATGATTCCTTAGGTCGTATTTAAAGGCTCGGAAAAATTTTAGGCGATCCGAATCCAGGGTTCCCGACGCACTCGGAAGGCGTGGGCGCACACGAAAATATAGGAATCGCGAGGAACGATAATGGCGAGGTGGTGACTAAGGTTCCTTAGGTATTATTTGATGGCCTAGAAAAATTTAAGCGATCGGGGTCCGGGGGTCCTGGGACCACTTGGAAGGCGCAGGCTATAGCACACGAAAATATGGGAATCGGGCGGGATTTTAGTTTTTTGGCCGTTAAATGCAGAAAATAAGGAAAGGTCATGGTTCCTTAGGTCGTATATGATGTTTCGGAAATATTTAGGCGATCCGGCTCCGGGGGGCCCGGCCTACTCGGAAAGCGTGGGCTAGCACACGAAAATATTGGAATCTGGCAAAATTCTAGTTTTTTGGCCGTAAAATGCAAAAAATGAGGAAAGGTCATGGAGGGGCGGTGACTATGCTTCCTTAGGTCGTATTTGATGGGCCAAAAAATTTTAAGAGATCGGGGTCCAGGGGTCCTGGTACCGCTTGGAAGGCGTGGGCTATATAGCGTACGAAAATATGGGAATCGGGTGGAATTCTAGTGGTTTGGCCCAAAAAACGCAAAACATGAGGAACGATCACGGCGGGATGGTGAATATGGTTCCTTAGGTCGTATTTAATCGCCCGGAAAAACTTTAGGCGATCCGAGTTCGGGGGTCCCGGCCCACTCGGAAGGCGTGGGTGCACACGAAAATATAGGAATCGTGAGGAAAGGTCATGGCGCGACGGTGACTATGGTTCCTTAGGTTGTATTTGATTGCCCGAAAAAACTTTAGGCAATCGGGGTTCGGCGGTCCCGGGACCACTCGGAAGGCGTGGGCTATATCACACGAATATTTGAGAATCAGGCAGAATTCTAGTTTTTTGGCTGAAAAATGAAAAAAATGACGAATGATCATGGCGGTGTGGTGACTATGGTCCCTTAGGTCGTATTTTATGGCCCAGAAAAATTTTAGGCTATCGGGGTCCGAGGATCCCGGGACCACTTTGAAGGCACACGAAAATATGGGAATCGGGCAGAATTCTAGTTTTTTTGAAGTAAAATGCAAAAAATAAAGAAATGTCATGGAGGTGCGGTGAATATGGTTCCTTAGGTCGTATTTGATGGCCTGGAAAAAATTTTAGCCGATCGGGGTCCGGGGGTCCCTGAACCACTTGGAAGGCTTGGGCTACAGCACAAGAAAATATGGGAATCGGGCGGAATTCTAGTTTTTTGGCCGTAAAATGCAAAACAAGAGGAACGATCATGGCGGTGCAGTGACTATGGTTCCTTAGGTATTATTTGATGGCCTAGAAAATTTTTAGGCGATCGGGGTTCGAGGATCCTGGGACCACTTGGAAGGCGTGGGCTATAATACACGAAAATATGGGAATCAGGCGGAATTCTAGTTTTTCTACCGTAAAATGCAAAAAATAAAGAAATTTCATGGAGGTGCGGTGAATATGGTTCCTTAGGTCGTATTTGATGGCCTGGAAAATGTTTTAGGCGATCGGCGACCAGGGGTCCCTGGCTCACTTGGAAGGCGTGGGCTATAGCACAAGAAAATATGGGAATCGGGCGAAATTTTAGTTTTTTGGCTGAAAAATGCAAAAAATGAGGCACGATCATGGCGGTGTGGTGACTATGGTTCTTAGGTCGTATTTTATGGCCCGGAAAATTTTTAGGCGATCGGGGTCCGAGGATGCCGGGACCACTTGGAAGGCGTGGGCTATAACACACAAAAATATGGGAATCGGGCGGAATTCTAGTTTTTCTGCTGTAAAATGCAAAATATAAAGAAATGTCATGGAGGTGAGGTGAATATGGTTCCTTAGGTCGTATTTGATGGCCTGGATAAAAATTTAGGCGATCGGCGTCCGGGGATCCCTAGACCACTTGGAAGGCGTGGGCTATAGTACAAGAAAATATGGGAATCGGGCGGAATTCTAGTTTTTTGGCCGAAAAATGCAAAACATGACTAACGATCAAGGCAGGACGGTGAATATGATTCCTTAGGTCGTATTTAAAGGCTCGGATAAATTTTAGGCGATTCGAATCCAGCGGTCCCGGCCCACTCGAAAGGCGTGGGCGCACACGAAAATATAGGAATCGCGAGGAACGATTATGGCGAGGTGGTGACTATGGTTCCTTAGGTATTATTTGATGGCCTAGAAATTTTTTAAGCGATCGGGGTCTGGGGGTCCTGGGAACACTTGGAAGGCACAGGCTATAACACACGAAAATATGGGAAGCGGGCGGAATTTTAGTTTTTTGGCATAAAATGCAAAAAATAAGGAAAGGTCATGGCGGGGCGGTGACTATGGTTCCTTAGGTCGTATATTATGGTTCGGAAAAATTTAGGCGATCCAGCTCCGGTGGGCCCGGCCTACTCGGAAAGCGTGGGCTATAGCACACGAAAAATATTGGAATTTGGCGAAATTCTAGTTTTTTGGCCGTAAATGCAAAAAATGAGGAAAGGTCATGGCGGGGCGGTGACTATGGTTCCTTAGGTCGTATTTGATGGTCCGGAAAAATTTAAGGCGATCTGTCCTCGGGTGACCCTACCCACTAGGAAGGCGTGGGCTGCACACGAAAATATGGGAATGAGGCGATAGTCTAGTTTTTTGGCCAAAAAATGCAAAATATGAGGAACGATCATGGCGGGTCGGTGAATATGGTTCCTTAGGTCGTATTTGATGGCCTAGAAAAATTTTAAGAGATCGGGGTCCTGGTACCGCTTGGAAGGCGTGGGCTATATAACACACGAAAATATGGGAATCGGGTGGAATTCTAGTGTTTTGGCCCAAAAAACGCAAAACATGAGGAACGATCACGGCGGGACGGTGAATATGGTTCCTTAGGTCATATTTAATCGCCCGGAAAAACTTTAGGCGATCCGAGTCTGGGGGTCTCAGCCCACTCGGAAGGCGTGAGCGCACACGAAAATATAGGAATCGCGAGGAACGACTATGGAAAGGCGGTGACTATGGTTCCTTAGGTCGTATTTGATTGCCCGGAAAAACTTTAGGCAATCGGGGTTCGGCGGTCCCGGGACCACTCGGAAGGCGTGGGCTATATCACACGAATATTTGAGAATCAGGCAGAATTCTAGTTTTTTGGCTGAAAAATGAAAAAAATGACGAATGATCATGGCGGTGTGGTGACTATAGTTCCTTAGGTCGTATTTTATGGCCCAGAAAAATTTTAGGCTATCGGGGTCCGAGGATCCCGAGACCACTTGGAAGGCATGGGCTATAACACACGAAAATATGGGAATCGGGCGGAATTCTAGTTTTTCTGCCGTAAAATGCAAAAAATAAAGAAATGTCATGGAGGTGTAGTGAATATGGTTCCTTAGGTCATATTTAATGGCGTGGAAACAATTTTAGGCGATCGGCGACCGGGGGTCCCTGGATCACTTGGAAGGCGTGGGCTATAGCACATGAAAATATGAGAATCAGGCGGAATTCTAGTTTTTTTGTCTGTAAAATGCAAAAAAATGAGGAAAGGTCATGGCGGGGCGGTGACTATGGTTCCTTAGGTCGTATTTGATGGTCCGGAAAAATTTAAGGCGATCTGTCCTCGGGTGACCCTACCCACTGGGAAGGCGTGGGCTGCACACGAAAATATGGGAATGAGGCGATAGTCTAGTTTTTTGGCCAAAAAATGCAAAATATGAGGAACGATCATGGCGGGTCGGTGAATATGGTTCCTTAGGTCGTATTTGATGGCCTAGAAAAATTTTAAGAGATCGGGGTCCGGGGATCCTGGTACCGCTTGGAAGGCGTGGGCTATATAACATACGAAAATATGGGAATCGGATGGAATTCTAGTGTTTTGGCCCAAAAAACGCAAAACATGAGGAACGATCACGGCGGGACGGTGAATATGGTTCCTTAGGTCATATTTAATCGCCCGGAAAAACTTTAGGCGATCCGAGTCTGGGGGTCTCAGCCCACTCGGAAGGCGTGAGCGCACACGAAAATATAGGAATCGCGAGGAACGACTATGGAAAGGCGGTGACTATGGTTCCTTAGGTCGTATTTGATTGCCCGGAAAAACTTTAGGCAATCGGGGTTCGGCGGTCCCGGGACCACTCGGAAGGCGTGGGCTATATCACACGAATATTTGAGAATCAGGCAGAATTCTAGTTTTTTGGCTGAAAAATGAAAAAAATGACGAATGATCATGGCGGTGTGGTGACTATAGTTCCTTAGGTCGTATTTTATGGCCCAGAAAAATTTTAGGCTATCGGGGTCCGAGGATCCCGAGACCACTTGGAAGGCATGGGCTATAACACACGAAAATATGGGAATCGGGCGGAATTCTAGTTTTTCTGCCGTAAAATGCAAAAAATAAAGAAATGTCATGGAGGTGTAGTGAATATGGTTCCTTAGGTCATATTTAATGGCGTGGAAACAATTTTAGGCGATCGGCGACCGGGGGTCCCTGGACCACTTGGAAGGCGTGGGCTATAGCACATTAAAATATGAGAATCAGGCGGAATTCTTGTTTTTTGGCTGAAAAACGCAAAAAATGTGGCACGTTCATGGCGAGGTGGTGACTATCATTCCTTAGGTCGTATTTTATGGCCCGGAAAATTTTTAGGCGATCGGGGTCCGAGGATCCCGGGACCACTTGGATGGCGTGGGCTAAAACACACGAAAATATGGGAATCGGACGGAATTCTAGTTTTTCTGCCGTAAAATGCAAAAAATGAAGAAATGTTATGGAGGTGCGGTGAATATGGTTCCTTAGGTCGTATTTGATGGCCTGGAAAAACTTTTAGGCGACCGGCGTCCAAGGGTCCCTGGACCACTTGGAAGGCGTGGGCTATAGCACAAGAAAATATGAAAATCGGGCGGAATTCTAGTTTTTTGGCCGTAAAATGCAAAACAAGAGGAACTATCATAGTGGGGCGGTGACTATGGTTCCTTATGTCTTATTTGATGGCCTAGAAAAATTTTAAGCGATCGGGGACTGGGGGTCCTGGGACCACTTGGAAAGCGCGGGCTATTGCACACGAAAATATGGGAATCGGGCGGAATTTTAGTTTTTTGGCCGTAAAATGAAAAAAATGAGGAAAGGTCATGGAGGGGTGGTGACTATGGTTCCTTAGGTTGTATATAATGGTCCGGAAAAATTTAGGCGATCCGGCTCCGAGGGGCCCGGCCTACTCGGAAGGGGTGGGCTACAGCCCACGAAAAAATTAGAATCTAGTAGAATTCTAGTTTTTTGGCCGTAAAATGCAAAACATGAGGAAAGGTCATGGTGGGGCGGTGACTATGGTCCCATAGGTCGAATTTGATGGAACGGAAAATTTTTAGGCGATCCGGTTCTGGGGGGCCAATCCACTGGGAAGGCGTGGGCTATTGCACACGAAAATATGGGAATGAGGCGGAATTCTAGTTTTTTGGCCTTAAAATGCAAAAAATGAGGAACAATCATGGCGGGGCGGTGACTATGGTTAATGGCCCGGAAATATTTTAGGAGATCGGGGTGCGGGGGTCCCGGGACCACTTGGAAGGCGTGGGCTATAGCACACTAAAATATGGGAATCGAGCGGAATTTTAATGTTTTGGCCGTAAAATGCAAAAAATGAGGAACGATCTTGGCGGGGAGGTGACTATGGTTCCGTAGGTGGTATTTGATGGCCCGAAAATTCTTTAGGCGATCGGGGTCCGGGGAGCACTTGGAAGGCGTGGGAATAGTACACGAAAATAAGGGAATCGGGCGAAATTCTAGTTTTTCTGCCGTAAAATGCAAAAAATAAAGAAATGTCATGGAGGTTCAGTGAATATGTTTCCTTAGGTCGTATTTGATGGCCTGGAAAAATAATTGGGCGATCGGCGTCCGGGGGTCCTTGGACCACTTGGAAGGCGTGGGCTATAGCACAAGAAAATATGGGAATCAGGCAGAATTCTAGTTTTTTAGCCGAAAAATGCAAAACATGAGGAACGATCATGGCGAGACGGTGAATATGGTTCCTTAGTTCGTATTTAATGGCCCGGAAAAATTTTAGGCGATCTGAGTCTGGGGGTCCCGGCCCACTCGGAAGGCGTGGGCGCACACAAAAAATATAGGAATCACGAGGAACGATTATGGCGAGGCGGTGACTATGGTTCCTTAGGTCGTATTTGATTGCCCGAAAAAATTTTAGGCGATCGGGGTCCGGCGGTCCTGGGACCACTTGGAAGGCGTGGGCTATATAGCACATGAAAATATGAGAATTAGGCGGAATTCTAGTTTTTTGGCTGAAAAATGCAAAAAATGAGGAACGATCATGGCAGGGTGGTGACTACGGTTCCTTAGGTATTATTTGATGCCCTAGAAAAATTTTACGCGATCGAGGTCCGAGGATCCCGGGACCACTTGGAAGGCGTGGGCTATAACACACGAAAAAATTGGAATCGGGCGGAATTCTAGTTTTTCTTCCGTAAAATGCAAAAAATAAACAAATGTCATGGAAGTGCGGTGAATATGGTTCCTTAGGTCGTATTTTATGGCCCGGAAAATTTTTAGGCGATCGGGGTCCGAGGATCCCGGGACCACTTGGAAGGTGTGGGCAATAACACACAAAAATATGGGAATCAGGCGGAATTCTAGTTTTTCTGCCGTAAAATGCAAAAAATGAAGAAATGTTATGGAGGTGCGGTGAATATGGTTCCTTAGGTCGTATTTGATGGCCTGGAAAAACTTTTAGGCGACCGGCGTCCAGGGGTCCCTGGACCACTTGGAAGGCGTGGGCTATAGCACAAGAAAATATGAGAATCGGGCGAAATTCTAGTTTTTTGGCCGTAAAATGCAAAACAAGAGGAACTATCATAGTGGGGCGGTGACTATGGTTCCTTATGTCTTATTTGATGGCCTAGAAAAATTTTAAGCGATCGGGGACCGGGGGTCCTGGGACCACTTGGAAGGCGCGGGCTATTGCACACGAAAATATGGGAATCGGGCGGAATTTTAGTTTTTTGGCCGTAAAATGAAAAAAATGAGGAAAGGTCATGGAGGGGTGGTGACTATGGTTCCTTAGGTCGTATATGATGATCCGGAAAAATTTAGGCGATCCGGCTCCGAGGGGCCCGGCCTACTCGGAAAGGGTGGGCTACAACCCACGAAAATATTAGAATCTAGTAGAATTCTAGTTTTTTGGCCGTAAAATGCAAAACATGAGGAAAGGTCATGGCGGGGCGGTGACTATAGTTCCATAGGTCGAATTTGATGGAACGGAAAATTTTTAGGCGATCCGGTTCTGGGGGGCCAATCCACTGGGAAGGCGTGGGCTATTGCACACGAAAATATTGGAATGAGGCTGAATTCTAGTTTTTTGGCCTTAAAATGCAAAAAATGAGGAACAATCATGGCGGGGCGGTGACTATGGTTCCTTAGGTCGTATTTAATGGCCCGGAAAAATTTTAGGAGATCGGGGTGCGGGGTCCCGGGACCACTTGGAAGGCGTGGGCAATAGCACACTAAAATATGGGAATCGAGCGGAATTTTAGTGTTTTGGCCGTAAAATGCAAAAAATGAGGAACGATCTTGGCGGGGAGGTGACTATGGTTCCGTAGGTGGTATTTGATGGCCCGAAAAGTTTTTAGGCGATCGGGGTCCGGGGAGCACTTGGAAGGCGTGGGAATAGTACACGAAAATAAGGGAATCAGGCGAAATTCTAGTTTTTCTGCCGTAAAATGCAAAAAATAAAGAAATGTCATGGAGGTTCGGTAAATATGTTTCCTTAGGTCGTATTTGATGGCCTGGAAAAATATTTGGGCGATCGGCGTCCGGGGGTCCTTGGACCACTTGGAAGGCGTGGGCTATAGCACAAGAAAATATGGGAATCAGGCAGAATTCTAGTTTTTTGGCCAAAAAATGCAAAACATGAGGAACGATCATGGCGGGGCGGTGAATATGGTTCCTTAGGTCGAATTTAATGGCCCGGAAAAATCTTAGGCGATCTGAGTCTGGGGGTCCCGGCCCACTCGGAAGGCATGGGCGCACACAAAAATATAGGAATCACGAGGAACGATTATGGCGAGGCGGTCACTATGGTTCCTTAGGTATTATTTGATGGCCTAGAAAAATTTTAGGCGATCGAGGTCCGAGGATCCCGGGACCACTTGGAAGGCGTGGGCTATAACACACGAAAAAATGGAAAACGGGCGGAATTCTAGTTTTTCTGCCGTAAAATGCAAAAAATGAAGAAATGTTATGGAGGTGCAGTGAATATGGTTCCTTAGGTCTTATTTGATGGCCTGGAAAAAAATTTAGGCGACCGGCGTCCAGGGGTCCCTGGACCACTTGGAAGGCGTGGGCTATAGCACAAGAAAATATGAGAATCGGGCGGAATTCTAGTTTTTTGGCCGTAAAATGCAAAACAAGAGGAACTATCATAGCGGGGCGGTGACTATGGTTCCTTATGTCTTATTTGATGGCCTAGAAAAATTTTAAGCGATCGGGGACCGGGGGTCCTGGGACCACTTGGAAGGCGCGGGCTATTGCACACGAAAATATGGGAATCGGGCGGAATTTTAGTTTTTTGGCCGTAAAATGAAAAAAATGAGGAAAGGTCATGGAGGGGTGGTGACTATGGTTCCTTAGGTCGTATATAATGGTCCGGAAAAATTTAGGCGATCCGGCTCCGAGGGGCCCGGCCTACTCGGAAGGGGTGGGCTACAGCCCACGAAAATATTAGAATCTAGTAGAATTCTAGTTTTTTGGCCGTAAAATGCAAAACATGAGGAAAGGTCATGGCGGGGCGGTGACTATGGTTCCATAGGTCGAATTTGATGGAACGGAAAATTTTTAGGCTATCCGGTTCTGGGGGGCCAATCCACTGGGAAGGCGTGGGCTATTGCACACGAAAATATGGGAATAAGGCAGAATTCTAGTTTTTTGGCCTTAAAATGCAAAAAATGAGGAACAATCATGGCGGGGCGGTAACTATGGTTCCTTAGGTCGTATTTAATGGCCCGGAAAAATTTTAGGAGATCGGGGTGCGGGGGTCCCGGGACCACTTGGAAGGCGTGGGCTATAGCACACTAAAATATAGGAATCGAGCGGAATTTTAGTGTTTTGGCCGTAAAATGCAAAAAATGAGGAATGATCTTGGCGGGGAGGTGACTATGGTTCCGTAGGTGGTATTTGATGGCCCGAAAATTCTTTAGGCGATCGGGGTCCGGGGAGCACTTGGAAGACGTGGGAATAGTACACGAAAATAAGGGAATCGGGCGAAATTCTAGTTTTTCTGCCGTAAAATGCAAAAAATAAAGAAATGTCATGGAGGTTCGGTAAATATGTTTCCTTAGGTCGTATTTGATGGCCTGGAAAAATATTTGGGCGATCGGCGTCCGGGGGTCCTTGGACCACTTGGAAGGCGTGGGCTATAGCACAAGAAAATATGGGAATCAGGGAGAATTCTAGTTTTTAGGCCGAAAAATGCAAAACATGAGGAACGATCATGGCGAGACGGTGAATATGGTTCCTTAGTTCGTATTTAATGGCCCGGAAAAATTTTAGGCGATCTGAGTCTGGGGGTCCCGGCCCACTCGGAAGGCGTGGGCGCACACAAAAATATAGGAATCACGAGGAACGATTATGGCGAGGCGGTGACTATGGTTCCTTAGGTCATATTTGATTGCCCGAAAAAATTTTAGGCGATCAGGGTCCGGCGGTCCTGGGACCACTTGGAAGGCGTGGGCTATATAGCACATGAAAATATGAGAATTAGGCGAAATTCTAGTTTTTTGGCTGAAAAACGCAAAAAATGAGGAACGATCATGGCGGGGTGGTGACTACGGTTCCTTAGGTATTATTTGATGGCCTAGAAAAATTTTAGGCGATCGAGGTCCGAGGATCCCGGGACCACTTGGAAGGCGTGGGCTATAACACACGAAAAAATGGGAATCGGGCGGAATTCTAGTTTTTCTTCCGTAAAATGCAAAAAATAAACAAATGTCATGGAAGTGCGGTGAATATGGTTCCTTAGGTCGTATTTTATGGCCCGGAAAATTTTTAGCCGATCGGGGTCCGAGGATCCCGGGACCACTTGGAAGGCGTGGGCTATAACACACAAAAATATGGGAATCGGGCGGAATTCTAGTTTTTCTGCCGTAAAATGCAAAAAATGAAGAAATGTTATGGAGGTGCGGTGAATATGGTTCCTTAGGTCGTATTTGATGGCCTGGAAAAACTTTTAGGCGACCGGCGTCCAGGGGTCCCTGGACCACTTGGAAGGCGTGGGCTATAGCACAAGAAAATATGAGAATCGGGCGGAATTCTAGTTTTTTGGCCGTAAAATGCAAAACAAGAGGAACTATCATAGTGGGGCGGTGACTATGGTTCCTTATGTCTTATTTGATGGCCTAGAAAAATTTTAAGCGATCGGGGACCGGGGGTCCTGGGACCACTTGGAAGGCGCGGGCTATTGCACACGAAAATATGGGAATCGGGCGGAATTTTAGTTTTTTGGCCGTAAAATGAAAAAAATGAGGAATGGTCATGGAGGGGTGGTGACTATGGTTCCTTAGGTTGTATATGATGGTCCGGAAAAATTTAGGCGATCCGGCTCCGAGGGGCCCGGCCTACTCGGAAGGGGTGGGCTACAACCCACGAAAATATTAGAATCTAGTAGAATTCTAGTTTTTTGGCCGTAAAATGCAAAACATGAGGAAAGGTCATGTTGGGGCGGTGACTATGGTTCCATAGGTCGAATTTGATGGAACGGAAAATTTTTAGGCGATCCGGTTCTGGGGGGCCAATCCACTGGGAAGGCGTGGGCTATTGCACACGAAAATATTGGAATGAGGCGGAATTCTAGTTTTTTGGCCTTAAAATGCAAAAAATGAGGAACAATCATGGCGGGGCGGTGACTATGGTTCCTTAGGTCGTATTTAATGGCCCGAAAAAATTTTAGGAGATCGGGGTGCGGGGGTCCCGGGACCACTTGGAAGGCGTGGGCTATAGCAAACTAAAATATGGGAATCGAGCGGAATTTTAGTGTTTTGGCCGTAAAATGCAAAAAATGAGGAACGATCTTGGCGGGGAGGTGACTATGGTTCCGTAGGTGGTATTTGATGGCCCGAAAATTTTTTAGGCGATCGGGGTCCGGGGAGCACTTGGAAGGCGTGGGAATAGTACACGAAAATAAGGGAATCAGGCGAAATTCTAGTTTTTCTGCCGTAAAATGCAAAAAATAAAGAAATGTCATGGAGGTTCGGTAAATTGTTTCCTTAGGTCGTATTTGATGGCCTGGAAAACTATTTGGGCGATCGGCGTCCGGGGGTCCTTGGACCACTTGGAAGGCGTGGGCTATAGCACAAGAAAATATGGGAATCAGGCAGAATTCTAGTTTTTTGGCCAAAAAATGCAAAACATGAGGAACGATCATGGCGGGGCGGTGAATATGGTTCCATAGGTCGAATTTGATGGAACGGAAAATTTTTAGGCGATCCGGTTCTGGGGGGCCAATCCACTGGGAAGGCGTGGGCTATTGCACACGAAAATATTGGAATGAGGCGGAATTCTAGTTTTTTGGCCTTAAAATGCAAAAAATGAGGAACAATCATGGCGGGGCGGTGACTATGGTTCCTTAGGTCGTATTTAATGGCCCGGAAAAATTTTAGGAGATCGGGGTGCGGGGGTCCCGGGACCACTTGGAAGGCGTGGGCTATAGCAAACTAAAATATGGGAATCGAGCGGAATTTTAGTGTTTTGGCCGTAAAATGCAAAAAATGAGGAACGATCTTGGCGGGGAGGTGACTATGGTTCCGTAGGTGGTATTTGATGGCCCGAAATATTTTTAGGCGATCGGGGTCCGGGGAGCACTTGGAAGGCGTGGGAATAGTACACGAAAATAAGGGAATCAGGCGAAATTCTAGTTTTTCTGCCGTAAAATGCAAAAAATAAAGAAATGTCATGGAGGTTCGGTAAATATGTTTCCTTAGGTCGTATTTGATGGCCTGGAAAAATATTTGGGCGATCGGCGTCCGGGGGTCCTTGGACCACTTGGAAGGCGTGGGCTATAGCACAAGAAAATATGGGAATCAGGCAGAATTCTAGTTTTTTGGCCAAAAAATGCAAAACATGAGGAACGATCATGGCGGGGCGGTGAATATGGTTCCATAGGTCGAATTTGATGGAACGGAAAATTTTTAGGCGATCCGGTTCTGGGGGGCCAATCCACTGGGAAGGCGTGGGCTATTGCACACGAAAATATTGGAATGAGGCGGAATTCTAGTTTTTTGGCCTTAAAATGCAAAAAATGAGGAACAATCATGGCGGGGCGGTGACTATGGTTCCTTAGGTCGTATTTAATGGCCCTGAAAAATTTTAGGAGATCGGGGTGCGGGGGTCCCGGGACCTCTTGGAAGGCGTGGGCTATAGAAAACTAAAATATGGGAATCGAGCGGAATTTTAGTGTTTTGGCCGTAAAATGCAATAAATGAGGAACGATCTTGGCGGGGAGGTGACTATGGTTCCGTAGGTGGTATTTGATGGCCCGAAATATTTTTAGGCGATCGGGGTCCGGGGAGCACTTGGAAGGCGTGGGAATAGTACACGAAAATAAGGGAATCAGGCGAAATTCTAGTTTTTCTGCCGTAAAATGCAAAAAATAAAGAAATGTCATGGAGGTTCGGTAAATATGTTTCCTTAGGTCGTATTTGATGGCCTGGAAAAATATTTGGGCGATCGGCGTCCGGGGGTCCTTGGACCACTTGGAAGGCGTGGGCTATAGCACAAGAAAATATGGGAATCAGGCAGAATTCTAGTTTTTTGGCCAAAAAATGCAAAACATGAGGAACGATCATGGCGGGGCGGTGAATATGGTTCCTTAGGTCGAATTTAATGGCCCGGAAAAATCTTAGGCGATCTGAGTCTGGGGGTCCCGGCCCACTCGGAAGGCATGGGCGCACACAAAAATATAGGAATCACGAGGAACGATTATGGCGAGGCGGTCACTATGGTTCCTTAGGTATTATTTGATGGCCTAGAAAAATTTTAGGCGATCGAGGTCCGAGGATCCCGGGACCACTTGGAAGGCGTGGGCTATAACACACGAAAAAATGGAAAACGGGCGGAATTCTAGTTTTTCTGCCGTAAAATGCAAAAAATGAAGAAATGTTATGGAGGTGCAGTGAATATGGTTCCTTAGGTCTTATTTGATGGCCTGGAAAAAAATTTAGGCGACCGGCGTCCAGGGGTCCCTGGACCACTTGGAAGGCGTGGGCTATAGCACAAGAAAATATGAGAATCGGGCGGAATTCTAGTTTTTTGGCCGTAAAATGCAAAACAAGAGGAACTATCATAGCGGGGCGGTGACTATGGTTCCTTATGTCTTATTTTATGGCCTAGAAAAATTTTAAGCGACCGGGGACCGGGGGTCCTGGGACCACTTGGAAGGCGGGCCATTGCACACGAAAATATGGGAATCGGGCGGAATTTTAGTTTTTTGGCCGTAAAATGAAAAACATGAGGAAAGGTCATGGAGGAGTGGTGACTACGGTTCCTTAGGTCGTATATGATGGTCCGGAAAAATTTAGGCGATCCGGCTCCGGGGGGCCCGGCCTACTCGGAAGGGGTGGGCTAGAGCCCACGAAAATATTAGAATCTAGCGGAATTCTAGTTTTTTCGCCGTAAAATGCAAAACATGAGGAAAGGTCTTGGCGGGGCGGTGACTATGGTTCCATAGGTCGAATTTGATGGAACGGAAAATTTTTAGGCGATCCGGTTCCGGGGGGCCAATCCACTGGGAAGGCGTGGGCTATTGCACACGTAAATATGGGAATGAGGCGTAATTCTAGTTTTTTGGCCTTAAAATGCAAAAAATGAGGAACAATCATGGCGGGGCAGTGACTATGGTTCCTTAGGTCGTATTTAATGGCTCGGAAAAATTTTAGGAGATCGGGGTGCGGGGGTCCCGGGACCACTTGGAAGGCGTGGGCTATAGCACACTAAAATATGGGAATCGAGAGGAATTTTAGTGTTTTTGCCGTAAAATGCAAAAAATTAGGAACGATCTTGGCGGGGCGGTGAATATGGTTCCTTAGGTGGTATTTGATGGCCCGAAAATTTTTTAGGCGATCGGGGTCCGGGGAGCACTTGGAAGGCGTGGGAATAGTACACGAAAATATGGAAATCGGGCGAAATTCTAGTTTTTCTGCCGTAAAATGCAAAAAATAAAGAAATATCATGGAGGTTCGGTGAATTTGTTTCCTTAGGTCGTATTTGATGGCCTGGAAAAAATTTTAGGCGATCGGCGTCCAGGGGTCCTTGGACCACTTGGAAGGCGTGGGCTATAACACAAGAAAATATGGGAATCAGGCAGAATTCTAGTTTTTTGGCCAAAAAATGCAAAACATGAGGAACGATCATGGAGGGATGGTGAATATGGTTCCTTAGGTCGAATATAATGGCCCGGAAAAATTTTAGGCGATCTGAGTCCGGGGGTCCCGGCCCACTCGGAAGGCATGGGCGCACACAAAAATATAGGAATCACGAGGAACGATTATGGCGAGGCGGTGACTATGGTTCCTTAGGTATTATTTGATGGCCTAGAAAAATTTTAGGCGATCGAGGTCCGAGGATCCCGGGACCACTTGGAAGGCGTGGGCTATAACACACGAAAAAATGGGAAACGGGCGAAATTCCAGTTTTTCTGCCGTAAAATGCAAAAAATGAAGAAATGTTATGGAGGTGCAATGAATATGGTTCCTTAGGTCGTATTTGATGGCCTGGAAAAGTTTTTAGGCGACCGGCGTCCAGGGGTCCCTGGACCACTTGGAAGGCGTGGGCTATAGCACAAGAAAATATGAGAATCGGGCGGAATTCTAGTTTTTTGGCCGTAAAATGCAAAACAAGAGGAACTATCATAGCGGGGCGGTGACTATCATTCCTTATGTCTTATTTGATGGCCTATAAAAATTTTAAGCGATCGGGGAACGGGGGTCCTGGGACCACTTGCACACGAAAATATGGGAATCGGGCGGAATTTTAGTTTTTTGGCCGTAAAATGAAAAAAATGAGGAAAGGTCATGGAGTGGTGGTGACTATGGTTCCTTAGGTCGTATATGATGGTCCGGAAAAATTTAGGAGATCCGGCTCCGGGGGGCCCGGCCTACTCGGAAGGGGTGGGCTACAGCCCACGAAAATATTGGAATCTAGCGGAATTCTAGTTTTTTGGCCGTAAAATGCAAAACATGAGGAAAGGTCATGGCGGGGCGGTGACTATGGTTCCATAGGTCGAATTTGATGGAACGGAAAATTTTTAGGCTATCCGGTTCTGGGGGGCCAATCCACTGAGAAGGCGTGCGCTATTGCACATGAAAATATGGGAATGAGGCGGAATTCTAGTTTTTGGCCTTAAAATGCAAAAAATGAGGAACAATCATGGTGGGGCGGTGACTATGGTTCCTTAGGTCATATTTAATGGCCCGGAAAAATTTTAGGAGATCAGGGTGCGGGGGTCCCGGGACCACTTGGAAGGCGTGGGCTACACTAAAATATGGGAATCGAGCGGAATTTTAGTGTTTTGGCTGTAAAATGTAAAAAATGAGGAACGATCTTGGCGGGGCGGTGACTATGGTTCCTTAGGTGGTATTTGATGGCCCGAAAAACTTTTAGGCGATCGGGGTCCGGGGAGCACTTGGAAGGCGTGGGAATAGTACACAAAAATATGGGAATCGGGCGAAATTCTAGTTTTTCTGCCGTAAAATGCAAAAAATAAAGAAATGTCATGGAGGTTCGGTGAATATGTTTTCTTAGGTCTTATTTGATGGCCTGGAAAAATTTTTAGGCGATCGGCGTCCGGGGGTCCTTGGACCACTTGGAAGGCGTGGGCTATAGCACAAGAAAATATGGGAATCAGGCAGAATTCTAGTTTTTTGGCCGAAAAATGCATAACATGAGGAACGATCATGGCGAGACGGTGTATAAGGTTCTTTAGTTTGTATTTAATGGCCCGAAAAAGTTTTAGGCGATCTGAGTCTGGGGGTTCCGGCCAACTCAGAAGGCGTGGGCGCACACACAAATATAGGAATCACGAGGAACGATTATGGCGAGGCGGTGACTATGGTTCCTTAGGTCGTATTTGATTGCCCGAAAAAAATTTAGGCGATCGGGGTCCGGCGGTCCTGGGACCACTTGGAAGGCGTGGGCTATATAGCACATGAAAATATGAGAATTAGGCGGAATTCTAGTTTTTTGGCTGAAAAATGCAAAAAATGGAGGAACGATCATGGCGGGGTGGTGACTACGGTTCCTTAGGTATTATTTGATGGCCTAGAAAAATTTTAGGCGATCGAGGTCCGAGGATCTCGGGACCACTTGGAAGGCGTGGGCTATAACACACAAAAATATGAGAATCGGGCGGAATTCTAGTTTTTCTGCCGTAAAATGCAAAAAATGAAGAAATGTTATGGAGGTGCGGTGAATATGGTTCCTTAGGTCATATTTGTTGGCCTGGAAAAATTTTTAGGCGACCGGCGTCTAGTGGTCCCTGGACCACTTGGAAGGCGTGGGCTATAGCACAAGAAAATATGAGAATCGGTTGGAATTCTAGTTTTTTGGCCCTAAATTGCAAAACAAGAGGAACTATCATAGCGGGGCGGTGACTATCGTTCCTTATGTCTTATTTGATGGCCTATAAAAATTTTAAGCGATCGGGGACCGGGGGTCCTGGGACTATTGCACACGAAAATATGGGAATCGGGCGGAATTTTAGTTTTTTGGCCGTAAAATGAAAAAAATGAGGAAAGGTCATGGAGGGGTGGTGACTATGGTTCCTTAGGTCGTATATAATGGTCCGGAAAAATTTAGGCGATCCGGCTCCGAGGGGCCCGGCCTACTCGGAAGGGGTGGGCTACAGCCCACGAAAATATTAGAATCTAGTAGAATTCTAGTTTTTTGGCCGTAAAATGCAAAACATGAGGAAAGGTCATGGCGGGGTGGTGACTATGGTTCCATAGGTCGAATTTGATGGAACAGAAAATTTTTAGGCGATCCGGTTCTGGGGGGCCAATCTACTGGGAAGGCGTGCGCTATTGCACACGAAAATATGGGAATGAGGCGGAATTCTAGTTTTTTGGCCTTAAAATGCAAAAAATGAGGAACAATCATGGCGGGGCAGTGACTATGGTTCCTTAGGTTGTATTTAATGTCCCGGAAAAATTTTAGGAGATCGGTTTGCGGGGGTCCCGGGACCACTTGGAAGGCGTGGGCTATAGCACACTAAAATATGGGAATCGAGCGGAATTTTGTGTTTTGGCCGTAAAATGCTAAAAATGAGGAACGATCTTGGCGGGTTGGTGACTATGGTTCCTTAGGTGGTATTTCATGGCCCGAAAATTTTTTAGGCGATCGGGGTCCGGGGAGCACTTGGAATGCATGGGAATAGTACACAAAAATATAGGAATCGGGCGAAATTCTAGTTTTTCTGCCGTAAAATGCAAAAAATAAAGAAATGTCATGGAGGTTCGGTGAATATGTTTTCTTAGGTCGTATTTGATGGCCTGGAAAAATTTTTAGGCGATCGGCGTCTGGGGGTCCTTGGACCACTTGGAAGGCGTGGGCTATAGCATAAGAAAATATGGGAATCAGGCAGAATTCTAGTTTTTTGGCCGAAAAATGCAAAACATGAGGAACGATCATGGCGAGACGGTGAATATGGTTCCTTAGTTCGTATTTAATGGCCCGGAAACTTTTTAGGCGATCTAAGTCTGGGGGTCCCGGCCCACTCGGAAGGCGTGGGCGCACACAAAAATATAGGAATCACGAGGAACGATTATGGCGAGGCGGTGACTATGGTTCCTTAGGTCGTATTTGATTGCCCGAAAAATTTTAGGTGATCGGGGTCCGGCGGTCCTGGGACCACTTGGAAGGCGTGGGCTATATAGCACATGAAAATATGAGAATTAGGCGAAATTCTAGTTTTTTGGCTGAAAAATGCAAAAAATGAGGAACGATCATGGCGGGGTGGTGACTACGGTTCCTTAGGTATTATTTGAAGGCCTAGAAAAATTTTAGGCGATCGAGGTCCGAGGATCCCGGGACCACTTGGAAGGCGTGGGCTATAACACACGAAAAAATGGGAATCGGGCGGAATTCTAGTTTTTCTGCCGTAAAATGCAAAAAATAAACAAATGTCATGGAGGTGCGGTGAATATGGTTCTTTAGGTCGTATTTTATGGCCCGGAAAAATTTTAGGCGATCGGGGTCCGAGGATCCCGGGACCACTTGGAAGGCGTGGGCTATAACACACGAAAATATGGGAATCGGGCGGAATTCTAGTTTTTCTACCGTAAAATGCCAAAAATGAAGAAATGTTATGGAGGTATGGTGAATATGGTTCCTTAGGTCGTATTTGATGGCCTAGAAAAAATTTTAGGCAACCGGCGTCCAGGGGTCCCTGGACCACTTGGAAGGCGTGGGCTATAGCACAAGAAAATATGAGAATCGGGTGGAATTCTAGTTTTTTGGCCGTAAAATGCAAAACAAGAGGAACTATCATAGAGGGGCGGTGACTATGGTTCCTTATGTCTTATTTGATGGCCTAGAAAAATTTTAAGCGATCGGGAACTGGGTTTCCTGGGACCACTTGGAAGGCGCGGGCTATTGCACACTAAAATATGGGAATCGGGCGGAATTTTAGTTTTTTAGCCGTAAAATAAAAAAAATGAGGAAAGGTCATGGTGAGGTGGTGACTATGGTTCCTTAGGTCGTATATGATGGTCCGGAAAAATTTAGGCGATCCGGCTCCGGGGGGCCCGGCCTACTCGGAAGGGGTGGGCTATAGCCCACGAAAATATTGGAATCTAGCGGAATTCTAGTTTTTTGGCCGTAAAATGCAAAACATCAGGAAAGGTCATGGCGGGGCGGTGACTATGGTTCCTTAGGACGTATTTGATGGAACGAAAAAAATTTAGGCGATCCGGTTCCGGGGGGCCAATCTACTGGGAAGGCGTGGGCTATTGCACACGAAAATATGGGAATCGGGCGGAATTCTAGTTTTTTGGCCGTAAAATGCAAAAAATGAGGAACAATCATGGCGGGTCGGTGACTATTGTTCCTTAGGTCATATTTCATGGCCCGAAAATTATATAGGAGATCGGGGTCCGGGTGTCCCGGGACCACTTGGAAGGCGTGGGCTATAGCACACGAAAATATGGGAATCGAGCGAATTTTTAGTGTTTTGGCCGTAAAATGCAAAAAATGAGGAACACTCTTGGCGGGGCTGTGACTATGGTTCCTTAGGTTGTATTTGATAGCCCGGAAAAATTTTAGGCGATCGGGGTCCGGGGGGCCAATCCATTGGGAAGGCGTGGGCTATTGCACACGAAAAAATGGGAATCGGGCGGAATTCTAGTTTTTTGGCCGTAAATTGTAAAAAATGAGGAAAGGTCATGGCGGGGCGGTGACTATGGTTCCTTAGGTCGTATTTGATGGGTCGGAAAAATTTTAGGCGATCCGACCCTGGGGGCCCCTACCCACTTGGAAGGCGTGGGCTATTGCACACGAAAATATGGGAATGAGGCGATAGTCTATTTTTTGGCCGAAAAATGCAAAATATGAGGAACGATCATGGAGGGTTGGTGACTATGGTTCCTTAGGTCGTATTTGATAGCTGGGAAAAATTTTAAGAGATCGGGGTCCGGGGTCCTGGTACTGCTTGGAAGGCGTGGGCTATATAGCACACGAAAATATGGGAATCAGGGTGGAATTCTAGTGTTTTGGCCCAAATAACGCAAAACATGAGGAACAATCACGGCAGGACGGTGAATATGGTTCCTTAGGTAGTATTTAATCACCCGAAAAAACTTTAGGCGATCCGAGTCCGGGGGTCCCGGCCCACTCGGAAGGCGTGGGCGCACACGAAAATATAGGAATCGCGAGGAACGATTATGGCAAGGCGGTGACTATGGTTCCTTAGGTCATATTTGATTGCCCAGAAAAACTTTAGGCAATCGGGGTCCGGCGGTCCCGGGACCACTCGGAAGGCGTGGACTATATCACACGAAAATCTGAGAATCAGGCGAATTCTAGTTTTTTGGTTAAAAAATGAAAAAATTGAGGAATGGTCATGGCGTGATGGTGACTATGGTTCCTTAGGTCGTATTTTATGGTCCGGAAAAATTTAAGGCTATCGGGGTCCGAGGATCCCGGGACCACTTGGAAGGCGTGTGATATAACACACGAAAATATGAGAATCGGGCGAAATTCTAGTTTTTCTGCCGTAAAATGCAAAAAATAAAGAAATGTCATGGAGGTGCGGTGAAAATGAATCCTTAGGTCGTATTTAAAGTCTCGGAAAAATTTTAGGCGATCCGAGTCCGGGGATCCCGGCCCACTCGGAAGGCGTGGGCGCACACGAAAATATAGGTATTATTTGATGGCCTAGAAAATTTTTAGGTATTATTTGATGGCCTAGAAAATTTTTAAGCGATCGGGGTGCGGGGGTCCTGGGACCAATTGGAAGGCGCAAGCTATAGCACATGAAAATATGGGAATTGGGCGGAAATTTAGTTTTTTGGCCGTAAAATGAAAAAATGAGGAAAGGTCATGGCGGGGCGGTGACTATGCTTCCTTAGGTCAAATTTGATGGAACAGAAAAATTTTAGGCGATCCGGTTCCAGGGGGCCAATCCCGTGGGAAGGCGTGGGCTATTGAACACGAAAATATGGGAATCAGGCAGAATTCTAGGTTTTTGGCCTTAAAATGCAAAAAATGAGGAACAATCATGGCGGGGCGGTGACTATGGTTCCTTAGATCGTATTTATTGGCCCGGAAAAATTTTAGGAGATCGGGGTGCGGGGGTGCGGGGGTCCCGGTACCACTTGGAAGGCGTGGGCTATAGCACACTAAAATATGGGAATCGAGCAGAATTTTAGTGTTTTGGCCGTAAAATGCAAAAAATGAGAAAGATCTTGGCGGGGCGGTGACTATGGTTCATTTGGTCGTATTTGATAGCCCGGAAAATTTTTAGGCGATCGGGGTCCGGGGAGCACTTGGAAGGCGTGGGAATAGTACACGAAAATATGGGAATCGGGCGGAATTCTAGTTTTTCTGCCGTAAAATGCAAAAAATAAAGAAATGTCATGGAGGTTCGGTGAAAATGTTTCCTTAGGTCGTATTTGATGGCCTGGAAAAACTTTTAGGCGATCGGCGTCCGGGGGTCCCTGGATCACATGGAAGGCGTGGGCTATAGCACAAGAAAATATGGGAATCAGGCAGAATTCTAGTTTTTTGGCCGAAAAAAGCAAAACATGAGGAACGATCACGGCGGGACGGTGAATATGGTTCCTTAGGTCGTATTTAATGGCCCGGAAAAATTTTAGACGATCTGAGTCCGGGGGTCCCGGCCCACTCGGAAGGCGTGGGCGCACACAAAAATATAGGAATCACGAGGAACGATTATGGCGAGGCGGTGACTATGGTTCCTTAGGTCGTATTTGATTGCCCGAAAAAACTTTAGGCGATCGAGGTCCGGCAGTCCTGGGACCACTTGGAAGGCGTGGGCTATATAGCACATGAAAATATGAGAATTAGGCGGAATTCTAGTTTTTTGGCTGAAAAACACAAAAAATGAGGAACGATCATGGCGGGGTGGTGACTATGATTCCTTAGGTATTATTTGATGGCCAGGAAAAATTTTAGGCGACCGAGGTCCGAGGATCCCGGGACCACTTGGAAGGCGTGGGCTATAACACACGAAAAAATGGGAATCGGGCGAAAATCTTGTTTTTCTACCGTAAGATGCAAAAAATGAAGAAATGTTATGGAGGTGCGGTGAATATGGTTCCTTAGGTCGTATTTGATGGCCTGGGAAAATGTTTAGGCGACCGGCGTCCAGGGGTCCCTGGACCATTTGGAAGGCGTGGGCTATAGCACAAGAAAATATGAGAATCGGGCGGAATTCTAGTTTTTTGGCCGTAAAATGCAAAACAAGAGGAACTATGATAGCGGGGCGGTGACTATGGTTCCTTATGTCTTATTTGATGGCCTAGAAAATTTTTAAGCGATCGGGGACCGGGGCTCCTGGGACCACTTGGAAGGCGCGGGCAATTGAACACGAAAATATGGGAATCAGGCGGAATTTTAGCTTTTTGGCCGTAAAATGAAAAAAATGAGGAAAGGTCTTGGTGGGGTGGTGACTATTGTTCCTTAGGTCGTATATGATGGTCCGGAAAAATTTAGGTGATCCGGCTCCGGGGGGCCTGACCCACTCGGAAAGGGTGGGCTATAGCCCACAAAAATATTGGAATCTAGCGGAATTCTAGTTTTTTGGCCGTAAAATGCAAAACATCAGGATAGGTCATGGCGGGGCGGTGACTATGGTTCCTTAGGCCGTATTTGATGGAACGAAAAAAATTTAGGCGATACGGTTCCGGGGGCCAATCCACTGGGAAGGCGTGGGCTATTGCACACGAAAATATGGGAATCGGGCGGAATTCTAGTTTTTTGGCCGTAAAATGCAAAAAATGAGGAACAATCATGGCGGGTCGGTGACTATGGTTCCTTAGGTCATATTTCATGGCCCAAAATTTTTTTAGGAGATCGGGGTCCCGGGACCACTTGGAAGGCGTGGGCTATAGCACACGAAAATATGGGAATTGAGCGGAATTTTAATGTTTTGGCCGTAAAATGAAAAAAATGAGGAACGCTCTTGGCGGGGCTGTGACTCTGGTTCCTTAGGTTGTATTTGGTTGCCCGGAAAATTTTTAGGCGATCCGGTTCCAGGGGGCCAATTCCCTGGGAAGGCGTGGGCTATTGCACATGAAAATATGGGAATGAGGCGGAATTCTAGGTTTTTGGCCTTAAAATGCAAAATATGAGGAACAATCATGGCGGGGCGGTGACTATGGTTCCTTATGTATTATTTGATGCCCTAGAAATATTTTAAGCGATCGTGGACCTGGGGTCCTGGGACCACTTGGAAGGCGCGGGCTATTGCACACGAAAATAAGGGAATCGGGCGGAATTTTAGTTTTTTGGCCGCAAAATGAAAAAAATGAGGAAAGGTCATGGCGGGGCAGTGACTATGGTTCCTTAGGCCGTATTTGATGGAACGAAAAAAATTTAGGCGATCCGGTTCCGGGGGGCCAATCCACTGGGAAGGCGTAGGCTATTGCACACGAAAATTTGGGAAACGGGCGGAATTCTAGTTTTTTGGCCGTAAAATGCAAAAAATGAGGAACAATCATGGCGGGTCGGTGACTATGGTTCCTTAGGTCATATTTCATGGCCCGAAATATTTTTAGGAGATCGGGGTCTGGGGGTCCCGGGACCACTTGGAAGGCGTGGGCTATAGCACACAAAAATATGGGAATCGAGCGGAATTTTAGTGTTTTGGCCGTAAAATAAAAAAAATGAGGAACGCTCTTGGCGGGGCTGTGACTATGGTTCCTTAGGTTGTATTTGATGGCCCGGAAAAATTTTAGGCGATCGGGGTCCGGGGGGCCAATCCATTGGGAAGGCGTGGGCTATTGCACACGAAAATATGGGAATCGGGCGGAATTCTAGTTTTTTGGCCGTAAAATGCAAAAAATAAAGAAATGTCATGGAGGTGCGGTGAATATGATTTCTTAGGTCGTATTTAAAGTGTCGGAAAATTTTAAGGCGATCCGAGTCCGGGAGTCCCGGCCCACTCGGAAAGCGTGAGGCACACGAAAATATAGGAATCGCGAGGAACGATTATGGCGAGGCGGTGACTATGGTTCCTTAGGTATTATTTGATGGCCTAGAAAAATTTGAAGCGATCGGGGTCCGGGGGTCCTGGGACCAGTTGGAAGGCGCAGGCTATAGCATATGAAAATATGGGAATCGGGCGGAATTTTAGTTTTTTGGCCGTAAAATGAAAAAATGAGGAAAGGTCATGGCGGGGCGGTGACTATGGTACCTTAGGTCGAATTTGATGTAACAGAAAATTTTTAGATAATCCGGTTCCAGGGGGCGAATCCCCTGGGAAGGCGTGGGCTATTGCACACGAAAATATGGGAATCAGGCGGAATTCTAGATTTTTGGCCTTAAAATGCAAAAAATGAGGAACAATCATGGCGGGGCGGTGACTATGGTTCCTTATGTCTTATTTGATGCCCTAGAAAAATTTTAAGCAATTGGGGACCGGGGACCACTTGGAAGAACGCAAAACATGAGGAACGATCAGGGCAGGACAGTGAATATGGTTCCTTAGGTCATATTTAATCACCCGGAAAAACTTTAGGCGATCCGAGTCCGGGGGTCCCGGCCCACTCGGAAGGCGTGGGCGCACACAAAAATATAGGAATCGCGAGGAACAATTATGGCAAGGCG
Source organism: Nicotiana tabacum (assembly GCF_000715075.1). NCBI lineage: Eukaryota > Viridiplantae > Streptophyta > Magnoliopsida > Solanales > Solanaceae > Nicotiana > Nicotiana tabacum. Next base: position 96,299,231 of record NC_134098.1, on the reverse strand, counting down.
GTGACTATGGTTACTTAGGTCATATTTGATTTCCCAGAAAAACTTTAGGCAATCGGGGTCCGGCGGTCCCGGGACCACTCGGAAGGCGTGGGTTATATCACACGAAAATATGAGAATCATGCGGAATTCTAGTTTTTTGGCTGAAAAATGAAAAAAATGAGGAATGATCATGGCGTGATGGTGACTATGGTTCCTTAGGTCGTATTTTATGGCCCGCAAAAATTTAAGGCTATCGGGGTACGAGGATCCCGGGACCACTTGGAAGGCGTGGGCTATAACACACGAAAATATGTGAATCGGGCGGAATTCTAGTTTTTCTGCCGTAAAATGCAAAAAATAAAGAAATGTCATGGAGGTGCGGTGAATATGATTCCTTAGGTCGTATTTAAAGTCTCGGAAATTTTTTAGGCAATCCGAGTCCGGGGGTCCCGGCCCACTCGGAAGGCGTGGGCGCACACGAAAATATAGGAATCGCGAGGAACGATTATGGCGAGGCGGTGACTATGGTTCCTTAGGTATTATTTGATGGCCTAGAAAAATTTTAAGCGATCAGGGTCCGGGGGTCCTGAGACCAGTTGGAAGGCGAAGGCTATAGCACATGAAAATATGGGAATCGGGCGGAATTTTAGTTTTTTGGCCGTAAAATTAAAAAATGAGGAAAGGTCATGGCGGGGCGGTGACTATGGTTCCTTAGGTTGAATTTGATGGAACAGAAAAATTTAGGCGATCCGGTTCCAAGGGGCCAATCCCCTGTGAAGGCGTGGGCTATTGCACACGAAAATATGGGAATCAGGCGGAATTCTAGGTTTTTGGCTTTAAAATGCAAAAAATGAGGAACAATCATGGCGGGGCGGTGACTATGGTTCCTTATGTCTTATTTGATGCCCTATAAAAATTTTAAGCGATCGGGGATCGGGGGTCCTGGGACCACTTGGAAGGCGCGGGCTATTGCACACGAAAATATGGGAATCAGGCGGAATTTTAGGTTTTTGGCCGTAAAATGAATAAAATGAGGAAAGGTCATGGCAGGGTGGTGACTATGGTTCCTTAGGTCATATATGATGCTCCGGAAAAATTTAGGCGATCCGGCTCCGGGGGGCCCGGCCCACTCGGAAGGGGTGGGCTATAGCCCATGAAAATATTGGAATATAGCGGAATTCTAGTTTTTTGGCCGTAAAATGCAAAACATCAGGAAAGGTCATGGCGTGGCGGTGACTATGGTTCCTTAGGCCGTATTTGATGGAACACAAAAAATTTAGGCAATCCGGTTCCGGGGGGCCAATCCACTGGGAAGGCGTGGGCTATTGCACATGAAAATATGGGAATCGGGCAGAATTCTAGTTTTTTGGCCGTAAAATGCAAAAAATGAGGTACAATCATGGTGGCCCGGTGACTATGGTTCCTTAGGTCATATTTCATGGCCCAAAATATTTTTAGGAGATCGGGGTCCGGGGATCCTGGGACCACTTGGAAGGCGTGGGCTATAGCACACGAAAATATGGGAATCGAGCGTAATTTTAGTGCTTTGGCCGTATAATGAAAAAAATGAGGAACGCTCCTTGCGGGGCTGTGACTATGGTTCCTTAGGTTGTATTTGATGGCCCGGAAAAATTTTAGACGATCGGGGTCCGGGGGGCCATTCCACTGGGAAGGCGTGGGCTATTGCACACGAAAATATGGGAATCGGGCGGAATTCTAGTTTTTTGGCCGTAAAATGCAGAAAATGAGGAAATTTCATGGCGTTGTGGTGAATATGGTTCCTTAGGTAGTATTTAAAGTCTCGGAAAATTTTTAGGCGATCCGAGTCCGGGGGTCCTGGCCCACTCGGAAGGCGTGGACGCACACGAAAATATAGGAATCGCGAGGAACGATTATGGCGAGGCGGTGATTATGGTTCCTTAGGTATTATTTGATGGCCTGGAAAACTTTTAAGCGATCGGGGTCCGGGGGTCCTGGGAACAGTTGGAAGCCGCAGGCCATAGCACATGAAAATATGGGAATCAGGCGAAATTTTAGTTTTTTGGCCGTAAAATGAAAAAATGAGGAAAGGTCATGGCACACGTAAATATGGGAATCGGGCGAAATTCTAGTTTTTCTGCCGTAAAATGCAAAAAATAAAGAAATGTCATGGAGGTGCGGTGAATATGATTCCTTAGGTCGTATTTAAAGTATCGGAAAATTTTTAGGCGATCCGAGTCCGGGGATCCCGGCCCATTCGGAAGGCGTGGGCGCACACGAAAATATAGGAATCGCGAGGAACGATTATGGCGAGGCGGTGACTATGGTTCCTTAGGAATTATTTGATGGCCTAGAAAACTTTTAAGCGATCGGGGTCCGGGGTTCCTGGGACCAGTTGGAAGGCGAAGGCATAGCACATGAAAATATGAGAATCGGGCGGAATTTTAGTTTTTTGGCCGTAAAATGAAAAAATGAGGAAAGTTCATGGCGGGGCGGTGATTATGGTTCCTTAGGTCAAATTTGATGGAACAGAAAATTTTTAGGCGATCCGGTTCCAGGGGCCAATCCCCTGGGAAGGCGTGGGCTATTGCACACGAAAATATGGGAATTAGGTGGAATTCTAGGTTTTTGGCCTTAAAATGCAAAAAATGAGGAACAATCATGGCGGGGTGGTGACTATGGTTCCTTATGTCTTATTTGATAGCCTAGAAAAATTTTAAGCGATCGGGGACCGGGGGTCCAGGGACCACTTGGAAGGCGCGGGCTATTGCACACGAAAATATGGGAATCGGGCGGAATTTTAGTTTTTTGGCCGTAAAATGAAAAAAATGAGGAAAGGTCATGGCGGGGTGGTGACTATGGTTCCTTAGGTCGTATATGATGGTCCGGAAAAATATAGGCGATCCGGCTCCGAGGGGGCCCGGCCCACTCGGAAGGGGTGGGCTATAGCCCACGAAAATATTGGAATCTAGCGGAATTCTAGTTTTTTGGCTGTAAAATGCAAAACATCAGGATAGGTCATGGCGGGGTGGTGACTATGGTTCCTTAGGCCGTATTTGATGGAACGAAAAAAATTTAGGCGATACGGTTCCGGGGGGCCAATCCACTGGGAAGGCGTGGGCTATTGCACACGAAAATATGGGAATCGGGCGGAATTCTAGTTTTTTGGCCGTAAAATGCAAAAAATGAGGAACAATCATGGCGGGTCGGTGACTATGGTTCCTTAGGTCATATTTCATGGCCCGAAAATATTTTAGGAGATCGGGGTCCGGGGGTCCGGGGACCACTTGGAAGGCGTGGGCTATAACACACGAAAATATGGGAATCGAGCGAAATTTTAGTGTTTTGGCCGTAAAATGAAAAAAATGAGGAACGCTCTTGGCGGGGCTGTGACTATGGTTCCTTAGGTCGGAAACATTTTAGGCGATCGGGGTCCGGGGGGCCAATCCAATGGCAAGGTGTGGGCTATTACACACGAAAATATGGGAATCGGGCGGAATTCTAGTTTTTTGGCCGCAAAATGCAAAAATGAGGAAAGGTCATGGCGGGGCGGTGACTATGGTTCCTTAGGTCGTATTTGATGGGCAAGAAAAATTTTAGGCGATCCGACCCCGAGGCCCCCTACCCACTTGGAAGGTGTGGGCTATTGCACACGAAAATATGGGAATGAGGCGATAGTCTACTTTTTGGCCAAAAAATGCAAAATATGAGGAACGATCATGGCGGGTCAGTGACTATGGTTCCTTAGGTCGTATTTAATGACCCGGAAAAACTTTAGGCGATCCGAGTCCGGGGGTCCCGGCCCACTCGGAAGGCGTGGGCGCTCACGAAAATATAGGAATTGCGAGGAACGATTATGGCAAGGCGGTGACTATGGTTACTTAGGTCATATTGTATTTCCCAAAAAAACTTTAGGCAATCAGGGTCCGGCGGTCCCGGGACCACTCGGAAGGCGTGGGCTATATATCACACGAAAATATGAGAATCAGGCGGTATTCTAGTTTTTTGGCTGAAAAATGAAACAAATGAGGAATGATCATGGCGTGATGGTGACTATGGTTCCTTAGGTCGTATTTTATGGCCCGAAAAAATTTTAGGCTATCGGGATCCGAGGATCCCGGGACCACTTGGAAGGCGTGGGCTATAACACACGAAAATATGGGAATCGGGCGGAATTCTAGTTTTTCTGCCGTAAAATGCAATAAAAAAAAAGAAATTTCATGGAGGTGCGGTGAATATGATTCCTTAGGTTGTATTTAAAGTCTCAGAAAATTTTTAGGCGATCCGAGTCCGGGGGTCCCAGCCCACTCGGAAGGCGTGGGCGCACACGAAAATATAGGAATCGCGAGGAACGATTATGGCGAGGTAGTGACTATGGTTCCTTAGGTATTATTTGATGTCCTAGAAAAATTTTAAGCGATCGGGGTCCGGGGGTCCTGGGACCAGTTGGAAGGCGAAGGCTATAGCACATGAAAATATGGGAATCGGGCGGAATTTTAGTTTTTTGGCCGTAAAATGAAAAAATGAGGAAATGTCATGGCGGGGCGGTGACTATGGTTCCTTAGGTCGAATTTGATGGAACAGAAAAATTTTAGGCGATCCGGTTCCAGGGGGCCAATCCCCTGGGAAGGCGTGGGCTATTGCACACAAAAATATGGGAATCAGGCGGAATTCTAGGTTTTTGGCCTTAAAATGCAAAAAATGAGGAACAATCATGGCGGGCGGTGACTATGGTTCCTTATGTCTTATTTGATGCTTTAGAAAAATTTTAAGCGATCGGGGACCGGGGGTCCTGGGACCACTTGGAAGGATTGCACACGAAAATATGGGAATCGGGCGAAATTTTAGTTTTTTGGCCGTAAAATGAAAAAAAATGAGGAAAGGTCATGGCGGGGTGGTGACTATGGTTCCTTAGGTCGTATATGATGGTCCGGAAAAATTTAGGCGATCCGGCTCCGGGGGGCCCGACCCACTCGGAAGGGGTGGGCTATAGCCCACGAACATATTGGAATCTAGAGGAATTCTAGTTTTTTTGCTGTAAAATGAAAAACATCAGGATAGGTCATGGCGGGGCGGTGACTATGGTTCCTTAGGCCGTATTTGATGGATCGAAAAAAATTTAGGCGATCCGGTTCCGGGGGGCCAATCCAATGGGAAGGCGTGGGCTGCACACAAAAATATGGGAATCGGGCGGAATTCTAGTTTTTTGGCCGTAAAATGCAAAAAATGAGGAACAATCATGGTGGGTCGGTGAATATGGTTCCTTAGGTCATATTTCATGGCCCGAAATGTTTTTAGGAGATCGGGGTTCGGGGGTCCCGGGACCACTTGGAAGGCGTGGGCTATAGCACACGAAATTATGGGAATCTAGCGGAATTTTAGTGTTTTGGCCGTAAAATGAAAAAAATGAGGAACGTTATTGGCGGGGCTGTGACTATGGTCCCTTAGGTTGTATTTGATGGCCCGGAAAAATTTTAGGCGATCGGGGTCCGGGGGCCAAATCCACTGGGAAGGCGTGGGCTATTGAACACGAAAATATGGGAATCGGGCGGAATTCTAGTTTTTTGGCCGTAAAATGCAAAAAATAAAGAAATGTCATGGAGGTGCGGTGAATATGATTCCTTAGGTAGTATTTAAAGTCTCGGAAAATTTTTAGGCGATCCCAGTCCGGGGGTCCCGGCCCACTCGGAAGGCGTGGGCGCACACAAAAATATAGGAATCGCGAGGAACGATGATGGCGAGGCGGTTACTATGGTTCCTTAGGTATTATTTGATGGCCTAGAAATATTTTAAGCGATCGGGGTCCGGGGGTCCTGGGACCAGTTGGAAGGCGAAGGCTATAGCACATGAAAATATGGGAATCGGGCGGAATTTTAGTTTTTTGGCCGTAAAATGAAAAAATGACAAAATGTCATGGCGGGGTGGTGACTATGGTTCCTTAGGTCGAATTTGATGGAACAGAAAAATTTTAGGCGATCCGGTTCCAGGGGGCCAATCCCGTGGGAAGGCGTGGGCTATTGCACATGAAAATATGGGAATCAGGCGGAATTCTAGGTTTTTGGCCTTAAAATGCAAAAACATGAGGAACAATCATGGAGGGGCAGTGACTATGCTTCCTTATGTCCTATTTGATGCCCTAGAAAAATTTTAAGCGATCGGGGACCGGGGGTCCTGGGACCACTTGGAAGGCACGGGCTATTGCACACGAAAATATGGGAATCAGGCAGAATTTTAGTTTTCTGGCCGTAAAATGAGAAAAATGAGGAAAGGTCATGGCGGGATGGTGAATATGGTTCCTTAGGTCGTATATGATGGTCCGGAAAAATTTAGGCGATCCGGCTCCGGAGGGCCCGACCCACTCGGAAGGGGTGGGCTATAGCCCACAAAAATATTGGAATCTAGCGGAATTCTAGTTTTTTAGCCGTAAAATGCAAAACATCAGGAAAGGGAATGGCGGGGCGGTGACTATGGTTCCTTAGGCCGTATTTGATGGAACGAGAAAAATTTAGGCGATCCGGTTCCGGGGGGCCAATCCACTGGGAAGGCGTGGGCTATTGCACTCGAAAATATGGGAATCGGGCGGAATTCTAGTTTTTTGGCCGTAAAATGCAAAAAATGAGGAACAATCATGGCGGGTCGGTGACTATGGTTCCTTAGGTCATATTTCATGGCCCGAAATTTTTTTAGGAGATCGGGGTCCGGGGATCCCGGGACCACTAGCACACGAAAATATGGGAATCGAGCGGAGTTTTAGTGTTTTGGCTGTATAATGAAAAAAATGAGGAACGCTCCTTGCGGGGCTGTGACTATGGTTCCTTAGGTTGTATTTGATGGCCCGGAAAAATTTTAGGCGATCGGGGTCCGGGGGGCCAATCCACTGGGAAGGCGTGGGCTATTGCACACGAAAATATGGGGATCGGGCGGAATTCTAGTTTTTTGGCCGTAAAATGCAAAAAATGAGGAAAGGTCATGGCGGGGCGGTGACTATGGTTCCTTAGGTCGTATTTGATGGGTCGGAAAAATTTTAGGCGATCCGACCCCGGGGGCCCCTACCTACTTGGAAGGCGTGGGCTATTGCACCCGAAAATATAGGAATGAGGCGATAATCTATTTTTTGGCCAAAAAATGCAAAATATGAGGAACGATCATGGCGGGTCGGTGACTATGGTTCCTTAGGTCGTATTTGATGGCCGGACAAATTTTTAAGAGATCGGGGTCCAGGGGTCCTGGTACCGCTTGGAAGGCGTGGGCTATATAGCGTACGAAAATATGGGAATCGAGGTGGAATTCTAGTGTTTGGGCCCAAAGAACGCAAAACATGAGGAACGATCAGGGCAGGACGGTGAATATGGTTCCTTAGGTCGTATTTAATCACCGCTATAGCACACGAAAATATGGGAATCGGGCGGAATTTTAGTTTTTTGGCCGTAAAATGAAAAAAATGAGGAAAGGTCATGGCGGGGTGGTGACTATGGTTCCTTAGGTCGTATATGATGGTCCGGAAAAATTTAGGCGATCCGGATCCGGGGGGCCCGACCTACTCGGTAGGGGTGGGCTATAGCCCACAAAAATATTGGAATCTAGCAGAATTCTAGTTTTTTGGCTGTAAAATGCAAAATATCAGGAAAGGTCATGGCGGGGCGTTGACTATGGTTCCTTAGGCCGTATTTGATGGAACGAAAATTTTTTAGGCGATCCGGTTTCGGGGGGCCAATCCACTGGGAAGGCGTGGGCTATTGCACATGAAAATATGGGAATCGAGCGGAATTCTAGTTTTTTGGCCGTAAAATGCAAAATATGAGGAACAATCATGGCGGGCCAGTGACTATGGTTCCTTAGGTCATATTTAATGGCCCGGAAAATTTTTAGGAGATCGGGGTGCGGGGGTCCCGGGACCACTTGGAAGGCGTGGGCTATAGCACACTAAAATATGAGAATCGAGCGGAATTTTAGTGTTTTGGCCGTAAAATGCAAAAAATGAGGAACGATTTTGGCGGGGCAGTGAATATGGTTCCTTAGGTCGTATTTGATGGCCCGAAAATATTTTAGGCGATCGGGGTCCGGGGAGCACTTGGAAGGCGTGGGAATAGCACACGAAAATATGGGAATCAGGCGGAATTCTAGTTTTTCTGCTGTAAAATGCAAAAAATAAAGAAATGTCATGGAGGTTCGGTGAATATGGTTCCTTAGGTCGTATTTGATGGCCTAGAAAAAGTTTTAGGCGATCGGCGTCCGGGTGTCCCTGGACCACTTGGAAGGCGTGGGCTATAGCACAAGAAAATATGGGAATCGGGCAGAATTCTAGTTTTTTGGTCGAAAAACGCAAAGCATGAGTAACGATCACGGAGGGACGGTGAATATGGTTCCTTAGGTCATATTTAATGGCTCCGGGGGGGCCGGCCTACTCGGAAGGCGTGGGATATAGCACACGAAAATATTGGAATCTGGTGGAATTCTAGTTTTTTGGCCGTAAAATACAAAACATGAGGAAAGGTCATGGCGGGGCGGTGACTATGGTTCCTTAGGTCGTATTTGATGGCTTGGAAAACTTTTAGATGATCCGAGTCTGAGGGGCCTGGCCCAATTGGAAGGCGTGGGCTATTGCACACGAAAATATGGGAATGAGGCAGAATTCTAGTTTTTTGGCCGTAAAATGCAAAAAATGAAGAACAATCATGGCGGGGCGGTGACTATGGTTCCTTAGGTCGTATTTAATGACCCGGAAAAATTTTAGGAGATAAGGGTCCGGGGGTCCCGGGACCACTTGGAAGGCGTGGGCTAGCACACGAAAATATGGGAATCGAGCGGAATTTTAGTGTTTTGGCCGTAAAATGAAAAAAATGAGGAACGATCTTGGCGGGGCGGTGACTATGGTTCCTTAGTTCGTATTTGTTGGCCCCGAAAATTTTTAGGCGATCAGGGATCGGGGAGCACTTGGAATGCGTGGGCTATAGCACGCGAAAATATGGGAATCACGCGAAATTCTAGTTTTTTGGTCGTAAAATGCAAAAAACAAGGAACGATCATGGCAAGGCGGTGACTATGGTTCCTTAGGTCGTATTTGATGGCCTGGAAAACTTTTAGGCGATCTGAGTCCGGGAGGCCCGGCCCACTTGGAAGGCGTGGGCTATAGCACACGAAAATATGGGAATTGGGCAGAATTTTAGTTTTTTGGCCGTAAAATGCAAAAAATGAGGAAAGGTCATGGCAGGGCAATGACTATGGTTCCTTAAGTCGTATTTTATTTTCCGGAAAAGTTTTAGGCGATCCGACCCCGAGGCCCCTACCCACTAGGAAGGCGTGTGCTATAGCACACAAAAATATGGGAATCAATCGATAGCCTAGTCTTTTGGCCGAAAAACGCAAAATATGAGGAACGATCAAGGCGGGTCGGTGACTATGGTTTCTTAGGTCGTATTTGATAGCCCGGAAAATTTTTAAGAGATCGGGGTCTGAGGGTCCCGGTACCGCTTGGAAGACGTGGGCTATAACTCACGAAAATATGAGAATCGGGTGGAATTCTAGTGTTTTGGCCAAAAACCGCAAAACATGAGGAATGATCACGGCGGGACGGTGAATATGGTTCCTTAGGTCGTATTTAATGGCCCGGAAAAACTTTGGGCGATCCGAGTCCGGGGGTCCCGTCCCAATCGGAAGGCGTGGGCGCACACGAAAATATAGGAATCGCGAGGAACGATTATGGCTAGGTGGTGACTATGGTTCCTTAGGTCATATTTGATTGCCAGGAAAAACTTTAGGTGATCGGGGTCCGGGGGACCCGGGACCACTTGGAAGGCGTGGGCTATAGCACACGAAAATATGAGAATTAGGCGGAATTCTAGTTTTTTGGCTGAAAAACAAAAAAAATGAGGAACGATCATGGCGGGGTGGTGACTATGGTTCTTTAGGTCGTATTTTATGGCCCGGAAAAATTTTAGGCGATCGGGGTCCGAGGATCCCGAGACCACTTGGAAGGCGTGGGCACACGAAAATATGGGAATCGGGCGGAATTCTAGTTTTTCTGCCGTAAAATGCAAAAAATGAAGAAATGTTATGGAGGTGCGGTGAATATGGTTCCTTAGGTCGTATTTGATGGCCTGGAAAACATTTTAGGCGACCGGCGTCCAGGGGTCCCTGGACCACTTGGAAGGCGTGGGCTATAGCACAAGAAATTATGAGAATCGGGCGGAATTCTAGTTTTTTGGCCGTAAAATGCAAAACAAGAGGAACTATCATAGCGGGGCGGTGACTATGGTTCCTTATGTCTTATTTGTTGGCCTAGAAAAATTTTAAGCGATCGGGGACCGGGGGTCGTGGGACCATTTGGAAGGCGCGAGCTATAGCACAAGAAAATATGGGAATAAGGCGTAATTTTAGTTTTTTGCCCGTAAAATGCAAAAAATGAGGAAAGGTCATGCCGGGGTGGTGACTATGGTTCCTTATGTCGTATATGATGGTCCGGAAATATTTAGGCGATCCAGCTCCGGGGTCCCGGCCTACTCGGAAGGCGTGGGTTATAGCTCACAAAAATATTGTAATCTGGCGGAATTCTAGTTTTTTGGCCGTAAAATGCAAATCATGATGAAAGGTCATGGCGGGGCGGTGACTATGGTTCCTTAGGTCATATTTGATGGCCCAAAAATATTTTAGGCGATCCGAGTCCGGGGGGCCCGGCCCACTCGGAAGGCGTGGGCTATACCACACGAAAATATGGGAATCACGCGGTATTCTTATTTTTTGGCCGTAAAACATGATGAAAGTTCATGGTCGGGCATTGATTATGGTTCATTAGGTCATAGTGGATTGTCCAGAAAAATTTTAGGCGATCCGGTTTCGGGGGGCCCTACCCACTGGGAAGGCGTGGGCTATAGCACACGAAATTATGGGAATCAAGCGAAATTCTAGTTTTTTGGTTGAAAAACTCAAAAATGAGGAACGATCATGGTGGGGCGGTAACTATGTTACTTAGGCCGTATTTAATGGCCCAGAAAAACTTTAAGAGATTGGGGTTCGGGGGTCCCGGGACCAATTGGAAGCCGTGGGCTATAGCATACGAAAATATAGGAGTCAGGCGAAATTCTAGTTTTTGGCCGAAAAGCGCAAAAAATGAGGAACGATCATAGGACGGTGATTATGGTTCCTTATATCGTATTTGATAGCCCAAAAAAACTTTAGGCGATCGGGGTCCGGGGGTCCCGGGACCACTTGGAAGGCGTGGGCTATAGTACACGAAAATATGAGAATCTGGCAGAATTCTAGTTTTTTGGCTGTAAAATGCAAACAATGAGGAACGATCATGGCGGGGTGGTGACTATGGTTCCTTAGGTCATATTTGATGGCCCGGAAAATTTTTAGGCGATCCGGTTCCTGGGGGTCCTACCCACTGGGAAGGCGTGGGCTATAGCACACGAAAATATGGGAATCGGGCAGAATTCAATTTTTTTGGTCGTAAAATGCAAAATAGGAGGAAAGGTCATGGCGAGGTGGTGACTATGGTTCCTTAGGTCGTATTTGATGGCCTAGAAAATTTTTAGGCGATCCGTCTCTGGGGGGCCCTATCCATTGGGAAGGCGTTGGCTATAGCACACGAAAATATGAGAATCGGGCGGAATTCTAGTTTTTTGGCCGAAAAACGCAAAAAAATGACGAATGATCATGGCGGTGACTATGGTTCCTTAGGTCGTATTTGATGGCCCAAAATATTTTTAGGCGATAAGGGTTTGGGGGTCCCGGGACCACTTGGAAGGCGTGGGCTATAGCACACGAAAATATGGGAATCAGGCGAAATTCTATTGTTTTGGCCGAAAAACGCAAATATTGAGTAACGATCAAAGCGGGGTGGGGACTATGGCTCCTTAGGTCGTATTTGATGTCCCGAAAAAATTTTAGGCGATCAGGGTCCGAGGGTCCCAGGACCACTTGGAAGGCGTGTGCTATAGCACACGAAAATATGAGAATCACGCGGTATTCTTGTTTTTTGGCCTTAAAATGCAAACAATGTGTAAAGGTCATGGCGGGGCGTTGACTATTGTTCCTTAGGTCGTATTGGATGGTCCAGAAAAATTTTAGGCGATCCGGTTCCGGGGGGCCCTACCCACTGGGAAGGCGTGGGCTATAGCACACGAAAATAAGGGAATCAAGCGAAATTTTAGTTTGGCTATCGGGGTCCGCGTCTCTTGGGACCACTCGGAATGCGTGGGTATAGCACACGAAAATATGGGAATCGGGCGAAATTCTAGTTTTTTGGCCGAAAGACACAAAAAATGAGGAACGATCATGGCGGGGCGGATACTATGGTTCCTTAGGTCGTATTTGATAGTCCGGAAAATTTTTAGGCGATCGGGGTCAGGAGGTCCCGGGACCCCTCGGAAGGCGTGGGCTATAACACACAAAAATATGGGAATCGCGCGGAATTCTAGTTGTTTGGCCGAAAAACACAAAAAATAAGGAACGATCATGGCTGGGCAGATAATATGGTTCCTTAGGTCGTATTTGATTGCCCGGAAAAATTTTAGGCGATCGGGGTCCGCGGCTCTTGGGACCACTCGGAATGCATGGGTATAGCACATGAAAATATGGGAATCGGGCGAAATTCTAGGTCTTTTTCATTAACATGAAAAAAATGTGGAAAGATCTTGGCAGGGCGGTGACTATGGTTCCTTTGGTCTTATTTGATAGTCCAGAAAAATATTAGGCGATAGGGGTCCGGAGGTCCCGGGACCACTCGGAAGGCGTGGGCTATAACACACAAAAATATGGGAATCGCGCGGAATTCTAGTTGTTTGGCCGAAAAACGCAAAAAATGAGGAACGATCATGGCGGGGCGGATACTATGGTTCCTTAGGTCGTATTTGATAGTCCGGAAAAATTTTAGGCGATAGGGGTCAGGAGGTCCCGGGACCACTCAGAAGGCGTGGGCGATAACACATAAAAATATGGGAATCGCGCGGAATTCTAGATGTTTGGCCGAAAAACGCAAAATATGAGGAACGTTCATGGAGGGGTGGTTACTATGGTTCCTTAGGTCGTATTTGATGGCCCGGAAAAGTTTTAGGCGATCGGGGTTCGGGGTTCCCGGGACCCCTTGGAAGTCGTGGGCTAAAGCACACGAAAATATGGAAATCGCGCGGAATTCTAGTTTTTTGGCTGAAAAATGCAAAAGACTAGGAACGATTATGGCGGGGCGGTGACTATGGTTCCTTAGATCGTATTTGATAGTCCGGAAAATTTTTAGGCGATCCGGCTCCGGGGGGCCCAACCCACTCGGAAGGCGTGGGCAATAGCACACAAAAATATGGGAATCGGGCGGAATTCTAGTGTTTTGGCCAAAAAATGTAAAAAATGAGGAACGATCATGGCGAGGCGGTGACTATGGTTCCTTAGGTCTTAATTGATGGTCCGAAATTTTTTTAGGCGATCCGAGTCCGGCGGCCCGGCCCACTCGGAAGGCGTGGGCAATTGCACATAAAAATATGGTAATCGAGCGGAATTCTAGTTTTTTGGCCGATAACGCAAAAAATAAGGAACGATCATGGCGGGGCGGATACTATGGTTCCTTAGGTCATATTTGATTGTCCGGAAAAATTTTAGGCAATCGAGGTCCGCGGCTCTTGGGACCACTCGGAAGGCGTAAGCTATATCACACGAAAATATGCAAATCGCGCGGAGTTCTAGTTTTTTGGCTGAAATATGCAAAGCATTTGGAACGATCATGGTGGGGCGGTGACTATGGTACCTTAGGTCGTATTTTATAGTCCTGAAAAATTTTAGGCGATCGGGGTCCGCGGCTCCCCGGACCACTTGGAAGGCGTGGGTATAGCACACGAAAATATGGGAATCGGGCGTAATTCTAGTTTTTTGGCCGAAAAATGCAAAAAATGAGAAACGATGATCGCGGGGCGGTTACTATGGTTCCTTAGGTCGTATTTGACGGCCCGAAAAAATTTTAGGCGATCGGGGTCCGGGGGTCCCGGAACCACTTGGAAGGGTGGGCAATAGCACACAAAAATATTGTAATCAGGCGGAATTCTAGTTTTTTGGCCGAAAAACGCAACAAATGAGGAATGATCATGGCTGGGCGGTGACTATGGTTCCTTAGGTCGTATTTGATAGTCCGGAAAAATTTTAGGCGATAGGGGTCCGGAGTTCTCGGGTTCACTTGGAAGGCGTGGGCTATAGGACACGAAAATATGGGAATCGCGCGGAATTCTAGTTTTTTGGCCGAAAAACGGAAAAAACTAGGAACGATCATGGCTGGGCGGTGACTATGGTTCCTTAGGTCTTATTTGATAGTCCGGAAATATTTTAGGCGATCGGGGTCCGCAGCTCTTGGGACCACTAGGAATGCGTGGGTATAGCACACGAAAATATGGGAATCGGGCGAAATTCTAGTTGTTTGGCCGAAAAATGCAAAAAATGAGGAACGATCATGGCGGGGTGGTTACTATGGTTCCTTAGGTCGTATTTGATGGCCCGGAAAATTTTTAGACGATCGGGGTTCGGGGTTCCCGGGACCCCTTTGAAGGCGTGGGCTAAAGCACACGAAAATATGGAAATCGCGCGGAATTCTAGTTTTTGGGCTGAAAAACGCAAAAAATGAGGAACGATCATGGCGGGGCGGTGACTATGGTTCCTTAGGTCGTATTTGATGGCCCGAAAACCTTTTAGGTGATCGGGGTTTGGGGGGCTCGGAACCACTCGGAAGGCGTGGGCTATATCACACGAAAATATGGGAATCGGACGGAATTCTAGTTTTTTGTCTGTAAAATGCAAAAAATGAGGAAAGGTCATGGCGGGGCAGTAACTATGGTTCATTAGTTCGTATTTGACGGCCCGAAAAATTTTTAGGCGATCCGGCTCCGTGGGCCCCTACCCATTGGGAAGGCGTGGGCTATAGCACACGAAAATATGGGAATCTTGTGAAATTCTAGTTTTTTGTCCGTATAATACAAAAAATGAGGAAAGGTCATGGCGGGGCAGTGACTATGGTTCCTTAGGTCGTATTTCATGGCCCGGAAAAATTTTATGCGATCCGGCTCCGTAGGGCCCTACCCATAGGGAAGGCGTGGGCTATAGCACATAAAAATATGGGAATCGTGCGGAATTCTAGTTGTTTGGCCAAAAAATGCAAAAAATGAGGAATGATTATGGCGGGGCTGTTACTATGGTTTGTTAGGTCGTATTTGATGACCCGGAAAAATTTTAGGTGATCGTTGTCCGGGGGTCCCTGGATCACTTGGAAGGCGTGGGCTATAGCACACTAAAATATGGGAATCGGGCGGAATTCTTGTTTTTTGTCCGTAAAATGCAAAAAATGAGGAAAGGTCATGGCGGGGCGGTGACTATGGTTCCTTAGGTCATATTTGATGACCCGGAAAAATTTTAGACGATATTGCTCCGTGGGGCCCTACCCATTGGGAAGGCATGGGCTATAGCACACGCAAATATGGGAATCGGGCGGAATTCTAGTTTTTTTGCCGAAACATGCAAAAAGTGAGGAACGATCATGGTGGGGCGGTGACTATGGTTCCTTAGGTCGTATTTAATAGCCCGGAAAAATTTTAGGCGATCCGAGTCCGGGGTGCCCGGCCCACTTGGAAGGCGTGGGCTATAACACACGAAAATATGGGAATCGGGAGGAATTCAATTTTTTTGGACAAAAAACGCAAAAAATGAGGAACGATCATGGCGGGGCGGTTACTGTGGTTCCTTAGGTCGTATTTTATGGCCCGAAAAATTTTTAGGCGATCGGGGTTAGGGGGGGCCCGGGACCACTCGGAAGGCGTGGGCGCACACGAAAATTTGGGAATCACGCGGAATTCTATTGTTTTGGCCGAAAAACACAAAAAATGAGGAACGATCATAGCGGGGCAGTGACTATTATTCCTTAGGTCTTATTTGATGTCCCGGAAATATTTTAGGAGATCGTGGTTCTGGGGTCCCAGGACCACTTGGAAGGCGTGAGCTATAGCACACGAAAATATGGGAATCGGGCGAAATTCTAGTTTTTTTGCCGTAAAATGCAAAAAATAAGGAATAGTCATGACGGGGCGGTGACTATGGTTCCTTAGGTCGTATTTGATGGCCCAGAAAAATTTTAGGCGATCCGGCTCCGTGGGGCCCTACCTATTTGGAAGGCGTGGCCTATAGCACACGCAAATTTGGGAATCGCGCGGAATTCTAGGTTTTGGCCGAAAAACACAAAAAATGAGGAACGATCATGGCGGAGCGGTGACTATGGTTCCTTAGGTCGTATTTGATATCCCGTAAAAATTTTAGGAGATCGGGGTTCGGAGGTCCCGGGACCACTTGGAAGGCGTGAGCTCTAGCACAAGAAAATATGGGAATCGGGCGGAATTCTAGTTTTAAGGCCAAAAAACGCAATAAATGAGGAACGATAATGGCGGGGCGGTGACTATGGTTCCTTAGGTCGTATTTGATGGACCGGATAAATTTTAGACGATCCGGCTCCGTGGGGCCCTACCCATTAGGAAGGCGTGGGCTATAGCTCACGAAAATATGGGAATCGAGCGGAAGTCTAGTTTTTTGGCCGGAAAAAACAAAAAATGAGGAACTATCATGGCGGGGTGGTGACTATGGTTCCTTAGGACATATTTGATGACCCTAAAGAGTTTTAGGCGATTGGGGTCCGGGGGTCCCGGGACCACTTGGTAGGCGTGGGCTTTAGCACACGAAAATATGGGAATCGGGCGAGATTCTAGCTTTTTGGCCGAAACATGCGAAAAGTGAGGAACAATCATGTCGGGGCGATGACTATGCTTCCTTAGATCGTATTTAATGGCCAGGAAAAATTTTAGGCGATCCGAGTCCGGGGGACCCGGCCCACTCGGAAGGCGTGGGCTGTAGCTCACGAAAATATGGCAATTGCGCGATATTCTAGTTTTTTGGCCGAAAAACGCAAAACATGAGGAACAATCATGGAGGGGCGTTGACTATGGTTCTATAGGTCATACTTGATGGCCCAGAAAATTTTTAGGTGATCCGAGCTCCGGGTGTCCCGGGACCACTTGGAAGGCGTGGGCTATATCACACGAAAATATGGGAATCAGGCGGAATTCTAGTTTTTAGGCCGAAAAATGCAAAAAATGAGGAACAATCATGGCAGGGCGGTGACTATGGCTCCTTAGGTCGTATTTCATGGCCAGAAAATTTTTTAGGCGATCCGAGTCCGGGGGGACCGGCTCCCTCGGAAGGCGTGGGCTATGGCACACAAAAATATGGGAATCAGGCGGAATTCTAATTTTTTGGCCGAAAAAGGAAAAACATGAGGAACGATCATGGCGAGGCGTGACTATGGTTCCTTAGGTCGTATTTAATGGCCCAAAAAAATTTTAGACGATCGGGTCTGGGGGGCCCGGGACCACTCGGAAGGCATGGGCTATAGCACACGAAAATATGGGAATCAGGCGGACTTATAGTTTTTTGTCCGTAAAAAGCAAAAAATGAGGAAAGGTCATGGCGGGGCGGTGACTATGGTTCCTTAGGTCGTATTTGATGGCCCGAAAATGTTTTAGGCGATTGGGGTCAGGGTGTCCCGGGACCTATTGGAAGGCGTGGGCTTATAGCACACGAAAATATGGGAATCAGGCGGAATTCTAGTTTTTAGGCCGAAAAATGAAAAAAATGAGGAACGATCATGGTGGAGCAGAGTCTATGGTTCCCTAGGTCGTATTTAATGGCACAAAAAAATTTTAAACTATCCGAATCTGGGGTGCCCGGCCCACTTGGAAGGCGTGGGCTTTAGCACACAAAAATATAGGAATTGGGAGGAATTCAATTTTTTTGGCCGAAAAATGCAAAACATGAGGAACGATCATGGCGGGGCGGTGACTATCGTTTCGTAGGTCTTATTTGCTGGCCCAAAAACTTTTTAGGCGATCGGGGCCTGAGGTGACCGGGACCACTTGGAAGGCGTGGGCTATAGCACACGAAAATATGAGACTGGGCGAAATTCTAGTTTTTCGGCCGAAAAATGCAAAAAATGAGGAACGATCATGGCGGGGCGGTGACTATGGTTCCTTAGGTCGTATTTGATGGCCCGAAAAACTTTTAGGTGATCGGGGTTTGGGGGGCCCGGGACCATTCGGAAGGCGTGGGTTATATCACACGAAAATATTTGAATTAGGCGGAATTCTAGTTTTTTGTCTGTAAAATGAAAAAAATGAGGAAAGGTCATGGTGGGGCGGTAACTATGGTTCCTTAGGTCGTATTTGTTGGCCCGGAAAAATTTTAGGCGATCCGGCTCCGTGGGGCCTTACCCATTGGGAAGGCGTGGGCTATAGCACACGAAAATATGGGAATCTTGTGAAATTCTAGTTTTTTGTCCGTAAAATGCAAAAAATGAGGAAAGGTCATGGCGGGGCGGTGAGTATGGTTCCTTAGGTCGTATTTCATGGCCTGGAAAAATTTTAGGCGATCCGGCTCCGTGGGGCCCTACCCATTGGGAAGGCGTGGGCTATAGCACATGCAAATATGGGAATCGGGCGGAATTCTAGTTTTTTTGCCGAAACATGCAAAAAGTGAGGAACGATCATGGCGGGGTGGTGACTATGGTTCCTTAGGTCGTATTTAATGGCCCGGATTAATTTTAGGCGATCCGAGTCCGGGATGCCCTGCACACTTGGAAGGCGTAGGCTATAACACACGAAAATATGGGAATCGGGAGGAATTCAATTTTTTGGACGAAACATGCAAAAAGTGAGGAACGATCATGGCGGGGCGGTGACTGTGGTTCCTTAGGTTGTATTTTATGGCCCGAAAAAATTTTAGGCGATCGGGGTCAGGGGGGCCCGGGACCACTCGGAAGGAGTGGGCGCACACGAAAATTTGGGAATCACGCGGAATTCTAATGTTTTGGCCGAAAAACACAAAAAATGAGGAACGATCATGGCGGGGCAGTGACTATTGTTCCTTAGGTCTTATTTGATGTCCCGGAAATATTTTAGGAGATCGTGGTTCTGGGGTCCCAGGACCACTTGGAAGGCGTGAGCTATAGCACACGAAAATATGGGAATCGGGCGAAATTCTAGTTTTTTTGCTGTAAAATGCAAAAAATAAGGAATAGTCATGACGGGGCGGTGACTATGGTTCCTTAGGTCGTATTTGATGGCCCAGAAATATTTTAGGCGATCCGGCTCCGTGGGGCCCTACCTATTGGGAAGGCGTGGGCTATAGCACACGCAAATTTGGGAATCGCGCGGAATTCTAGGTTTTGGCCGAAAAACTCAAAAAATGAGGAACGATCATGGCGGAGCGGTGACTATGGTTCCTTAGGTCGTATTTGATATCCCGTAAAAATTTTAGGAGATCGGGGTTCGGAGGTCCCGGGACCACTTGGAAGGCGTGAGCTCTAGCACAAGAAAATATGAAAATCGGGCGGAATTCTAGTTTTGAGGCCAAAAAACGCAATAAGTGAGGAACGATAATGGCGGGACGGTGACTATGGTTCCTTAGGTCGTATTTGATGGACCGGATAAATTTTAGACGATCCGGCTCCGCGGGGCCCTACCCATTGGGAAGGCGTGGGCTATAGCACACGAAATATGGGAATCGAGCGAAATTCTAGTTTTTTGGCCGGAAAAAACAATAAATGAGGAACTATCATGGCGGGGAGGTGACTATGGTTCCTTAGGACATATTTGATGACCCTAAAGAATTTTAGGCGATTGGGGTCCGGGGGTCCCGAGACCACTTGGTAGGCGTGGGCTTTAGCACACAAAAATATGGGAATCGGGCGGAATTCTAGCTTTTTGGCCGAAACTTGCGGAAAGTGAGGAACTATCATGTCAGGGCGGTGACAATGCTTCCTTAGGTCGTATTTAATGGCCCGGAAAAATTTTAGGCGATCCGAGTCCGGGGGACCCGGCCCACTCGGAAGGCGTGGGCTGTAGCTCACGAAAATATGGCAATTGCGCGATATTCTAGTTTTTGGCCGACAAACGCAAAAAATGAGGAACAATCATGGAGGGGCGTTGACTATGGTTCCATAGTTCATACTTGATGGCCCAGAAACATTTTAGGTGATCCGAGGTCCGGGGGTCCCGGGACCACTTGGAAGGCGTGGGCTATATCACACGAAAATATGGGAATCAGGCGGAATTCTAGTTTTTAGGCCGAAAAATGCAAAAAATGAGGAACGATCATGGCGGGGCGGTGACTATGGTTCCTTAGGTCGTATTTAATGGCCCGGAAAAATTTTAGGTGATCCGAGTCTAGGGGACCCGGCCCACTCGGAAGGTGTGGGCTGTAGCACACGAAAATATGGGAATTGCACGTAATTCTAGTTTTCTTTGGCCGAAAAAGGCAAAAAATGAGGAACTATCATGACGGGGCAGTGACTACGGTTCCTTAGGTCATATTTGATGGCCCGAAAAATTTTAGGTGATCCGGGGTCCGGGGGTTCCGGGACCACTTGGAAGGCGTGGGCTATAACACACGAAAATATGGGAATCGGGCGAAATTCTAGTTTTTTGGCCGAAAAATGCAAAAAATGAGGAACGATCATGGTGGGGCAGTGACTAAGGTTCCTTAGGTCATATTTCATTGCCAGAAAATTTTTTAGGCGATCCGAGTCCGGGGGGACCGGCTCCCTCGGAAGGCGTGGGCTACGGCACACAAAAATATGGGAATCGGGCGGAATTCTAATTTTTTGGCCGAAAAAGGCAAAACATGAGGAACGATCATGGCGAGGCGGTGACTATGGTTCCTTAGGTCGTATTTAATGGCCCGGAAAACTTTTTAGGCCATTGGGGTCAGGGTGTCCCGGGACCTATTGGAAGGCGTGGGCTTATAGCACACGAAAATATGGGAATCAGGCGGAATTCTAGTTTTTAGGCCGAAAAATGAAAAGAATGAGGAACGATCATGGTGGAGCAGAGTCTATGGTTCCCTAGGTCGTATTTAATGGCCCAAAAAAAATTTAAACGATCCGAATCTGGGGTGCCCGGCCCACTTGGAAGGCGTGGGCTTTAGCACACGAAAATATGGGAATTGGGAGGAATTCAATTTTTTTAACCGAAAAATGCAAAAAATGACGAACGATCATGGAGGGGCGGTGACTATCGTTTCGTAGGTCTTATTTGATGGCCCGAAAATTTTTTAGGCGATCGGGGCCTGAGGTGACCGGGACCACTTGGAAGGCGTGGGCTATAGCACACGAAAATTAGAGAGAGGGCGAAATTCTAGTTTTTCTGCCGAAAAACGCAAAAAATGAGGAACGATCATGGCGGGGCGGTGACTATGGTTCCTTAGGTCGTATTTGATGGCCCGAAAACCTTTTAGATGATCGGGGTTTGGGGGGCCCGGGACCACTCGGAAGGCGTGGGCTATATCACATGAAATTATTTAAATTAGGCGAAATTCTAGTTTTTTGTCTGTAAAATGCAAAAAATGAGGAAAGGTCATGGCGGGGCGGTAACTATGGTTCCTTAGGTCGTATTTGATGGCCCGGAAAAATTTTAGGGGATCCGGCTCCGTGGGGCCCTACCCATTGGGAAGGCGTGGGCTATAGCACACGAAAATATGGGAATCTTGTGAAATTCTAGTTTTTTGTCCGTAAAATACAAAAAATGAGGAAAGGTCATGGCGGGTTGGTGACTATGGTTCCTTAGGTCGTATTTCATGGCCCGGAAAAATTTTAGGCGATCCGGCTCCGTAGGGCCCTACCCATTGGGAAGGCGTGGGCTATAGCACACGAAAATATGGGAATCGCGCAAAATTCTAGTTTTTTGGCCAAAAAACGCAAACAATGAGGAATGATTATGGTGGAGCAGTTAATATGGTTTGTTAGGTCGTATTTGATGACCCGGAAAAATTTTAGGCGATCGTTGTGCGGGGGTCCCTGGATCACTTGGAAGGCGTGGGCTATAGCACACTAAAATATGGGAATCGGGCGGAATTCTAGTTTTTTGTCCGTAAAATGCAAAAAATGAGGAAAGGTCATGGCGGGGCGGTGACTATGGTTCCTTAGGTCATATTTGATGGCCCGGAAAAATTTTAGACGATCTTGCTCCGTGGGGCCCTACCCATTGAGAAGGCATTGGCTATAGCACACGCAAATATGGGAATCGGGTAGAATTCTAGTTTTTTGGCCGAAACATGCAAAAAGTGAGGAACGATCATGGCGGGGAGGTGACTATGATTCCTTAGGTCGTATTTAATGGCCCGGAAAAATTTAGGCGATTCGAGTCCAGGGTGCCCGGCCCACTTGGAAGGCGTGGGCTATAACACACGAAAATATGGGAATCGGGAGGAATTCAATTTTTTTGGATGAAAAACGCAAAAAATGTGGAACGATCATGGAGGGGTGGTGACTGTGGTTCCTTAGGTCGTATTTTATGACCCGAAAATTTTTTAGGTGATCCGAGGTCCGGGGGTCCCGGGACCACTCGGAAGGCGTGGGCGCACACGAAAATTTGGGAATCACGCGGAATTCTAATATTTTGGCCGAAAAACACAAAAAATGAGGAACGATCATGGCGGGGCAGTGACTATTGTTCCTTAGGTCTTATTTGATGTCCCGGAAATATTTTAGGAGATCGTGGTTCTGGGGTCCCAGGACCACTTGGAAGGCGTGAGCTATAGCACACGAAAATATGGGAATCGGGCGAAATTCTAGTTTTTTTGCCGTAAAATGCAAAAAATAAGGAATAGTCATGACGGGGCGGTGACTATGGTTCCTTAGGTCGTATTTGATGGCCCAGAAATATTTTAGGCGATCCGGCTCCGTGGGGCCCTACCTATTGGGAAGGCGTGGGCTATAGCACACGCAAATTTGGGAATCGCGCGGAATTCTAGGTTTTGGCCGAAAAACTCAAAAAATGAGGAACGATCATGGCGGAGCGGTGACTATGGTTCCTTAGGTCGTATTTGATATCCCGTAAAAATTTTAGGAGATCGGGGTTCGGAGGTCCCGGGACCACTTGGAAGGCGTGAGCTCTAGCACAAGAAAATATGAAAATCGGGCGGAATTCTAGTTTTGAGGCCAAAAAACGCAATAAGTGAGGAACGATAATGGCGGGACGGTGACTATGGTTCCTTAGGTCGTATTTGATGGACCGGATAAATTTTAGACGATCCGGCTCCGCGGGGCCCTACCCATTGGGAAGGCGTGGGCTATAGCACACGAAAATATGGGAATCGAGCGAAATTCTAGTTTTTTGGCCGGAAAAAACAATAAATGAGGAACTATCATGGCGGGGAGGTGACTATGGTTCCTTAGGACATATTTGATGACCCTAAAGAATTTTAGGCGATTGGGGTCCGGGGGTCCCGAGACCACTTGGTAGGCGTGGACTTTAGCACACAAAAATATGGGAATCGGGCGGAATTCTAGCTTTTTGGCCGAAACTTGCGGAAAGTGAGGAACTATCATGTCGGGGCGGTGACAATGCTTCCTTAGGTCGTATTTAATGGCCCGGAAAAATTTTAGGCGATCCGAGTCCGGGGGACCCGGCCCACTCGGAAGGCGTGGGCTGTAGCTCACGAAAATATGGCAATTGCGCAATATTCTAGTTTTTGGCCGACAAACGCAAAAAATGAGGAACAATCATGGAGGGGCGTTGACTATGGTTCCATAGTTCATACTTGATGGCCCAGAAACATTTTAGGTGATCCGAGGTCCGGGGGTCCCGGGACCACTTGGAAGGCGTGGGCTATATCACACGAAAATATGGGAATCAGGCGGAATTCTAGTTTTTAGGCCGAAAAATGCAAAAAATGAGGAACGATCATGGCGGGGCGGTGACTATGGTTCCTTAGGTCGTATTTAATGGCCCGGAAAAATTTTAGGTGATCCGAGTCTAGGGGACCCGGCCCACTCGGAAGGTGTGGGCTGTAGCACACGAAAATATGGGAATTGCACGTAATTCTAGTTTTCTTTGGCCGAAAAAGGCAAAAAATGAGGAACTATCATGACGGGGCAGTGACTACGGTTCCTTAGGTCATATTTGATGGCCCGAAAAATTTTAGGTGATCCGGGGTCCGGGGGTTCCGGGACCACTTGGAAGGCGTGGGCTATAACACACGAAAATATGGGAATCGGGCGAAATTCTAGTTTTTTGGCCGAAAAATGCAAAAAATGAGGAACGATCATGGTGGGGCAGTGACTAAGGTTCCTTAGGTCATATTTCATTGCCAGAAAATTTTTTAGGCGATCCGAGTCCGGGGGGACCGGCTCCCTCGGAAGGCGTGGGCTACGGCACACAAAAATATGGGAATCGGGCGGAATTCTAATTTTTTGGCCGAAAAAGGCAAAACATGAGGAACGATCATGGCGAGGCGGTGACTATGGTTCCTTAGGTCGTATTTAATGGCCCGGAAAACTTTTTAGGCCATTGGGGTCAGGGTGTCCCGGGACCTATTGGAAGGCGTGGGCTTATAGCACACGAAAATATGGGAATCAGGCGGAATTCTAGTTTTTAGGCCGAAAAATGAAAAGAATGAGGAACGATCATGGTGGAGCAGAGTCTATGGTTCCCTAGGTCGTATTTAATGGCCCAAAAAAAATTTAAACGATCCGAATCTGGGGTGCCCGGCCCACTTGGAAGGCGTGGGCTTTAGCACACGAAAATATGGGAATTGGGAGGAATTCAATTTTTTTAACCGAAAAATGCAAAAAATGACGAACGATCATGGAGGGGCGGTGACTATCGTTTCGTAGGTCTTATTTGATGGCCCGAAAATTTTTTAGGCGATCGGGGCCTGAGGTGACCGGGACCACTTGGAAGGCGTGGGCTATAGCACACGAAAATTAGAGAGAGGGCGAAATTCTAGTTTTTCTGCCGAAAAACGCAAAAAATGAGGAACGATCATGGCGGGGCGGTGACTATGGTTCCTTAGGTCGTATTTGATGGCCCGAAAACCTTTTAGATGATCGGGGTTTGGGGGGCCCGGGACCACTCGGAAGGCGTGGGCTATATCACATGAAATTATTTAAATTAGGCGAAATTCTAGTTTTTTGTCTGTAAAATGCAAAAAATGAGGAAAGGTCATGGCGGGGCGGTAACTATGGTTCCTTAGGTCGTATTTGATGGCCCGGAAAAATTTTAGGGGATCCGGCTCCGTGGGGCCCTACCCATTGGGAAGGCGTGGGCTATAGCACACGAAAATATGGGAATCTTGTGAAATTCTAGTTTTTTGTCCGTAAAATACAAAAAATGAGGAAAGGTCATGGCGGGTTGGTGACTATGGTTCCTTAGGTCGTATTTCATGGCCCGGAAAAATTTTAGGCGATCCGGCTCCGTAGGGCCCTACCCATTGGGAAGGCGTGGGCTATAGCACACGAAAATATGGGAATCGCGCAAAATTCTAGTTTTTTGGCCAAAAAACGCAAACAATGAGGAATGATTATGGTGGAGCAGTTAATATGGTTTGTTAGGTCGTATTTGATGACCCGGAAAAATTTTAGGCGATCGTTGTGCGGGGGTCCCTGGATCACTTGGAAGGCGTGGGCTATAGCACACTAAAATATGGGAATCGGGCGGAATTCTAGTTTTTTGTCCGTAAAATGCAAAAAATGAGGAAAGGTCATGGCGGGGCGGTGACTATGGTTCCTTAGGTCATATTTGATGGCCCGGAAAAATTTTAGACGATCTTGCTCCGTGGGGCCCTACCCATTGAGAAGGCATTGGCTATAGCACACGCAAATATGGGAATCGGGTAGAATTCTAGTTTTTTGGCCGAAACATGCAAAAAGTGAGGAACGATCATGGCGGGGAGGTGACTATGATTCCTTAGGTCGTATTTAATGGCCCGGAAAAATTTAGGCGATTCGAGTCCAGGGTGCCCGGCCCACTTGGAAGGCGTGGGCTATAACACACGAAAATATGGGAATCGGGAGGAATTCAATTTTTTTGGATGAAAAACGCAAAAAATGTGGAACGATCATGGAGGGGTGGTGACTGTGGTTCCTTAGGTCGTATTTTATGACCCGAAAATTTTTTAGGTGATCCGAGGTCCGGGGGTCCCGGGACCACTCGGAAGGCGTGGGCGCACACGAAAATTTGGGAATCACGCGGAATTCTAATATTTTGGCCGAAAAACACAAAAAATGAGGAACGATCATGGCGGGGCAGTGACTATTGTTCCTTAGGTCTTATTTGATGTCCCGGAAATATTTTAGGAGATCGTGGTTCTGGGGTCCCAGGACCACTTGGAAGGCGTGAGCTATAGCACACGAAAATATGGGAATCGGGCGAAATTCTAGTTTTTTTGCCGTAAAATGCAAAAAATAAGGAATAGTCATGACGGGGCGGTGACTATGGTTCCTTAGGTCGTATTTGATGGCCCAGAAATATTTTAGGCGATCCGGCTCCGTGGGGCCCTACCTATTGGGAAGGCGTGGGCTATAGCACACGCAAATTTGGGAATCGCGCGGAATTCTAGGTTTTGGCCGAAAAACTCAAAAAATGAGGAACGATCATGGCGGAGCGGTGACTATGGTTCCTTAGGTCGTATTTGATATCCCGTAAAAATTTTAGGAGATCGGGGTTCGGAGGTCCCGGGACCACTTGGAAGGCGTGAGCTCTAGCACAAGAAAATATGAAAATCGGGCGGAATTCTAGTTTTGAGGCCAAAAAACGCAATAAGTGAGGAACGATAATGGCGGGACGGTGACTATGGTTCCTTAGGTCGTATTTGATGGACCGGATAAATTTTAGACGATCCGGCTCCGCGGGGCCCTACCCATTGGGAAGGCGTGGGCTATAGCACACGAAAATATGGGAATCGAGCGAAATTCTAGTTTTTTGGCCGGAAAAAACAATAAATGAGGAACTATCATGGCGGGGAGGTGACTATGGTTCCTTAGGACATATTTGATGACCCTAAAGAATTTTAGGCGATTGGGGTCCGGGGGTCCCGAGACCACTTGGTAGGCGTGGGCTTTAGCACACAAAAATATGGGAATCGGGCGGAATTCTAGCTTTTTGGCCGAAACTTGCGGAAAGTGAGGAACTATCATGTCGGGGCGGTGACAATGCTTCCTTAGGTCGTATTTAATGGCCCGGAAAAATTTTAGGCGATCCGAGTCCGGGGGACCCGGCCCACTCGGAAGGCGTGGGCTGTAGCTCACGAAAATATGGCAATTGCGCAATATTCTAGTTTTTTGGCCGACAAACGCAAAAAATGAGGAACAATCATGGAGGGGCGTTGACTATGGTTCCATAGTTCATACTTGATGGCCCAGAAACATTTTAGGTGATCCGAGGTCCGGGGGTCCCGGGACCACTTGGAAGGCGTGGGCTATATCACACGAAAATATGGGAATCAGGCGGAATTCTAGTTTTTAGGCCGAAAAATGCAAAAAATGAGGAACGATCATGGCGGGGCGGTGACTATGGTTCCTTAGGTCGTATTTAATGGCCCGGAAAAATTTTAGGTGATCCGAGTCTAGGGGACCCGGCCCACTCGGAAGGTGTGGGCTGTAGCACACGAAAATATGGGAATTGCACGTAATTCTAGTTTTCTTTGGCCGAAAAAGGCAAAAAATGAGGAACTATCATGACGGGGCAGTGACTACGGTTCCTTAGGTCATATTTGATGGCCCGAAAAATTTTAGGTGATCCGGGGTCCGGGGGTTCCGGGACCACTTGGAAGGCGTGGGCTATAACACACGAAAATATGGGAATCGGGCGAAATTCTAGTTTTTTGGCCGAAAAATGCAAAAAATGAGGAACGATCATGGTGGGGCAGTGACTAAGGTTCCTTAGGTCATATTTCATTGCCAGAAAATTTTTTAGGCGATCCGAGTCCGGGGGGACCGGCTCCCTCGGAAGGCGTGGGCTACGGCACACAAAAATATGGGAATCGGGCGGAATTCTAATTTTTTGGCCGAAAAAGGCAAAACATGAGGAACGATCATGGCGAGGCGGTGACTATGGTTCCTTAGGTCGTATTTAATGGCCCGGAAAACTTTTTAGGCCATTGGGGTCAGGGTGTCCCGGGACCTATTGGAAGGCGTGGGCTTATAGCACACGAAAATATGGGAATCAGGCGGAATTCTAGTTTTTAGGCCGAAAAATGAAAAGAATGAGGAACGATCATGGTGGAGCAGAGTCTATGGTTCCCTAGGTCGTATTTAATGGCCCAAAAAAAATTTAAACGATCCGAATCTGGGGTGCTCGGCCCACTTGGAAGGCGTGGGCTTTAGCACACGAAAATATGGGAATTGGGAGGAATTCAATTTTTTTAACCGAAAAATGCAAAAAATGACGAACGATCATGGAGGGGCGGTGACTATCGTTTCGTAGGTCTTATTTGATGGCCCGAAAATTTTTTAGGCGATCGGGGCCTGAGGTGACCGGGACCACTTGGAAGGCGTGGGCTATAGCACACGAAAATTTGAGAGAGGGCGAAATTCTAGTTTTTCTGCCGAAAAACGCAAAAAATGAGGAACGATCATGGCGGGGCGGTGACTATGGTTCCTTAGGTCGTATTTGATGGCCCGAAAACCTTTTAGATGATCGGGGTTTGGGGGGCCCGGGACCACTCGGAAGGCGTGGGCTATATCACATGAAATTATTTAAATTAGGCGAAATTCTAGTTTTTTGTCTGTAAAATGCAAAAAATGAGGAAAGGTCATGGTGGGGCGGTAACTATGGTTCCTTAGGTCGTATTTGATGGCCCGGAAAAATTTTAGGCGATCCGGCTCCGTGGGGCCCTACCCATTGGGAAGGCGTGGGCTATAGCACACGAAAATATGGGAATCTTGTGAAATTCTAGTTTTTTGTCCGTAAAATACAAAAAATGAGGAAAGGTCATGGCGGGTTGGTGACTATGGTTCCTTAGGTCGTATTTCATGGCCCGGAAAAATTTTAGGCGATCCGGCTCCGTAGGGCCCTACCCATTGGGAAGGCGTGGGCTATAGCACACGAAAATATGGGAATCGCGCAAAATTCTAGTTTTTTGGCCAAAAAACGCAAACAATGAGGAATGATTATGGTGGAGCAGTTAATATGGTTTGTTAGGTCGTATTTGATGACCCGGAAAAATTTTAGGCGATCGTTGTGCGGGGGTCCCTGGATCACTTGGAAGGCGTGGGCTATAGCACACTAAAATATGGGAATCGGGCGGAATTCTAGTTTTTTGTCCGTAAAATGCAAAAAATGAGGAAAGGTCATGGCGGGGCGGTGACTATGGTTCCTTAGGTCATATTTGATGGCCCGGAAAAATTTTAGACGATCTTGCTCCGTGGGGCCCTACCCATTGAGAAGGCATTGGCTATAGCACACGCAAATATGGGAATCGGGTAGAATTCTAGTTTTTTGGCCGAAACATGCAAAAAGTGAGGAACGATCATGGCGGGGAGGTGACTATGATTCCTTAGGTCGTATTTAATGGCCCGGAAAAATTTAGGCGATTCGAGTCCAGGGTGCCCGGCCCACTTGGAAGGCGTGGGCTATAACACACGAAAATATGGGAATCGGGAGGAATTCAATTTTTTTGGATGAAAAACGCAAAAAATGTGGAACGATCATGGAGGGGTGGTGACTGTGGTTCCTTAGGTCGTATTTTATGACCCGAAAATTTTTTAGGTGATCCGAGGTCCGGGGGTCCCGGGACCACTCGGAAGGCGTGGGCGCACACGAAAATTTGGGAATCACGCGGAATTCTAATATTTTGGCCGAAAAACACAAAAAATGAGGAACGATCATGGCGGGGCAGTGACTATTGTTCCTTAGGTCTTATTTGATGTCCCGAAAATATTTTTGGAGATCGTGGTTCTGGGGTCCCAGGACCACTTTGAAGGCTTGAGCTATAGTACACGAAAATATGGGAATCGGGCGAAATTCTAGCTTTTTCGCCGTAAAATGCAAAAAATAAGGAATAGTCATGACGGGGCGGTGTCTATGGTTCCTTAGGTCGTATTTGATGGCCTAGAAAAATTTTAGGCGATCCGGCTCCGTGGGGCTCTACCTATTGGGAAGGCGTGGGCTATAGCACACGCAAATTTGGGAATCGCGCGGAATTCTAGGTTTTGGCCGAAAAACACAAAAAATGAGGAACGATCATGGCGGAGCGGTGACTATGGTTCCTTAGATCATATTTGATATCCCGTAAAAATTTTAGGAGATCGGGGTTCGGAGGTCCTGGGACCTCTTGGAAGGCGTGAGCTCTAGCACAAGAAAATATGGGAATCAGGCGAAATTTTAGTTTTAAGGCCAAAAAACGCAATAAGTGAGGAATGATAATGGCGGGACGGTGACTATGGTTCTTTAGGTCGTATTTGATGGACCGGATAAATTTTAGACGATCCGGCTCCGCAGGGCCCTACCCATTGGGAAGGCGTGGGCTATTATAGCACACGAAAATATGGGAATCGCGCGGAATTCTAGTTTTTTGGCCAAAAAATGCATAAAATGAGGAATGATCATGGCGGGGCAGTTACTATGGTTTGTTAGGTCGTATTTGATGACTCGGAAATATTTTAGGCGATTGTTGTCCGGGGGTCCCTGGATCACTTGGAAGGCGTGGGCTATAGCACACTAAAATATGGGAATCGGGCGGAATTCTAGTTTTTTGTCCGTAAAATGCAAAAAATGAGGAAAGGTCATGGCAGGGCGGTGACTGTGGTTCCTTAGGTCATATTTGATGGCCCGAAAAAATTTTAGACCATCTTGCTCCGTGGGGCCCTACCCATTGGGAAGGAATGGGCTATAGCACACGCAAATATGGGAATCGGGCGGAATTCTAGTTTTTTGGCCGAAACATGCAAAAAGTGAGGAACGATCATGGCGGGGAGGTGACTATGGTTCCTTAGGTCGTATTTAATGGCCCGGAAAATTTTTAGGCGATCCGAGTCCGGGGTGTCCGGCCCACTTGGAAGGCGTGGGCTATAACACACGAAAATATGGGAATCGGGAGGAATTCAATTTTTTTGGACGAAAAACGCAAAAAATGAGGAACGATCATGGCGGGGCGGTGACTGTGGTTCCTTAGGCGATCCGGCTCCGTGGGGCCCTACCCATTGGGAAGGCGTGGGCTATAGCACACGAAAATATGGGAATCGCGCAAAATTCTAGTTTTTTGGCCAAAAAACGCAAACAATGAGGAATGATTATGGTGGAGCAGTTAATATGGTTTGTTAGGTCGTATTTGATGACCCGGAAAAATTTTAGGCGATCGTTGTGCGGGGGTCCCTGGATCACTTGGAAGGCGTGGGCTATAGCACACTAAAATATGGGAATCGGGCGGAATTCTAGTTTTTTGTCCGTAAAATGCAAAAAATGAGGAAAGGTCATGGCGGGGCGGTGACTATGGTTCCTTAGGTCATATTTGATGGCCCGGAAAAATTTTAGACGATCTTGCTCCGTGGGGCCCTACCCATTGAGAAGGCATTGGCTATAGCACACGCAAATATGGGAATCGGGTGGAATTCTAGTTTTTTGGCCGAAACATGCAAAAAGTGAGGAACGATCATGGCGGGGAGGTGACTATGGTTCCTTAGGTCGTATTTAATAGCCCGGAAAAATTTAGGCGATTCGAGTCCGGGGTGCCCGGCCCACTTGGAAGGCGTGGGCTATAACACACGAAAATATGGGAATCGGGAGGAATTCAATTTTTTTGGACGAAAAACGCAAAAAATGAGGAACGATCATGGCGGGGCGGTGACTGTGGTTCCTTAGGTCGTATTTTATGGCCCGAAAATTTTTTAGGTGATCCGAGGTCCGGGGGTCCCGGGACCACTCGGAAGGCGTGGGCGCACACAAAAATTTGGGAATCACGCGGAATTCTAATGTTTTGGCCGAAAAACACAAAAAATGAGGAACGATCATGGCGGGGCAGTGACTATGTTCCTTAGGGCTTATTTGATGTCCCGGAAATATTTTAGGAGATCGTGGTTCTGGGGTCCCTGGACCACTTGGAAGGCGTGAGCTATTGCACACGAAAATATAGGAATCGGGCGAAATTCTAGTTTTTTCGCCGTAAAATGCAAAAAATAAGGAATAGTCATGACAGGGCGGTGACTATGGTTCCTTAGGTCGTGTTTGATGGCCCAGAAAAATTTTAGGCGATCCGGCTCCGTGGGGCTCTACCTATTGGGAAGGCGTGGGCTATAGCACACGCAAATTTGGGAATCGCGCGGAATTCTAGGTTTTGGCCGAAAAACACAAAAAATGAGGAACGATCATGGCAGAGCGGTGACTATGGTTCCTTAGTTCGTATTTGATATCCCGTAAAAATTTTAGGAGATCGGGCATTGGTGGTCTCGGGACTCCTTGGAAGGCGTGAGCTCTAGCACAAGAAAATATGGGAATCGGGCGGAATTCTAGTTTTAAGGCCAAAAAATGCAATAAATGAGGAACGATAATGGTGGGACGGTGACTATGGTTCCTTAGGTCGTATTTGTAGGACCGGATAAATTTTAGACAATGCGGCTCCGCGGGGCCCAACCCATTGGGAAGGCGTGGGCTATAGCATACGAAAATATGGGAATCGAGCGGAAGTCTAGTTTTTTGGCCGGAAAAAACAAAAAATGAGGAACTATCATGGCGGGGCGGTGACTATGGTTCCTTAGGACATATTTGATGACCCTAAAGAATTTTAGGCGATTGGTGTCCGGAGGTCCCGGGACCACTTGGTTGGCGTGGTCTTTAGCACACGATAATATGGGAATCGGGCGGAATTCTAGATTTTCGGCTGAAAAACGCAAAAAAATGAAGAACGATCATGGCGGGGCGGTGACTATGGTTCCTTAGGTCGTACTTGATGGCCCGAAAGCCTTTTAGGTGATCGGGGTTTGGGGGGCCCGGGACCACTCGGAAGGCGTGGGCTATATCACACGAAAATATGGGAATCGGACGGAATTCTAGTTTTTTGTCTGTAAAATGCAAAAAATGAGGAAAGGTCATGGCGGGGCGATAACTATGGTTCCTTAGGTCGTATTTCATGGGCCAAAAAAATTTTAGGCGATCCAGCTCCGTGGGGCCCTACACATTGGGAAGGCGTGGGCTATAGCACACGAAAATATGGGAATCTAGTGAAATTCTAGTTTTTTGTCCGTAAAATGCAAAAAATGAGGAAAGGTCATGGCGGGCGGTGACTATGGTTCCTTAGGTCGTATTTCATTGCCCGGAAAAATTTTAGGCGATCCGGCTCCGTGGGGCCCTACCCATTGGGAAGGCGTAGGCAATCGCACACGAAAACATGGGAATCGCGCGGAATTCTAGTTTTTTGGCCAAAAAACGCAAAACATGAGGAATGATTATGTCGGGGCAGTTACTATGGTTTGTTAGGTCGTATTTGATGACCCGGAAAAATTGTAGGCGATCGTTGTCCGGGGTCCCTGGATCACTTGGAAGGCGTGGGCTATAGCACACTAAAATATGGGAATCAGGCGGAATTCTAGTTTTTTGTCCGTAAAATGCAAAAAATGAGGAAAGGTCATGGAGGGGCGGTGACTATGGTTCCTTAGGTCATATGTGATGGCCCGGAAAAATTTTTGACGATCTTGCTCCATGGGGCCCTACCCATTGGGAAGGCATGGGCTATAGCACACGCAAATATGGGAATCGGGCGGAATTCTAGTTTTTTGGCGGAAACATGCAAAAGGTGAGGAACGATCATGGCGGCGCGGTGACTATGGTTCCTTAGGTCGTATTTAATGGCCCGAAAAAATTTTAGGCGACCCGAGTCTGGGGTGCCCGGCCCACTTGGAAGGCGTGGGCTATAACACACGAAAATATGGGAATCGGGAGGAATTCAATTTTTTTGGACGAAAAACGCAAAAAATAAGGAACGATCATGGCGGGGCGGTGACTGTGGTTCCTTAGCTCGTATTTTATGGCCCAAAAATTTTTTAGGCGATCGGGGTCAGGGGGGCCCGGGATGACTCGGAAGGCGTGGGCGCACACGAAAATTTGGGAATCACGCGGAATTCTAATATTTTGGCCGAAAAACACAAAAAATGAGGAACGATCATGGCGGGGCAGTGATTATTGTTCCTTAGGTCTTATTTGATGTCCCGTAAATATTCTAGGAGATCGAGGTTCTAGGTTCCCAGGACCAATTGGAAGGCGTGAGCTATAGCACACGAAAATATGGGAATCGGGCGAAATTCTAGTTTTTTTGCCGAAAAATGCAAAAAATAAGGAATAGTCATGACGGGGCGGTGACTATTGTTCCTTAGGTCGTATTTGATGGCCCAGAAAAATTTTAGGCGATCCGGCTCCGTGGGGCCCTACCTATTGGATCGCGCGGAATTCTAGGTTTTGGCCGAAAAACTCAAAAAATGAGGAACGATCATGGCGGAGCGGTGACTATGGTTCCTTAGGTCGTATTTGATATCCCGTAAAAATTTTAGGAGATCGGGGTTCGGAGGTCCCGGGACCACTTGGAAGGCGTGAGCTCTAGCACAAGAAAATATGAAAATCGGGCGGAATTCTAGTTTTGAGGCCAAAAAACGCAATAAGTGAGGAACGATAATGGCGGGACGGTGACTATGGTTCCTTAGGTCGTATTTGATGGACCGGATAAATTTTAGACGATCCGGCTCCGCGGGGCCCTACCCATTGGGAAGGCGTGGGCTATAGCACACGAAAATATGGGAATCGAGCGAAATTCTAGTTTTTTGGCCGGAAAAAACAAAAAATGAGGAACTATAATGGCGGGGCGGTGACTATGGTTCCTTTGGAAATATTTGATGACCCTAAAGAATTTTAGGTGATTGGGGTCCGGGGGTCCCGGGACCACTTGGTAGGCGTGGGCTTTAGCACACGAAAATATGGGAATCGGGCGGAATTCTAGTTTTTTGGCCGAAACATGCGAAAAGTGAGGAACAATCATATCGGAGTGGTAACTATGCTTCCTTAGGTCGTATTTAATGGCCCGAAAAATTTTTAGGCGATCCGAGTCCCGGGGACCCGGCCCACTAGGAAGGCGTGGGCTAGCTCACGGAAATAAGGCAATTGCGCGATATTCTAGTTTTTTGGCCGAAAAACGCAAAAAATGAGGAACAATCATGGAGGGGCGTTGACTATAGTTCCATAGGTCGTACTTGATGGCCCAGAAAATTTTTAGGTGATCCGAGGTCCGGGGGTCCCGGGACCACTTGGAAGGCGTGGGCTATATCACACGAAAATATGGGAATCAGGCGGAATTCTAGTTTTTAGGCCGAAAAATACAAAAAATGAGGAACGATCATGGCGGGGCGGTGACTATGGTTCCTTAGGTCGTATTTAATGGCCCGAAAAAATTTTAGGCGATCCGAGTCTGGGGGACCCGGCCCACTCGGAAGGTGTGGGCTGTAGCACACGAAAATATGGGAATTGCGCGGAATTCTAGGTTTTTTTTGCCGAAAAAGGCAAAAAATGAGGAACTATCATGACGGGGCAGTGACTATGGTTCCTTAGGTAATATTTGATGGCCCGGAAAAATTTTAGGCGATCCGAGTCCTGGGGATCCGGCCCACTAGGAAGGCGTGGGCTAGCTCACGGAAATGTGGCAATTGCGCGATATTCTAGTTTTTTGGCCAAAAAATGCAAAAAATGAGGAACAATCATGGAGGGGCGTTGACTATAGTTCCATAGGTCGTACTTGATGGCCCAGAAAATTTTTAGGTGATCCGGGGTCCGGGGGTTCCGGGACCACTTGGAAGGCGTGGGCTATAGCACACGAAAATATGGTAATCGGGCGAAATTCTAGTTTTTTGGCCGAAAAATGCAAAAAATGAGGAACGATCATGGTGGGGCGGTGACTAAGGTTCCTTAGGTCGTATTTCATGGCCAGAAATTTTTTTAGGCGATCCGAGCCCGGGGGACTGGCTCCCTCGGAAGGTGTGGGCTATGGCACACAAAAATATGTGAATCGGGTAGAATTCTAATTTTTTGGCCGAAAAAGGCAAAACAGGAGGAACGATCATGGCGGGGCGGTGACTATGGTTCCTTAGGTCGTATTTAATAGCCCAAAAAAATTTTAGGCGATCGAGGTCTGGGGGGCCCGGGACCACTCGGAAGGAATGGGCTATAGCACACGAAAATATGGGAATCAGGCGGACTTATAGTTTTTTGTCCGTAAAAAGCAAAAAATGAGGAAAGGTCATGGCGGGGCGGTGACTATGGTTCCTTAGGTCGTATTTGATGGCCCGAAAAGTTTTTAGGCGATTGGGGTCAGGGTGTCCCGGGACCTATTGGAAGGCGTGGGATAATAGCACACGAAAATATGAGAATCGGGCGGAATTCTAGTTTTTAGGCCGAAAAATAAAAAAAATGAGGAACGATCATGGTGGAGCAGAGTCTATGGTTCCCTAGGTCGTATTTAATGGACCAGAAAAATTTTAAACTGTTACACCCCATATTTTCGTACGTGAGAGTACGCCATAAATAAATTAATGGAAGCTGAGGAATGAGATTATCTTGATGTTACATGCATTTATGCTATTTATAACGAACATTAAGTAAGTGCCGTGGAGGATAAAATGTAAATGAATCGAAGAAAATGAATTTTGTCAAAGTTTGGCATTTGGGGATAAAATATGTCCCGAGCCAAAATACCCGGTATTTATGGACTAGTACCATACAAGGTACCACATGGCCATGATAGTAAGGTGTATAAGGTGTGTTAAAAGTGAGTAGTATTTTAAATTAATTTGAGATAATTCTTAATTATGCGGTTAATTAATTAATTATCGGGTAACGAGATACTACCTAATTGATTATTGGATAAAGTTTAAAATTCCCCAACAAGGGGATTACGTGGCAGCAAGCCACATCCTAAAGAAATGACTCTTAGTCATTTATTATTAGGTGGCATAATGTGTTAGTTACACATTCACTTCATTCCCTATATTTTGTATACATGCAATACAATCAGAAACGTTAAGCCATTCTTCAAGTTTTCAACAAAAAAAAACTTCTTACAGTCAAATTCCTACAATCAATGTTTGGTCAGTAGTGATACAAATATAACATGAAAATGATTTACCAATTTGATGAACAATTGAAATATAACTCCATCCAAGCCCAAGAATCCCGTCTACATTACCACCAATATTATTGCTTCTTGCACAATCAAAAACGTGAGCTTTAGCGAATTAGCCATATAATTTCTCAGAAGTTCCTACAAAGATACAACATGATTTCTTCGACCAACAAGATTTTTTAGCACATTAGCAACGTAAAAATTTGCGGCTCTAAAGGAGTACGGTGCAACCTTTTCCAAGAATATCATACGGATTTTTTCTCCTACTCCAGGTATGTTAAGGCTAAGCTCTTCCTTCATTTTGGCATGATCTCGTAATTACACGAGTTTGATAACGAAGCATAAAGAAAATATTCATATCCCAAAATTTACGTATATTTTTCTAGTTTTGTAAGTTACAATATTCGCTTTATCGGGACTTCATATTCATTTGAATATTTACTTTGAATATTTCCTTTTTCAAGTCAAGAGAGCAGAGAGTTTATATATATAAAGTATTATAGTATTTTCATTACCATCGAGCTATAATCGATGGGCAGGCCCCTATTGGGCAACCTGTGATCAGATGGTAAGTTATATACCGAGCCTACTGTGGCCGAGCGCCTATGAGCGAGCCCAGTTAGCCGGGATACAGAGCCTAGTATGGCCGAGCGCCTATGAGCGAGCCTACTACGGCAGAGCAGTTATATATATACCGAGTCTTATAAGGCCGGACAACTATTTTACTTACTATATTGAGAGAGTTGAGTCAGTATCAGCAGGTAAGCATATCTTCAGATTATCATTGACTTCCAGTTGCTTTCAGTTATTATATTATCAGTTCAGTTTCAACTTTTAGTATAGTGCCTTACATACTCGGTACATTATTTCGTACTGACGTCTCTTTTCTGGGGGCGCTGCATTTCATGCGTGCAGGTTCAGACAGACAGACGGGTATACCTCCTCATTAAGTGTTGCCTGAGTTCAGCTTGATCGGTAAGCTCCATGCCTTCCGGAGTTGCCGGGTCTAGAGCTTTATGTACATATTGTGTATAAATGTATATATGTTATGAGTAGGTCGGGAAGCTGTTCTGCTCACAGTATATCCACCAGTAGAGGCTTGTAGACATATCCTGTTAATTATTGCAGCATGTTGGGCTTGTAGGCCTTGTATGTATATTTGGTTGGTTTGTCAGCTATAGTAATTATGATGACCTTGTCGGCCCAGTTTTATATTGATATTTATTCAGCATTCGCAATTGTCTTGCAATATGGCCATGGCCAAAGTATGACATCATATGTTCAGAGTCCCTTAGTCGCAAGTTGGTACACGAGGATAGATGAGACACCGAGTGCCGGTCTCGCCCCCAGGTTCGGGGTGTGACAAAAGTGGTATCAGAGCAGTTCTATCCTAGGGAGTCTACAAGTCGTGTCTAGTAGAGTCTTGTTTATGGGTGTGTCGTGCACCACACTTATAAGCAGGAGGCTACGGGGCATTTAGGACTGTCACTCTTTCTTATTACTCTAGATCGTGTGATAGAGCTCAATTGTAAGAACTCAATTTCCTAACTCTATCTTATTCATAATACGATGATACCTACATTCAGAAAAGACGACCGGTAAGAGATATAGCTGTGGAAGTGTTGAGTCAGAGGAATTCAATTTTTCATAATGCTTATGATGAGAAATGTAAGGTCTTCAGTAGATCGTGTGTGTACTAAGATGTAAAAGCCTCTTTATAAGGAGCCTTAAGGCAAGAATATCTATCCACTCCTATGGTGGAAGGCAGTGAGAGATTCAAAAGATAGATACAAGTTTCAACAAATAAAAGAAACTAGATGAAGAAGGGTACGAGGTGCCCAGTTAATGAAGTTTGTCAGTATTTGCGATGCAAGCAGAGAAATATAAGCATTTTGAGTTACCTTCAATTGTAACAAAGGTATATAGAATTGGCCACACCCGTCTCAGTTATGCTCCATCGGAGCCAACAGATATAGTCAAGAGAAGGACGTGATATCAGGACCCAGTTAGGGTTAAAGTAACCCAAAATATTTGATGGATTGTTTGCGTTAGTTGTTATTTCTGAAGGATATTGCAAATGTGCTAACAAAATCTCCTTGTGAGACACCCAGATGGTACACTCAAAAATAGTACAGCTAGATATGAGTACTATAAAGATCGGCACTGAAAGAATATTAGGCAACCCGAAAAGCTAATAGATGGAGCAAGGGGAGCTAAAAGCAAAAGAATGTAATGTTGAAACTTTTCAAAATAAAGTGATAGACAGAAATGTTAGCAGGAAATGAGAAGAGAGTTAGTGAAGCGTTATGAGTAAGATGTGATGCATGGATGACAACGGTAAATGATGGTATTATAGGATATATAGTCAAGTTAAGGAAAAGACGAGAGGAGCCAGGTCTTGAGACAACAAAAGAGTATAAGCCATAAAGTCACATCCTCATTTCGAGAAATAAGTTCGTGACTCCAACGCGACTACCATAAGTGAGAGTTAATCCCAGAGTAATAGAAATCAGTATGGGCTGGTGAACAAGATAAACTAAAAATGAATTAGGGGCTAAGTGATTTAATAATAGTCAGCATCATGGGAATTTCAGATTACATTCTGGCAATAATAGAATGGACCACCGTAGAAGATTCATTCAGAAAGACGCTTCCCTAAAGCAAGCAAGTTGAGTAAAGTTAAGCTTAAGGGGTTATATGTGCCAGTTACACTAAGTGTCACCCTCGCGAGTGAAGAATTTCGTTATCCTTGGTACTGAAGGATTACCGCGAGGCGAGTAAATATCATCGATGATATGAAAAGATGCCAAAGATGAGAGGGTAAAACATCTATACGTAGATCATCGTAGCACTAAATCTTAGTGCTCCCCTAAAGGAGGGAATATGGTGTTATGTGATTAGGTTAGAATAAAGTGGTTCTAGTAACTATGGAAATGGTAAAGGAAACAAATATGATAAGAATGAGAAAGGGATAAGATTGCACTTATTCAAGTCCTGCAGATTCGCTACGATTCCAGAATATTATGCAAACACGACGTCAAGGAGAGGAGGTAAGGGTTCCTGCCTGAGATGTTATTGATAGATAAGGAGCCAGTGCGGGACGTAAGTTAAGATATAGGAAATGACCCATGAAAGATTACGCAGAATATTGACATAAGAATGAGCCAATGAGTAGTCAGTAGTTGATTCAGTAAGAGCCTAGTTATTGCTAAACATGGGGTTACAGACGGGGTAGCGTGCAAGATAAACATAGTAAAACCCAATATGGGGAATTCAGTCTCGCAGATATGACCTCGGAACCCTTGAGAAATATTCAGATAGAAGTTGGGGTAGGTGACGTATAAGTGTTACGGAAATAAAAGAGGATGCCACCAGAAACAGTCAAAATTTAAGTTCAAAAGCAACCCTACAAGCACACGAGCGTAAACTACGGATAATTATAGGAGAGAAAGGACATTAAGTATTCGGTGTAATTAGCTCACAGCTTTACAAGAGTCAGAGAATCCTTCCTAAATACTACAATGTAAGACTGGCTGAGAAAGTAAGGAAGGACGATTTAACCTAAGCTGGGTGACCTAAGGAGGAAATGGTCTTATAACAACAGTCTCACAACAATATTGTATGCACTCCAAAAGAAAATAGCACCTACTGTGGCTAATGAACGGGAAGTAAAATTAGAAGTGATATTCAAGATCATATGAGTTTTATGTAAATTCAACATGCATGGGCATGAAGATACGCTAAGTATGCACGCAACAAGGGGACATAAAGGCCAGGAAAGGTAATAGCTTACGCTTAAAGAAAGCTGAGAATGAACAAAAGGAATTATTCGATCAATGATCTAGAGTTAGTTACGTTATGAACGCACTTAAGATTTTAGAGCATTATCCATGCAACATATATATAGACATTCATACAGCCGTAGAAGACTCCGGTATAGGTTAAAAGAAAGAATTGAGCTCAGGTTATAGACAAAGGATTGAATTGTTAGAAGATTGTATCATGGATATTCCAGAGCGTCCATGAAAGGCTAAAGTAATAACTAATACCATGAGCCGCAAATCAAGAGATAGCTTAAGCCTACATAAAGGTTGGTTAGAAGGAGGAGGAAACTATAGAGTTACATCAACAAAGTAAATCAGGAATCTGATTATTGGACCTAAAACAATCATAGACCTCGTTATTGAGAACATCGCAGAATTAGTTTTAATACCAGAGGTACCAGAGGGATAGTACAACAACCATATTCTATAAATGGCCCTACGATAAAGCCGGTTAGAAAAGTACCAGCCTCATAAGAAGTAAGTACGAAACTTCCACCGGATTGTGTATGCACTAGAGGTGCAAGTATTATAATAGAGCTTCAAGTTATGGACGTGAATTATACCTATATGAAAGGGAGGTCATGAAATAAATAGAAGATACGATGTGAGATTTTAAGAAAAGTAAGGTAAAGGTGAACAACGTACAAGATACTCAAAGGTAGAAGATCGTGAATAGTCCATGCTTCGGATAGAAGGCTAGAAGCACTGGGATTCAATATCCAAGAATGATAGCAGTGTCGTCAGTGGCGTACCTTCCAGCCTCTGGTTTCTAACTACTGAGAGATCTAGTCAAGAGAGTAAAGAAGAGTTAGAGACGATGTGATGTCTCGCTTAATGTTCCAGAATAACATAAGGGAATCAATGGTGCAAGCAAGTTGAAGGAAGGTTGTGAATAGTATAAATAGATACGTAGAGGTCACAAGCTAAAGTATAGTAAAGTGACGAGGTTTTATGACAGGAGTAAGCATGAGAAAGGGCGAGTAAGAAAGTGACGAGAATGGGTCAGTTCTCGGGATTAAGCCCATGCAAACATGAGAGCCGATGGGTTCTCTAAGTTATAGAAGGCTCAGTATAGCCTGAATGAACTCAAAGGAGTCTAAGGCTAGTAGCATTTAGAAGAGATGGAATGCTGCCCTGGTAGTGAAATAAAGGTGTAATTGTGACAGATGAAAGATAACGATTGGGCTTTTAACTGAATAATGATTTAAAGAAAGAAAAATAAAGGGGAGGAGGAGAAAATATTTCGCAAACGACACGAGATCAGAATACCCCTATAAGGCGAATCACATCGAGATACTATGAAATACGATTACGAAAATCACTTCAAATACTCCTCGATGCAATGTAAGCCCTAGTGGCAAGGTTTTACGTAAGAAGTTTCAAGTTATCAGTGGTATATTATAGATCAATATTGAGGTGAATCAACAATGGATGGACAAAAGTCATAAAGTACGAGATGAACAGTAATGAGGAAGCATTAAAGGACTTAGATTTATACATATGAGATAAGCAACGAGAATAACATGGAGTTTGGTAGCAGGCCTCAGTAACGATAAATCGAAATAAGTTTTATGGGATATTATGACCTACCTAGATGCAGTAAAGTCACACGGACGGATAACCGGGGCTATGAAACAAGATATAGCAATAGTCGTAAGTTCGACAAAGTACCGAGAGAAGGACTTCGGTATACCTATAAATAAACATAGGGACATCTTTAGTTCCGTATATGTTCATAAAGTGAGGCCTAGAGATTGGCTAAAAGCCGAAGGAAAGAATCACATAGGTGAATTTACAAGGTCAGAGTCGTACAGACTGCATGATAGAAGGTAGCAATAATTACGAGATTAGAAGGATTCCAACTACAAGTCATGGTGTGAGAAAGAGAATTAAAAGGGGGGAATGCCCTGGCCTTCAGATTTATTCAAAGAACAGTTTTCTAAATGGAAAGGAGAATAAAAAGGTATTCGCAAGAGCTATGGGTTATGAGAATGATAAGTGCATTAGTCAATATTCGAGGACGAATGTTCCAAAAGGGGGGAATGATGTTACACCCCATATTTTCGTACGTGAGAGTACGCCATAAATAAATTAATGGAAGCTGAGGAATGAGATTATCTTGATGTTACATGCATTTATGCTATTTATAACGAACATTAAGTAAGTGCCGTGGAAGATAAAATGTAAATGAATCGAAGAAAATGAATTTTGTCAAAGTTTGGCATTTGGGGATAAAATATGTCCCGAGCCAAAATACCCGGTATTTATGGACTAGTACCATACAAGGTACCACATGGCCATGATAGTAAGGTGTATAAGGTGTGTTAAAAGTGAGTAGTATTTTAAATTAATTTGAGATAATTCTTAATTATGCGGTTAATTAATTAATTATCGGATAACGAGATACTACCTAATTGATTATTGGATAAAGTTTAAAATTCCCCAACAAGGGGATTACGTGGCAGCAAGCCACATCCTAAAGAAATGACTCTTAGTCATTTATTATTAGGTGGCATAATGTGTTAGTTACACATTCACTTCATTCCCTATATTTTGTATACATGCAATACAATCAGAAACGTTAAGCCATTCTTCAAGTTTTCAACAAAAAAAAACTTCTTACAGTCAAATTCCTACAATCAATGTTTGGTCAGTAGTGATACCAATATAACATGAAAATGATTTACCAATTTGATGAACAATTGAAATATAACTCCATCCAAGCCCAAGAATCCCGTCTACATTACCACCAATATTATTGCTTCTTGCACAATCAAAAACGTGAGCTTTAGCGAATTAGCCATATAATTTCTCAGAAGTTCCTACAAAGATACAACATGATTTCTTCGACCAACAAGATTTTTTAGCACATTAGC
Organism: Nicotiana tabacum; assembly: GCF_000715075.1. NCBI lineage: Eukaryota > Viridiplantae > Streptophyta > Magnoliopsida > Solanales > Solanaceae > Nicotiana > Nicotiana tabacum. Next base: position 96,255,637 of record NC_134098.1, on the reverse strand, counting down.
AACGTAAAATTTTGCGGCTCTAAAGGAGTACGGTGCAACCTTTTCCAAGAATATCATACGGATTTTTTCTCCTACTCCAGGTATGTTAAGGCTAAGCTCTTCCTTCATTTTGGCATGATCTCGTAATTACACGAGTTTGATAACGAAGCATAAAGAAAATATTCATATCCCAAAATTTACGTATATTTTTTTAGTTTTGTAAGTTACAATATTCGCTTTATCGGGACTTCATATTCATTTGAATATTTACTTTGAATATTTCCTTTTTCAAGTCAAGAGAGCAGAGAGTTTATATATATAAAGTATTATAGTATTTTCATTACCATCGAGCTATAATCGATGGGCAGGCCCCTATTGGGCAACCTCTGATCAGATGGTAAGTTATATACCGAGCCTACTGTGGCCGAGCGCCTATGAGCGAGCCCAGTTAGCCGAGATACAGAGCCTAGTATGGCCGAGCGCCTATGAGCGAGCCTACTACGGCAGAGCAGTTATATATATACCGAGTCTTATAAGGCCGGACAACTATTTTACTTACTATATTGAGAGAGTTGAGTCAGTATCAGCAGGTAAGCATATCTTCAGATTATCATTGACTTCCAGTTGCTTTCAGTTATTATATTATCAGTTCAGTTTCAGCTTTTAGTATAGTGCCTTATATACTCGGTACATTATTTCGTACTGACGTCCCTTTTCTGGGGGCGCTGCATTTCATGCGTGCAGGTTCAGACAGATAGACGGGTATACCTCCTCATTAAGTGTTGCCCGACTTCAGCTTGATCGGTAAGCTCCTTGCCTTCCGGAGTTGCCGGGTCTAGAGCTTTATGTACATATTGTGTATAAATGTATATATGTTATGAGTAGGTTGGGAAGCTGTTCTGATCACAGTATATCCACCAGTAGAGGCTTGTAGACATATCCTGTCAGTGGGTGCAGCATGTTGGGCTTGTAGGCCTTGTATGTATATTTGGTTGGTTTGTCAGCTGTAGTAATTATGATGACCTTGTCGGACCAGTTTTATATTGATATTTATTCAGCATTCGCAATTGTCTTGCAATGTGGCCATGGCCAAAGTATGACATCATATGTTCAGAGTCCCTTAGTCGCAAGTTGGTACACGAGGATAGATGAGACACCGAGTGCCGGTCTCGCCCCCAGGTTCGGGGTGTGACATAAACGATCCGAATCTGGGGTGCCCGGCCCACTTGGAAGGCGTGGGCTTTAGCACACGAAAATATGGGAATTAGGAGGAATTCAATTTTTTTGGCCGAAAAATACAAAAAATGAGGAACGATCATGGCGGGGCGGTGACTATGGTTTTGTAGGCCTTATTTGATGGCCCGAAAATTTTTTAGGCGATCGGGGTCCGAGGTGCCCGGGACCACTTGGAAGGCGTGAGCTATAGCACACGAAAATATGAGATCGGGCGGAATTCTAGTTTTCGGCCGAAAAACGCAAAAAATGTGGAACGATCATGGCGGGGCGGTGACTATGGTTCCTTAGGTCGTATTTGATGGCCCGAAAACTTTTTAGGTGATCGGGGTTTGGGGGGCCCGGGACCACTCGGAAGGCGTGGGCTATATCACACGAAAATATAGGAATCAGACGGAATTCTAGTTTTTTGTCTGTAAAATACAAAAAATGAGGAAAGGTCATGGCGGGGCGGTAACTATAGTTCCTTATGTCGTATTTGATGGGCCGGAAAAATTTTAGGCGATACGGCTCCGTGGGCCCCTACGCATTGGGAAGGCGTGGGCTATAGCACACGAAAATATAGGAATCTTGTGAAATTCTAGTTTTTTGTCCGTAATATGCAAAAAATGAGGAAAGGTCATGGCGGGGCGGTGACTATGATTCCTTAGGTCGTATTTCATGGCCCGGAAAAATTTAGGCGATCCGGCTCCGTGGGGCCCTACCCATTGGGAAGGCGTTGGCTATGCACACAAAAATATGGGAATCGCGCGAAATTCTAGTTTTTTGGCCAAAAAATGCAAAAAATGAGGAATGATTATGGCGGGGCAGTTACTATGGTTTGTTAGGTCCTATTTGATGACCCGGAAAAATTTTAGGCGATCGTTGTCCGGGGGTCCCTGGATCACTTGGAAGGCGTGGGCTATAGCACGCTAAAATATGGGAATCAGGCGGAATTCTAGTTTTTTGGCCGAAACATGCAAAAAGTGAGGAACGATCATGGCGGGGTGGTGACTATGGTTCCTTAGGTCGTATTTAATGGCCCGGAAAAATTTTAGGGGATCCGAGTCTTGGGTGCCCGGCCCACTTAGAAAGCGTGGGCTATAACACACGAAAATATGGGAATCGGGAGGAATTCTAGGTTTGTGGCCGAAAAACGCAAAAAATGAGGAACGATCATGGCGGGGCGGTGACTATGGTTCCTTAGGTCGTATTTTATGGCCCGAAAATTTTTTAGGTGATCCCAGTCCGGGGGCCCCGGCCCACTCGGAAGGCGTGGGCGCACACGAAAATATAAGAATCACGCGGAATTCTAATGTTTTGGCCGAAAAACACTAAAAATGAGGAACGATCATGGCGGGGCAGTGACTATTGTTCCTTAGGTCTTATTTGATGTCTCGGAAATATTTTAGGAGATCGTGGTTCTGGGGTCCCAGGACCACTTGGAAGGCGTGGGATATAGCACACGAAAATATGAGAATCAGGCGAAATTCTAGTTTTTTCGACTATGGTTCCTTAGGTCATATTTGATGGCCCGGAAAATTTTAAGGTGATCCGGAGTCCGGGGGTTTCGGGACCACTTGGAAGGCGTGGGCTATAGCACACGAAAATATGGGAATCGGGCGAAATTCTAGTTTTTTGGCCGAAAAATGCAAAATATGAGGAATGATCATGGTGGGGAGGTGACTAAGGTTCCTTAGGTCGTATTTCATGGCCATAAATATTTTTAGGTGATCCGAGTCTGGGGGGACCGGCTCCCTCGGAAGGCGTGGGCTATGGAAAACAAAAATATGGGAATCGGGCGGAATTCCAATTTTTTGGCCGAAAAAGGCAAAACATGAGTAACGATCATGGCGAGACGGTGACTATGGTTCCTTAGGTTGTATTTAATGGCCCAAAAAATTTTTAGGCGATCGGGGTTTGGGGGGCCCGGGACCACTCGGAAGGCACGGGCTATAGCACGCGAAAATATGGGGATCAGACGGACTTATAATTTTTTGTCCGTAAAAAGCAAAAAATGAGGAAAGGTCATGGCGGGGCGGTGACTATGGTTCCTTAGGTCGTATTTAATGGCCCGGAAAAATATTAGGCGATCCGAGTCTGGGGGACCCGGCCCACTCGGAAGGTGTGGGCTATAGCACACGAAAATATGAAAATTGCGCGGAATTCTAGTTTTTTTTGGCCGAAAAAGGCAATAAATGAGGAACTATCACGACGGGGCAGTGACCATGGTTCCTTAGGTCATATTTGATGGCCCGGAAAATTTTTAGGTGATCCGGGGTCCGGGGGTTCCCGGACCACTTGGAAGGCGTGGGCTATATAGCACACGAAAATATGGAAATCGGGTAAAATTCTAGTTTTTTAGCCGAAAAATGCAAAAAATGAGGAACGATCATGGTGGGGCGGTGACTAAGGTTCCTTAGGTCGTATTTCATGGCCAGAAAATTTTTGGGCGATCCGAGTCCGGGGGGACCAACTCCCTCGGAAGGCGTGGGCTATGGCACACAAAAATATGGGAATCGGGCGGAATTCTAATTTTTTGGCCGAAAAAGGCAAAACATGAGGAACGATCATGGCGAGGCGGTGACTATGATTCCTTAGGTCGTATTTAACGACCCAAAAAAATTTTAGGCGATAGGGGTCTGTGGGCCCCGGGACCATTCGGAAGGCACGGGCTATAGCACGCGAAAATATTGGAATCAGACGGACTTATAGTTTTTTGTCCGTAAAAAGCAAAAAATGAGGAAAGGTCATGGCGGGGCGGTGACTATGGTTCCTTAGGTCGTATTTGATGGCCCAAAAAGTTTTTAGGCGATTGGGGTCAGGGAGTCCCGGGACCTATTGGAAGGCGTGGGCTTATAGCACACGAAAATATGGGAATCGGGCGGAATTCTAGTTTTTAGGCCGAAAAATAAAAAAATTGAGGAACGATCATGGTGGAGCAGAGTCTATGGTTCCCTAGGTCATATTTAATGGCCCAGAAAAATTTTAAACGATCCGAATCTGGGGTGCCCGGCCCACTTGGAAGGCGTGGGCTTTAGCACACGAAAATATGGTAATTGGGAGGAATTCAATTTTTTTGGCCGAAAAATGCAAAAAATGAGGAACGATCATGGTGGGACGGTCACTATGGCTTCGTAGGTCTTATTTGATGGCCCAAAAATTTTTTAGGCGATCGGGGTCTGAGGTGCCCGGGACCACTTGGAAGGCGTGAGCTATAGCACACGAAAATATGAGATCGGGCGGAATTCTAGTTTTTCGGCCGAAAAACGCAAAAAATGAGGAACGATCAAGGCGGGGCAGTGACTATGGTTCCTTAGATCGTATTTGATGGCCCGAAAACCTTTTAGGTGATCGGGGTTTGGGGAGCCCGGGACCACTCGGAAGGCGTGGGCTATATCACACGAAAATATGAGAATTAGACGGAATTCTAGTTTTTTGTCTGTAAAATGCAAAAAAAGAGGAAAGGTCATGGCGGGGCGGTAACTATGGTTCCTTAGGTCGTATTTGATGGCCCACAAAAATTTTAGGCGATCCGTGTTACACCCTATATTTTCGTACGTAAAAATGCGTCGTAAGCAAACTAATGTAGGACAAAAAAATGAGATAATATTTTAAAGTATATAAAGTAAGTTAATCATGTTACCTCTAAGGTTACAAATATTGAAGATCATGAACAAAAAGTACAAAGAGGGTTGGACAGTTCAGAAGCTAAAGCAATTAAATAAAATAATGTTTCATCGAAAGTCGACAAGTTGGATATGTTATAACATGTACCTTTGGGGTGAGACTAGGGTGATTAACATGATAAGGAGATTATGTTATGATTTATATTATTTGTATGACATCCGTGTGTTATGTTTTGATGTCAAGCGAGTTGTGGAACAAAAGTCGATGAAAGTCATCACAAGTTACATTCATAAGTTTTACTGAAACTTTGGGTCAAATGTAACTGCGATTTTCTCCCAATATACTTAGAGTTATGGTGTGTTCCACCCATCAAATTAAATATATATGAGTCTATTTTCCAAAGCATTAAACCATTTGTCAATACGACATTGGAGTAGAAAGATATGGGCATTTGTGAGATACTGCGCAAGCTGCTAGGTGACAAGTAGGTGTGTCACCTACTTGCTTAAATGAAAGCCCAAAAATGGGCCATTTCGGGTCGTCCAAAGAGGCCTTTTAAGGGCCTATTTTCTTCATATATTAGACTTAAAATAGAGCATAATAACCAGACATAAGCTCTGCAAAGAATCCTCCCAAAAATTTCCCACAAACCCTAATTGATTTTCTCTCCCTTTCAAGTTCCAATTGGAGGTAAAACTTAGAGTTTGAAGAACCAAGATAGGAGCTGAGTTATCCAACAAATAAGGTGAGTTTACTTCTCTCTTTCATCCATTTTTTTTTGCTGTAAATTCATGGTAAGTCGTTCTATACTTGTAAGAACTCACGGGACGGTGATCGGAAGCCGTGAGTTCGAGTTATTCACTTGTAGCGGACTGTTTTGTGTTGCTGTTGGGCTGCGTGTTTTACTACTATTTTGTGGAGTTTTGGAGGAGGAAGGGGGTTTATAAACACCATATAAATGTAGGGTGGTTGGCTAGTCATTCGTCATAATATTTTCGGGTCGTTTGACACTACTACGGTGGTCGTTTTGTGTACGAAGAGATTGGGGTGTGTTGGGCTGTTTTGTAGTATTTGATGGTGTATATAGGGCTGGAAAATGATGTATATATGTTGTTATTGTTCTGTTCTTGTATTGTTGGTTTTATCTTGAAGTTGGAGGAAGGGCATATTATAGGGGAGATGCTGCCCGTTTTAATACAAAATAGGTTTGTCGTTCGTTGTGCGATAGTTGTACCTTTCGTAACTTAACGATAGTATTATTATCATTCTTGTAGATTAAGGTGCGAAGAGGTGAGTTCAACTTGGTGATTGGAAAGATTGTGATAAGGTATGTTAAGGCTAAGCCTTCCTTCATTTTGGCATGATCTCGTAGCTACATGTGTTAGTAATGAGACAAAAAGAGAAGTTCATATTCATGAATTTATTCACACTATTCTAGTCTCATAAGTTACAATATTATTCCTTATCGAGATTCTATATTCAATATAGTATTGTCTTCTTCCAGTCAAGAGAGCAACAAGCCTATATATACAGTATTACAGTATTTTCATTACCATCGAGCTATAATCGATGGGCAGGCCCCTATTGGGCAACCTCTGATCAGATGGAAAGTTATATACCGAGCCTACTGTGGCCGAGCGCCTATGAGCGAGCCCAACATGGTCGAGATACATAGCCTAGTATGGCCGAGCGCCTATGAGCGAGCCTACTATGGCAGAGCAGTTATATATACCGAGCCTTATAAGGCCGTACAATTATTTTACTTACTATATTGAAGGAGTTGAGTCAGTATCAGCAGGTAAGTATATCTCCAGATCATCTTTGACTCCCAGTTAATTTCAGTTATCATATTATCAGTTCAGTTTCAGATTTCAGTTATTTTATTGCCTTACATACTCGGTACATTATTTCGTACTGACGTCCCTTTTTTGGGGCGCTGCATTTCATGCGTGCAGGTTCAGACAGACAGACGGGTAGACCTCCTCAGTAGGTGTTTCCCGAGTTCCGCCTGATCGGTAAGCTCCACGTCTTTCGGAGTTGCCAGGTCTAGAGTTTTGTGTACATCTTATGTATATCTGTATATATGTTATGGGTAGGTCGGGGCCCTGTTCCGATCACAGTACATCTATCAGTAGAGGCTTGTAGGCATATCCTGTTGGTTAGTGCAGTATGTTGGGTTTGTATAAATTGGTGGTTTGTCAGCTGTAGTAGCTATGACGGCCTTGTCGGCCTAGCTTTATATTGATATTTAGTTAGCGCTAGTTTCCATTCAGTTTTATATTTTGCTTCACAAATTGTCTTGCAAGGTTGCCCCATGGCCAAAGTATGACATTATGTGTTCAGAGTCCCTTAGTCGCAATTTGGTACGCCAGGTTAGGTGAGGCACGGGGTGCTTGTCTCGCTCCTAGGTTCGGGGCGTGACAAACTTGGTATCAGAGCAGTTCTGTCCTAGGGAGTCTACAAGCCGTGTCTAGTAGGGTCTTGTTTATAGATGTGTTGTGCACCACATTATATAAGCAAGGAACTACAGGGCATTTAGGAGTTGGTTACACTTCTTTGAAATCTAAATCGTGCTATAGAACTGAGTTATAGGAAATTTGAATTAAACTTATGTGTTGGTGTTTGCATGCACAGATGACGGTGACTAGGAAGACTACGGCTAGCCAGAGGAGAGATACAGTAGTAGGTGAGGGGACCAACAGGGTACCCCCAGTAGATGGGGCCCAGTCTGAGGCTCAAGGGGAGACCCCTTACTCAGCCATTACCGGCTCCTCCACCAACTACGGAGATTCCTAGGGAAATCGCACATCCAGTTCCCCCTCCACTTCCATCAGATCAGGACTTAAGGAGTGCGGTGCATTTGTTGACACAGTTGGTAGCTACCCAGCAACATGCTAGGGCATCAGCTAGTGCAGGAACTTCTGAGGGGTCTGGGAGTTCAAGGGTCCGAGAGTTTATTGCTTTGAGTCCCTCAGAGTTCACGGGGACAGATCAGAGGGAGGACCCGCAGGATTTCATAGATCAGCTTCACAGGATCTTTCGTGTTATGCATGCCACGGAGAAAGAGGCAGTTGAGCTAGCAGCTTTTCGACTCCGAGATATAGCCATCCTTTGGTATGAGGGATGGGAGAGGTCCAGGGGACGTGATACACCTCCAGCTATTTGGGAGAATCTTTCAGATGCTTTCCTTGACCAGTACTTACCGCGGGAGATCCGACAGGCTCGAGTCGATCAGTTTCTAGCCCTCAAGCAAGGTAATATGAGTGTTCGAGAGTATAGTCTCCGTTTTGACTCATTGGCCAGACATGCACCATCCATAGTTTCTACTATGCGGGACATGATTCACAGGTTTATAGCAGGGTTAGCCCCAGAGTTAACCGAGGCATGTGCCACCGCTACATTGCAGGATAGTATGGATATCTCCCGGATTCAGGCATTTGCCCAGAATATAGAAAGGGGTAGGCGTCGGCAGCAGGGTACAGAGAGGGCTGAGTAAGGGCAACGTAAGAGGATGAGATTTCCCAGGTCTCAGGAGCAATCTCAGGGTAGTTATAGGAGCCAGTACTTTGGACGGCCACCTAGGCCTCCGCCACCTCGGTTACAGGGTTACAGGTATGATCGCTATACTCAGTCAGGACCAAGTGAGAGCTCACGGGTATCGGGTTTGCAGCGACAGCGAGGATCTGCGCAGACATGGTCATTTCCTCCACAGTGTGACATCTGTGGTAGAGGACACTTGGGCCAATGCCGAGCAGGTTCTGATGCTTGTTATATATGTGGGCGTCCGGGGCATATGATGCGAGATTGCCCAAATAGAGATTCGGGGGGAATGGCACAACCAGCGAGTTCAGCAATAGGATCATCTATGTCCGTGCATCCTTCAAGGCGCGAGTCTCAGTCTTCAGCTGGTAGAGGTCGAGGTAGAGGTAGAGGTTCCAGTTCAGGTGGTAATCAGAACCGTATCTATGCTTTAGCGGGTCGACAGGACCAGGAGTCTTCACCAGACGTTGTGACAGGTATATTAACCATTTGCTCTCACGATGCTTATGCTTTGATAGACCCAAGATCTACTTTATCGTATATTACCCCATTTGTCGCGAGGAAGTTTGTTATAGTGCCTGAAATACTAAGTGATCCTTTTGCGGTATCTACACCGGTCGGAGAATCGATTATTGCTAGACGGGTTTACCGAGGTTGTACGGTGACAATTTGTAGTCGTCAGACCTCAGCTGACCTAGTTGAGCTAGAGATGATGGATTTTGATGCTATCATGGGCATGGACTGGTTGGCAGCTTGCTATGCCACAGTTGATTGCCGAGCAAAGGCAGCCAAATTTCATTTTCCGGGTGAGCCAGTCCTTGAATGGGTAGGTAATACACCAACACCCAGAGGTAGGTTTATTTCCTATCTGAAGGCGAGGAAAATGATCGCAAAAGGGTGCATTTATCATATTGTGCGAGTTAGAGATGCAGATGCTGAGATACCTACACTTCAGTCTATTCCCATAGTCAAAGAGTATGTAGATGTGTTTCCAGATGAGTTTCCAGGTATACCTCCAGAGCGAGAGATTGATTTTAGCATCGATTTGCTTCTAGGAACTCAACCAATATCCGTCCCTCCGTATAGAATGACACCTGCCCAATTGAAGGAGTTGAAGGAGCAGTTAAAAGATTTGCTGGAGAAAGGTTACATTAGGCCCAGTACCTCACCTTGGGGTGCACCAGTACTATTTGTGCGGAAGAAAGACGGCTCGCTGAGGATGTGTATCGATTATAGGCAGCTGAACAAGGTAACTATTAAGAATAAGTATCCACTTCCAAGGATCGATGACTTATTTGATCAGTTGCAGGGGGCTAGATGCTTTTCAAAGATAGATTTGAGGTCGGGGTACCACCAAGTCAGAGTTCGGGAAAAAGATATTCCGAAGACAGCCTTCAGGACCCGATATGGCCACTTCGAGTTCCTTGTCATGTCCTTCGGGTTGACTAATGCACCCGCTGTATTTATGGACTTGATGAATAGCCTATTCCGACCATTTTTAGATTTGTTCGTGATAGTATTTATTGATGATATTCTGGTTTATTCCCGTTCAGAGGATGAGCATGCGGACCACCTGCGAGCGGTACTCCAAACCCTCCGTGATCGTAAGTTGTATGCTAAGTTTTCTAAATGTGAGTTCTGGTTGAAGTCTGTAGCATTCTTGGGGCATATTGTATCAGATGAAGGGATAAAGGTGGACACTCAGAAGATTGAGGCCGTGAAATCTTGGCCTAGACCTACCACTCCGACAGAGGTTCGTAGCTTTCTAGGCTTAGCAGGATACTATCGGAGGTTCGTAGAGGGTTTTTCTTCCCTTTCGGCACCAGTGACGAAGTTGACACAGAAAGAAACTAAGTTTCAATGGACAGAGGCTTGTGAGCGGAGTTTCCAAGAGCTTAAGAACAGGTTGACCTCAGCTCCAGTTCTAACACTTCCAGAGGGTCTAGAGGGTTATGCCGTGTATTGTGATGCATCAGGTGTCGGGTTAGGATGTGTCCTGATGCAACATGGGAAGGTAATTGCGTATGCTTCAAGGCAGCTGAGGAAGCACGAGAGGAATTATCCGACCCACGACCTCGAGTTAGCTGCGGTTCCATGCACTTAAGATATGGCGGCATTATTTATATGGTGTTCATGTTGATATATTTACTGATCATAAAAGCCTACAATATATTTTCAAGCAGAAAGAGTTGAATTTGCGACAGAGGCGATGGCTTGAGTTATTGAAAGATTACGATGTTAACATTCTCTACCATCCAGGGAAAGCTAATGTTGTAGCAGATGCCTTAAGTCGCCGATCTATGGGTAGCTTAGCACATGTAGAGCCCGAGAAAAGACAATTAGCTAGAGAGATTCATCAATTGGCTTCGTTGGGGGTTCGGTTAGTAGATTCTGAGGATGGTGGAGTTGTAATCCAAAACACTGCAAAATCATCCCTCATAGCTGAAGTCAAGGAAAGGCAGTACGAGGACCCAGAGTTGGTCGAGTTGAGAGAGCGAGTTCCGCAGCAGAAGAAGCCATTGTTAGAGCTCAAGGGAGATGGGGTTCTCAGATACAGGGGTCGTTTGTGTGTTCCAGATGTAGCAGGGCTACGAGACAAGATTATGTCAGAGGCACATTATTCATGGTATTCCATCCATCCTGGATCAACGAAGATGTATCATGACATTAAGGATGTGTACTGGTGGAATGATATGAAGAAGAACATTGCTGAGTTTGTCGCCCAATGTACTAGTTGCCAGCAAGTGAAGATAGAACACCAGAAGCCTGGAGGGCTAATGAAGACTATAGAGATCCCGACATGGAAATGGAAGGCGATAAACATGGACTTTATCACGGGTTTACCTCGTTCTAATCGTAAGTTCGATTCTATATGGGTGATAGTCGATAGGCTCACGAAATCAGCTCACTTCCTACCGGTCAGATCTACATATACAGCAGAAGATTATGCAAAGTTATATATTAAGGAGATAGTGCGGCTACACGGAGTACCAGTTTCTATTATATCTGACCGTGGGGCTCAGTTTACAGCACATTTTTGGAGGTCATTTCAGAGAGGTCTAGGGACTCAGGTGAATCTCAGCACAGCTTTTCATCCACAGACTGATGGACAAGCCGAGCGCACAATTCAGACGCTCGAGGATATGTTACAAGTATGTGTGTTGGATTTTAAAAGAAGTTGGGATGAACATCTACCTCTTATCGAGTTTGCATATAATAACAGTTACCACTCCAGTATCCAGATGGCTCCGTACGAGGCTTTGTATGGGCGTAAGTGCAGATCTCCTATAGGGTGGTTTGATGTTGGAGAATCTGGGTTACATGGGCCAGACCTGGTTCAGCAGGCCATAGAGAAAGTAAAGGTTATCAGTGAGCGACTGTTGACAGCTCAGAGTCGTCAGAAGTCATATTTTGACGTGCGGCGACGAGACTTAGAGTTCAGGATTAATGACTGGGTATTCTTAAAGGTATCACCTATGAAGGGCGTGATGAGGTTTGGCAAGAAAGGAAAACTTAGCCCACGGTATATTGGGCCTTATAGGATCATTCGGAGAGTGGGCCAAGTAGCTTATGAGTTAGAGTTGCCCTCAGAATTGGAGTCTGTCCATCCGGTTTTTCACGTATCTATGCTACGGAAGTGCATTGGCGATCCTACCCGAGTGGTGCCCACGGATGATGTACAGATTACAGAGGACTTGTCATACGAGGAAATTCCAGTTGCCATCCTAGACCGACAAATCCGCAATCTACGAAATAAGGAGGTAGCTTCCGTAAAGGTTTTATGGAGGAGCAAGAATGTAGAAGAAATGACGTGGGAATCGGAGGAAGAAATGAAGTCTAAATACCCCCACCTATTTCAAAATGAAGATATGGTTCGAGATGGGACGCTACAACATAGCTCTATGTAGGCTAGCAGGTCATCAGGTAAGCTTTTATTTTTCACTTTCAATATTTATGATTTACGGTCGGTGAGGCAAATTGCTGCTATTTATAAAGATTGGCCATGTGTGGCATGCATAGTATGTTTCTGGCTACGTACAGGTTGGTTTTAACCTAGTGTACGAAGGATACTCTGGAAAAAGTTTCCAAAGTCTCCAAGAGTAAACATTCGAGGACGAATGTTCCCAAGGGGGGAGTGATGTTACACCCTATATTTTCGTATGTAAAAATGTGTCGTAAGCAAACTAATGTAGGACAAAAAAATGAGATAATATTTAAAAGTATATAAAGTAAGTTAATCATGTTACCTCTGAGGTTACAAATATTGAAGATCATGAACAACAAGTACAAAGAGGGTTGGACAGTTCAGAAGCTAAAGCAATTAAATAAAACAATGTTTCATCGAAAGTCGACAAGTTGGAAATGTTATAACATGTACCTTTGGGGTGAGACTAGGGTGATTAACATGATAAGGAGATTATGTTATGATTTATATTATTTGTATGACATCCGTGTGTTATGTTTTGATGTCAAGCGAGTTGTGGAACAAAAGTCGATGAAAGTCATCACAAGTTACATTCATAAGTTTTACTGAAACTTTGGGTCAAATGTAACTGCGATTTTCTCCCAATATACTTAGAGTTATGGTGTGTTCCACCCATCAAATTAAAGATCTATGAGTCTATTTTCCAACGCATTAAACCATTTGTTAATACGACATCGGAGTAGAGAGATATGTGCATTTTTGAGATACTGCGCAAGCTGCTAGGTGACAAGTAGGTGTGTCACCTACTTGCTTAAATGAAAGCCCAAAAATGGGCCATTTTGGGTCGTCCAAAGAGGACTTTTAAGGGCCTATTTTCTTCATATATTAGACTTAAAATAGAGCATAATAACCAGACATAAGCTCTGCAAAGAATCCTCCCAAAAATTTCCCACAAACCCTAATTGATTTTCTCTCCCTTTCAAGTTCCAATTGGAGGTAAAACTTAGAGTTTGAAGAACCAAGATAGGAGCTGAGTTATCCAACAAATAAGGTGAGTTTACTGCTCTCTTTCATCCATTTTTTTTTCTGTAAATTCATGGTAAGTCGTTCTATACTTGTAAGAACTCACGGGACGGTGATCGGAAGCCGTGAGTTCGAGTTATTCACTTGTAGCGGACTGTTTTGTGGACTGTTTTGTGTTGCTGTTTGGCTGCGTGTTTTACTACTATTTTGTGGAGTTTTGGAGGAGGAAGGGGGTTTATAAACACCATATAAATGTAGGGTGGTTGGCTGGTCGTTCGTCATAACATTTTCGGGTCGTTTGACACTACTACGGTGGTCGTTTTGTGTACGAAGAGATTGGGGTGTGTTGGGCTGTTTTGTAGTATTTGATGGTGTATATAGGGCTGGAAAATGATGTATATATGTTGTTATTGTTCTGTTCTTGTATTGTTGGTGTTATCTTGAAGTTGGAGGAAGGGCATATTATAGGGGAGATGCTGCCCGTTTTAATACAAAATAGGTTTGTCGTTCGTTGTGCGATAGTTGTACCTTTCGTAACTTAACGATAGTATTATTATCATTCTTGTAGATTAAGGTGCGAAGAGGTGAGTTCAACTTGGTGATTGGAAAGATTGTGATAAGGTATGTTAAGGCTAAGCCTTCCTTCATTTTGGCATGATCTCGTAGCTACATGTGTTAGTAATGAGACAAAAAGAGAAGTTCATATTCATGAATTTATTCACACTATTCTAGTCTCATAAGTTACAATATTATTCCTTATCGAGATTCTATATTCAATATAGTATTGTCTTCTTCCAGTCAAGAGAGCAGCAAGCCTATATATACAGTATTACAGTATTTTCATTACCATCGAGCTATAATCGATGGGCAGTCCCCTATTGGGCAACCTCTGATCAGATGGAAAGTTATATACCGAGCCTACTGTGGCCGAGCGCCTATGAGCGAGCCCAGCATGGTCGAGATACATAGCCTAGTATGGCCGAGCGCCTATGAGCGAGCCTACTATGGCAGAGCAGTTATATATACCGAGCCTTATAAGGCCGTACAATTATTTTACTTACTATATTGAAGGAGTTGAGTCAGTATCAGCAGGTAAGTATATCTCCAGATCATCTTTGACTCCCAGTTAATTTCAGTTATCATATTATCAGTTCAGTTTCAGATTTCAGTTATTTTATTGCCTTACATACTCGGTACATTATTTCGTACTGACGTCCCTTTTTTGGGGGCGCTGCATTTCATGCGTGCAGGTTCAGACAGACAGACGGGTAGACCTCCTCAGTAGGTGTTTCCCGAGTTCCGCCTGATCGGTAAGCTCCACGTCTTTCGGAGTTGCCAGGTCTAGAGTTTTGTGTACATCTTATGTATATCTGTATATATGTTATGGGTAGGTCGGGGCCCTGTTCCGATCACAGTACATCTATCAGTAGAGGCTTGTAGGCATATCCTGTTGGTTAGTGCAGTATGTTGGGTTTGTATAAATTGGTGGTTTGTCAGCTGTAGTAGCTATGACGGCCTTGTCGGCCTAGCTTTATATTGATATTTAGTTAGCGCTAGTTTCCATTCAGTTTTATATTTTGCTTCGCAAATTGTCTTGCAAGGTGGCCCCATGGCCAAAGTCTGACATTATGTGTTCAGAGTCCCTTAGTCGCAATTTGGTACGCCAGGTTAGGTGAGGCACGGGGTGCTTGTCTCGCTCCTAGGTTCGGGGCGTGACAATCCGGCTCCGTGGGGCCCTACCCATTGGGAAGGCGAGGGCTATAGCACACGAAAATATGAGAATCGCGCGGAATTCTAGGTTTTTGGCCAAAAAACGCAAAAAATGAGGAATGATTATGGCGGGGCAGTTACTATGGTTTGTTAGATCGTATTTGATGACCCGGAAAAATTTTAGGCGATCGTTGTCCGGGGGTCCCTGGATCACTTGGAAGGCGTGGGCTATAGCACACTAAAATATGGGAATCGGGCGGAATTCTAGTTTTTTGAAAGGTCATGGCGGGGCGGTGACTATGGTTCCTTAGGTCATATTTGATGGCCCGGAAAAATTTTAGACGATCTTGCTCCGTGGGGCCCTACCCATTGGGAAGGCATGGGCTATAGCACACGCAAATATGGGAATCAGGCGAAATTCTAGTTTTTTGGCCGAAACATGCAAAAAGTGAGGAACGATCATGGCGGGGCGGTGACTATGGTTCCTTAGGTCGTATTTAATGGCCCGGAAAAATTTTAGGCGATTCGATTCCGGGGTGCCCGGCCCACTTGGAAGGCATGGGCTATAACACACGAAAATATGGGAATCGGGAGGAATTTAATCTTTTTGGACGAAAAATGCAAACAATGAGGAACGATCATGGCGGGGCGGTGACTGTGGTTCCTTAGGTCGTATTTGATGGCCCGAAAACTTTTTAGGTGATTAGGGTCAGGGGGCCCGGGACCACTCGGAAGGCGTGGTATATCACACGAATATTTGGGAATCACGCGGAATTCTAATGTTTTGGATGAAAAACACAAAAATGAGGAACGATCATGGAGGGGCAGTGACTATTGTTCCTTAGGTCTTATTTGATGTCCCAGAAATATTTTAGGAGATCGTGGATCTGGGGTCCCAGGACCACTCGGAAGGCGTGAGCTATAGCACACGAAAATATGGGAATCGGGCGAAATTCTAGTTTTTTCGCCGTAAAATGCAAAAAATAAGGAATAGTCATGACGGGGCAGTGACTATGGTTCCTTAGGTCGTATTTGATGGCCCGGAAAATTTTTAGGTGATCCGGGGTTCGGGGGTTCCTGGACCACTTGGAAGGCGTGGGCTATAGCACACGAAAATATGGGAATCGGGCGAAATTCTAGTTTTTTCGCCAAAAAATGCAAAAAATGAGGAACGATCATGGTGGGGCGATGACTAAGGTTCCTTAGGTCGTATTTCATGCCCAGAAAATGTTTTAGGCGATCCGAGTCCGGGGGGACTGGCTCCCTCGGAAGGCGTGGGCTATGGCACACAAAAATATGGGAATCGGGCGGAATTCTAATTTTTTGGCCGAAAAAGGAAAAATATGAGGAACGATCATGGCGAGGCGGTGACTATGGTTCCTTAGGTCGTATTTAATGGCCTAAAAAACTTTTAGGCGATCGGGGTCTGGGGGCTCGGGACCACTCGGAAGGCATGGGCTATAGCACATGAATATATGGGAATCAGGCGGACTTATAGTTTTTTGTCCGTAAAAAGCAAAAAATGAGGAAAGGTCATGGAGGGGCGGTGACTATGGTTCCTTAGGTCGTATTTGATGGCCCGAAATGTTTTTAGGCGATTGGGGTCAGGGTGTCCCGGGACCTATTGGAAGGCGTGGGCTTATAGCACACGCAAATATGGGAATCGGGCGGAATTCTAGTTTTTAGGGCTAAAAATGAAAAAAATGAGGAAGGATCATGGTGGAGCAGAGTCTATGGTTCCCTAGGTCGTATTTAATGGCCCAGAAAAATTTTAAATGATCCTAATCTGGGGTGCCCGGCCCACTTGGAAGGCGTGGGTTTTAGCACACGAAAATATGGGAATCGGGAGGAATTCAATTGTTTTGGCCGAAAAATGCAAAAAATGAGGAACGATCATGGCGGGGCGGTGACTATGGTTTCGTAGGTCGTATTTGATGGCCTGAAAACTTTTTAGGTGATCGGGGTTTGGAGGGCCCGGGACCACTCGGAAGGCGTGGGCTATATCACACGAAAATATGGGAATCGGACGGAATTCTAGTTTTTTGTCTGTAAAATGCAAAAAATGAGGAAAGGTCATGGCGGGGCGATAACTATGGTTCCTTAGGTCGTATTTGATGGCCCGGAAAAATTTTAGGCGATCCGGCTCCGTGGGGCACTACCCATTGGGAAGGCGTGGGCTATAGCACACGAAAATATGGGAATCTTGTGAAATTCTAGTTTTTTGTCCGTAAAATGCAAAAAATGAGGAAAGGTCATGGCGGGGCGGTGACTATGGTTCCTTAGGACGTATTTCATGGCCCGGAAAAATTTTAGGCGATCCGGCTCTGTGGTGCCCTACCCATTGGGAAGGCGTGGGCTATAGCACACGAAAATATGAGAATCGCGCGGAATTCTAGTATTTTGGCCAAAAAACGCAAAAAAATGAGGAATGATTATGGCGGGGCAGTTACTATGGTTTGTTAGGTCGTATTTGATGACCAGGAAAATTTTTAGGCGATCGTTGTCCGGGGGTCCCTGGATCACTTGGAAGGCGTGGGCTATAGCACACTAAAATATGGGAATCAGGCGGAATTCTAGTTTTTTGAAAGGTCATGGCGGGGTGGTGACTATAGTTCCTTAGGTCATATTTGATGGCCCGGAAAAAATTTAGACGATCTTGCTCCGTGGGGCCCTACCCATTGGGAAGGCATGGGCTATAGCACACGCAAATATGGGAATCGGGCAGAATTCTAGTTTTTTGGCCGAAACATGCAAAAAGTGAGGAACGATCATGGTGGGGCGGTGACTATGGTTCCTTAGGTCATATTTAATGGCACGGAAAATTTTTAGGCGATCCGAGTCCGAGGTGCCCGACCCACTTGGAAGGCGTGGGCTATAACACACGAAATATGGGAATCGGGAGGAATTCAATTTTTTGGACGAAAAACGCAAAAAATGAGGAACGATCATGGCGGGGCGGTGACTGTGGTTCCTTAGGTCGTATTTTCGGAAGGCGTGCGCTGGGAACGATCATGGCGGGGTGGTTACTATGGTCCTTAGGTTGTATTTGACGGCCCGGAAAATTTTTAGACGATCGGGGTTCGGGGTTCCCGGGACCCCTTGGAAGGCGTGGGCTAAAGCACACGAAAATATGGGAATCGGGCGGAATTCTAGTTTTTTGGCCAAAAAATGGAAAAAATAAGGAACGATCATAGCGAGTCGGTGACTATGGTTCCTTAGGTCCTAATTGATGGCCCAAAAAAATTTTAGGCGATCCGAGTCCGACGGCCCGGCCCACTCGGAAGGCGTGGGCAATAGCACACAAAAATATGGTAATCGAGCAGAATTCTAGTTTTTTGGCCGAAAAACGCAATAAATGAGGAACGATCATGGCTGGGAGGTGACTATGGTTCCTTAGGTCGTATTTGATGGCCCGGAAAATTTTAGGCGATCGGGTCCACGGCTCCCGGGACCACTCGGAAGGCATAAGCTATAGCACACTAAAATATGCAAATCGTGCGGAGTTCTAGTTTTTTGGCCAAAAAATGCAAAGCATTTGGAATGATCATGGTGGGGAGGTGACTATGATACCTTAGGTCGTATTTGATAGTCCGAAAAAATTTTAGGCGATCGGGGGTCCGCGGCTCCCCGAACCACTTGGAAGGCGTGGGTATAGCACACGAAAATATGGGAATCGGGCGTAATTCTAGTTTTTTGGCCGAAAAATGCAAACAATGAGAAACGGTGATGGCGGGGCGGTTACTATGGTTCCTTAGGTCGTATTTGACGGCCCGCAAATATGACCTAAGGAACCATAGTCACCGCCCAGCCATGATCATTCCTCATTTGTTGCATTTTTCGGCCAAAAAACTAGAATTCCGCCCGATTACAATATTTTTGTGTGCTATTGCCCACCCTTCCAAGTGGTTCCGGGACCCCCGGACCCCGATCGCCTAAAATTTTTCCGGGCCGTCAAATACGACCTAAGGAACCATAGTAACTGCCCCGCCATCTTCGTTTCTCATTTTTTGCATTTTTCGGCTAAAAAACTAGAACTACGCCCGATTCCCATATTTTCGTGTGCTATACCCACGCCTTCCAAGTGGTCCGGGGAGACGCGGACCCCGATCGCCTAAAATTTTTCCAGACTATCAAATACGACCTAAGGTACCATAGTCACCACCCCAAAATGATCGTTCCAAATGCTTTGCATTTTTTGGCCAAAAAACTAGAACTCCGCCCGATTTGCATATTTTCGTGTGCTATAGCTTACGCTTTCCGAGTGGTCCCGGGAGCCGTGGACCCCGATCGCCTAAAATTTTCCGGGCCATTAAATACGACCTAAGGAACCATAGTCACTGCCCTGCCATGAACGTTCCTCATTTATTGCGTTTTTGGGCCAAAAAACTAGAATTTTGCTCGATTACCATATTTTTGTGTGCTATTGCCCACGCCTTCCGAGTGGGCCGGGCCGACGGACTCGGATCGCCTAAAAATTTTTCGGGCCATCAATTAGGACATAAGGAACCATAGTCACCGCCTCGCCATGATCTTTCCTCATTTTTTGCATTTTTTGGCCAAAAAAATAGAATTCCGCTCGATTCCCATATTTTTGAGTGCTATCGCCCACGCCTTCCGAGTGGGTCGGGCCCCCCGGAGCCGGATCGCCTAAAAATTTTTCGGACTATCAAATACGACCCAAGGAACCATAGTCACCGCCTTGCCATGATCGTTCCTACTCTTTTGCATTTTTCAGCCAAAAAACTAGAATTCCGCGCGATTTCCATATTTTCGTGTGCTTTAGCACTCGCCTTCCAAAGGGTCCCGGGAACCCCGAACCCCGATCGCCTAAAAATTTTCCGGGCCATCAAATACGACCTAAAGAACCATAGTATCCACCCCGCCATGACCGTTCCTTTTTTTTTGCATTTTTCGGCCAAACAACTAGAATTCCGCGCGATTCCCATATTTTTGTGTGTTATAGCCCACGCCTTCCGAGTGGTCCTGGGACCTCCGGACCCCTATCGCCTAATATTTTTTCGGACTATCAAATAAGACCAAAGGAACCATAGTCACCACCCTGCCAAGATCTTTCCACATTTTTTGCATGTTATTGAAAAAGACCTAGAATTTCGCCCGATTCCCATATTTTTGTGTGCTATACCCACGCATTCTGAGTGGTCCCAAGAGCCGTGGACCCCGATCGCCTAAAATTTTTCCGAGCAATCAAATACGACCTAAGGAACCATAGTATCCACCCCGCCATGATCGTTTCTTATTTTTTGCGTTTTTCGGCCAAACAACTAGAATTCCGCGCCATTCCCATATTTTTTTGTGTTATAGCCCACACCTTCCGAGTGGTCACGGGACCTCAGGACCCCTATCGCCTAAAATTTTTCTGGACTATCAAATACGACCTAAGGAACCATAGTCACCGCCCAGCCATGATCATTCCTCATTTGTTCCATTTTTCGGCTAAAAAACTAGAATTCCGCCCGATTACAATATTTTTGTCTACTATTGCCCACCCTTCCCAGTGGTTCCGGGACCCCCAGACCCCGATCGCCTAAAATTTTTCCGGTCCGTCAAATACGACCTAAGGAACCATAGTAACCGCCCCGCCATCATCGTTTCTCATTTTTTTCATTTTTCGGCCAAAAAACTAGAATTATGCCCGATTCCCATATTTTCGTATCACGCCTTCCAAATGGTCCGGGGAGCCGCGGACCCCGATCGCCTAAAATTTTTTTGGACTATCAAATATGACCTAAGGTACCATAGTCACCGCCCCACCATGATCGTTCCAAATGCTTTGCATTTTTTTGCCAAAAAACTAGAACTCCGCGCGATTTGCATATTTTCGTGTGCTATAGCTTACGCCTTCCGAGTGGTCTCGGGATCCGTGGACCCCGATCGCCTAAAATTTTCCGGGCCATTAAATTCGACCTAAGGAACCATAGTCACCGCCCTGCCATGATCGTTCCTCATTTATTGCATTTTTCGGCCAAAAAACTAGAATTTCGCTCGATTACCATATTTTTGTGTGCTATCGCCCACGCCTTCCGAGTGGGTCGGGCCCCCGGAGCCGGATCGCCTAAAAATTTTCCGGACTATCAAATACGACCTAAGGAACCATAGTCACTGCCCCGCCATGATCGTTCCTACTCGTTTGCATTTTTCAGCCAAAAAACTAGAATTCCGCGCGATTTCCATATTTTCGTGTGCTTTAGCACTCGCCTTCCAAGGGGTCCCGGGAACCCCGAACCCTGATCGCCTAAAAATTTTCCGGGCCATCAAATACGACCTAAGGAACCATAGTATCCGCCCCGCCATGATCGTTCCTTTTTTTTTGCGTTTTTCGGCCAAACAACTAGAATTCCGCGCGATTCTCATATTTTTGTGTGTTATAGCCCATGCCTTCCGAGTGGTCCTGGGACCTCCGGACCCCTATCGCCTAATAGTTTTCCAGACTATCAAATAAGACCAAAGGAACCATAGTCACCACCCTGCCAAGATCTTTCCACATTTTTTGCATGTTACTGAAAAAGACCTAGAATTTCGCCTGATTCCCATATTTTCATGTGCTATACCCACGCATTCCGAGTGGTCCCAAGAGATGCGGACCCCGATCGCGTAAAAGTTTTTCGAGCAATCAAATACGACCTAAGGAACCATAGTATCCGCCCCGCCATGATCGTTTCTTATTTTTTGCGTTTTTCGGCCAAACAACTAGAATTCCGCGCGATTCCCATATTTTTGTGTGTTATAGCCCACACCTTCCGAGTGGTCCCGGGACCTCAGGTCCCCTATCGCCTAAAATTTTTCCGGACTATCAAATACGACCTAAGGAACCATAGTCACTGCCCAGCCATGATCATTCCTCATTTGTTGCGTTTTTCGGCCAAAAAACTAGAATTCTGCCCGATTACAATATTTTTGTGTGCTATTGCCCACCCTTCCCAGTGGTTCTGGGACCCCCGGACCCCGATCACCTAAAACGTTTTTGGGCCGTCAAATACGACCTAAGGAACCATAGTAACCGCCCCGCCATCATCGTTTCTCATTTTTTGCATTTTTCGGCCAAAAAACTAGAATTACGCCCGATTCCCATATTTTCGTGTGCTATACCCACGCCTTCCAAGTTGTCCGGGGAGACGCGGACCCCGATCGCCTAAAATTTTTCCAGACTATCAAATACGACCCAAGGTACCATAGTCACCGCCCCAGCATGATCGTTCCAAATGCTTTGCATTTTTTGGCCAAAAAACTAGAACTCCGCCCGATTTGCATATTTTCGTGTGCTATAGCTTACGCCTTCCGAGTGGTCCCGGGAGCCGTGGACCCCGATCGCCTAAATTTTTCCGGGCCATTAAATACGACCTAAGGAACCATAGTCACCGCCCTGCCATGATCGTTCCTCATTTATTGCATTTTTCGGCAAAAAAACTAGAATTTCGCTCGATTACCATATTTTTGTGTGCTATCGCCCACGCCTTCCGAGTGGGTCGGGCCCCCCGGAGCCGGATCGCCTAAAAATTTTCCGAACTATCAAATACGACCTAAGGAACCATAGTCACCGCCCCGCCATGATCGTTCCTAGTCTTTTGCATTTTTCAGCCAAAAAACTAGAATTCCGCGTGATTTCCATATTTTCGTGTGCTTTAGCACTCGTCTTCCAAGGGATCCCGGGAACCCCGAACCCCGATCGCCTAAAAATTTTCTGGCCATCAAATATGACCTAAGGAACCATAATAACCACCCAGCCATGATCGTTCCTCATTTTTTGCATTTTTCGGCCAAACAACTAGAATTCCACGCAATTCCCATATTTTTGTGTGGTATAGCCCACGCCTTCCGAGTGGTCCCGGGACCTCCTCACCCCTATCGCCTAAAATTTTTTCGGACAATCAAATATGACCTAAGGAACCATAGTATCCGCCCCGCCATGATCGTTCCTCAATTTTTGCGTTTTTCGGCCAAACAACTAGAATTCCGCACGATTCCCATATTTTCGTGTGCTATAGCTTACGCCTTCCGAGTGGTCCAGGGAGCCGTGGACCCCGATCGCCTAAAATTTTCTGGGCCATCAAATACGACCTAAGGAACCATAGTCACCGCCTCGCCATGATCGTTCCTCATTTTTTTCATTTTTTGGCAAAAAAAAATAGAATTCCGCCCAATTCCCATATTTTTGTGTGCTATCGCCCACGCCTTCTGAGTGGGTCGGGCCCCCCGGAGCCGGATCGCCTAAAAATTTTCCGGACTATCAAATACGACCTAAGGAACCATAGTCACCGCCCCGCCATGATCGTTCCTAGTCTTTTGCATTTTTTAGCCAAAAAACTAGAATTCCGCGCGATTTCCATATTTTTGTGTGCTTTAGCCCACGCCTTCCAAGGGGTCCCGGGAACCCCGATCACCTAAAAGTTTTCCGGGCCATCATATACGACCTAAGGAACCATAGTAACCACCCCTCCATCATCGTTCCTCATTTTTTGCATTTTTCGGCCAAACAACTAGAATTCCGCGCGATTCCCATATTTTTGTGTGTTATAGCCCACGCCTTCCGAGTGGTCCCGGGACCTCCTGACCCCTATCGCCAAAAAAAATTTCGGACAATCAAATACGACCTAAGGAACAAAAGTATCCGCCCCGCCATGATCATTCCTCATTTTTTGCGTTTTTCGGCCAAACAACTAGAATTCCGCGCGATTCCAATATTTTTGTGTGTTATAGCCCACGCCTTCCGAGTGGTCCCGGGACCTCCGGACCCCTATCACCTAATATTTTTCCGGACTATCAAATAAGACCAAAGGAACCATTGTCACCTCCCTGCCAAGATCTTTCCACATTTTTTGCATGTTACTGAAAAAGACCTAGAATTTCGCCCGATTCCCATATTTTTGTGTGCTATACCCACGCATTCCGAGTGGTCCCAAGAGCCGCGGACCCCGATCGCCTAAAATTTTTCCGAGCAATCAAATATGACCTAAGGAACCATAGTATCTGCCCCGCCATGATCGTTCCTTATTTTTTGCATTTTTCGGCCAAACAACTAGAATTCCACGCGATTCCCATATTTTCGTGTGCTATAGCCCACGCCTTCCGAGTGAACCCAGGAACTCCGGACCCCTATCGCCTAAAATTTTTTCGGCCATCAAATAAGACCTAAGGAACCATATTCACCATCCCGCCATGATCGTTTCTCATTTTTTGCATATTTCGGCAAAACAACTAGAATTTCGCCCGATTCCCATATTTTCGTGTGCTATACCCACGCCTTACAAGTGGTCTCGCGTCTCCGGACCCCTATCGCCTAAAATTTTTCCGGACTATCAAATAAAACCTAAGGAACCATAGTCACCGCCCAGCCATGATCGTTCCTTATATTTTGCGTTTTTCGGCCAAACAACTAGAATTCTGCGCGATTCCCATATTTTCGTGTCCTATAACCCACGCCTTCCTAGTGAACCCGGGAACTCCGGACCCATATCGCCTAAAATTTTTCCGGACTATCAAATACAACCTAAGGAACCATAGTTACCGCCCAGCCATGATCATTCCTCATTTGTTGCATTTTTCGGCCAAAAAATGAGAATTCCGCCCGATTACAATATTTTTGTGTGCTATTGCCCACCCTTCCCAGTGGTTCCGAGACTCCCGGACCCCGATCGCCTAAAATTTTTCCGGGCCGTCAAATACGACCTAAGGAACCATAGTAACCGCCTGCCATCATCGTTTCTCATTTTTACATTTTTCGGCCAAAAAACTAGAATTACGCCCGATTCCCATATTTTCGTGTGCTATACCCACGCCTTCCAAGTGGTCCGGTGAGCCGCGGACCCCGATCGCCTAAAATTTTTCCGGACTATCAAATACGACCTAAGGTACCATAGTCACCGCCCCACCATGATCGTTCCAAATGCTTTGCATTTTTTGGCCAAAAAACTAGAACTCCGCGCGATTTGCATATTTTAGTGTGCTATAGCTTACGCCTTCCGAGTGTTCCCGGGAGCCGTAGACCCCATCGCCTAAAATTTTCCGAGCCATCAAATACGACCTAAGGAACCATAGTCACCGCCCCGCCATGATCGTTCCTCATTTATTGCGTTTTTCGGCCAAAAAACTAGAATTCCGCTCAATTACCATATTTGTGTCTGCTATTGCCCACGCCTTCCGAGTGGGCCGGGCCGCCGGACTCGGATCGCCTAAAAAATTTTCAGGCCATCAATTAGGACCTAAGGAACCATAGTCACTGCCTCGCCATGATCATTCCTCATTTTTTGCATTTTTTGGCCAAAAAAATAGAATTCCGCCCGATTCCCATATTTTTGTGTGCAATCGCCCACGCCTTCCGAGTGGGTCGGGCCCCCCGGAGCCGGATCGCCTAAAAATTTTCTGGACTATCAAATATAACCTAAGGAACCATAGACACCACCACGCCATGATCGTTCCTATTCTTTTGCGTTTTTCAGCCAAAAAACTAGAATTCTGCTCGATTTCCATATTTTCGTGTTTTTTAGCCTACGCCTTCCAAGGGGTCCCGGGAACCCCGAACCCCGATCGCCTAAAAATTTTCCGGGCCATCAAATACGACCTAAGGAACCATAGTAACTACCCCTCCATGATCGTTCCTCATTTTTTGCATTTTTTGGCCAAACAACCAGAATTCCGCGCGATTCCCATATTTTTGTGTGATATAGCCCACGCCTTCCGAGTGGTCCCGGGACCTCCTGACCCCTATCGCCTAAAATTTTTCCGGACAATCAAATACGACCTAAGGAACAATAGTATCCGCCCCGCCATGATCGGTCCTCATTTTTTGCGTTTTTTGGTCAAACAACTAGAATTCCGCGCGATTCCCATATTTTTGTGTGTTATAGCCCACGCCTTCCGAGTGGTCCCGGGACCTCCGGACCCCGATCGCCTAATATTTTTCCGGACCATCAAATAAGACCAAAGGAACCATAGTCACCGCCCTACCAATATCTTTCCACATTTTTTTCATGTTACAGAAAAAGACCTAGAATTTCGCCAGATTCCCATATTTTTGTGTGCTATACCAACGCATTCCGAGTGGTCCCAAGAGCCGCGGACCCCGATCGCCTAAAATTTTTTCGGGCAATCAAATACGACCTAAGGAACCATAGTATCTGCCCCGCCATGATCGTTCCTTATTTTTTACGTTTTTCGGCCAAACAACTAGAATTCCGCGCGATTCCCATATTTTCGTGTGCTATAGCCCACGGCTTCCGAGTGGGCTGTGCCCCCCGCACTCGGATCACCTAAAAAGTTATTGGGCCATCAAATAAGACCTAAGGAACCATATTCACCTTCCCACCATGATCGTTTCTCATTTTTTGCATTTTTCGGCAAAACAACTAGAATTCCGCCCGATTCCCATATTTTCGTGTGCTATACCCACCCCTTACAAGTGGTCCCGCGTCTCCGGACCCCTATCGCCTAAAATTTTTCCGGACCATCAAATAAGACCTAAGGAACCATAGTCACCGCCCAGCCATGATCGTTCCTTATATTTTGCATTTTTCGGCCAAACAACTAGAATTCCGCGCGATTCCCATATTTTCGTGTCCTATAACCCACGCCTTCCAAGTGAACCCGGGAACTCCAGACCCCTATCGCCTAAAATTTTTCCGGACTATCAAATACAACCTAAGGAACCATAGTCACCGCCCCGCCATGATCGTTCCTCATTTATTGCGTTTTTCGGCCAAAAAACTAGAATTTCGCTCGATTACCATATTTTTGTGTGCTATTGCCCACGCCTTCCGAGTGGGCCGGGCTGCCGGACTATCAAATAAGACCAAAGGAACCATATTCACCGCCCTGCCAAGATCTTTCCACATTTTTTGCATGTTACTGAAAAAGACCTAGAATTTCGCCCGATTCCCATATTTTTTGTGTGCTATACCCACGCATTCCGAGTGGTCCCAAGAGCCGCAGACCCCGATCGCCTAAAATTTTTCCGGGCAATCAAATATGACCTAAGGAACCATAGTATCTGCCCCGCCATGATCGTTCCTTATTTTTTGCATTTTTCGGCCAAACAACTAGAATTCCGCGTGATTCCCATATTTTCGTGTGCTATAGCCCACGCCTTTCGAGTGGGCCGTGCCCCCCGCACTCGGATCACCTAAAAAGTTTTTGACCGATCAAATAAGACCTAAAGAACCATATTCACCTTCCCACCATGATCGTTTCTCATTTTTTGCATTTTTCAGCCAAACAACTAGAATTCCGCCCGATTCACATATTTTCGTGTGCTATACCCATGCCTTACAAGTGGTCCCGGGTCTCCGGACCCCTATCGCCTAAAATTTTTCCGGACTATCAAATAAGACCTAAGGAACCATAGTCACCGCCCAGCCATGATCGTTCCTTATATTTTGCGTTTTTCGGCCAAACAACTAGAATTCCGCGCGACTCCCATATTTTCGTGTCCTATAACCCACGCTTTCCTAGTGAACCCGGGAACTCCGGACCCCTATCGCCTAAAAATTTTTCGGACTATCAAATAAGACCTAAGGAACCATAGTCACCGCCCAGCCATGATCGTTCCTATTTTTCGGCCAAACAACTAGAATTCCGAACGATTCCCATATTTTTGTGTGCTATAATAGCCCACGCCTTCCAAGTGAACCCGGGAACTTCGGACCCCTATCGCCTAAAATTTTTCCGGACTATCAAATACGACCTAAGAAACCATAGTCACCGCCCAGCCATGATCATTCCTCATTTGTTGCGTTTTTAGGCCAAAAAACTAGAATTATGCCCGATTCCCATATTTTCGTGTGCTATACCCACGCCTTCCAAGTGGTCCGGGGAGCCGCGGACCCCGATCGCCTAAATTTTTTCCGGACTGTAAAATACGACCTAAGGTACCATAGTCCACGCCCCACCATGATCGTTCCAAATGCTCTGCATTTTTCGGCCAAAAAACTAGAACTCCGCGCGATTTGTATATTTTCGTGTGCTATAGCTTACGCCTTGCAAGTGGTCCCGGGAGCCGTGGACCCCGATCGCCTAAAAGTTTTCCGGGCCATCAAATACGACCTAAGGAACCATAGTAACCGTCCCGCCATCATCGTTTCTCATTTTTTGCATTTTTCTGCCAAAACACTAGAATTACGCCCAATTCCCATATTTTTGTGTGCTATACCCACGCCTTCCAAGTGGTCCGGGGAGCCGCGGACCCCGATCGCCTAAACTTTTTCCGGACTATCAAATACGACCTAAGGTACCATAGTCACCACCCCACCATGATCGTTCCAAATGCTTTGCATTTTTCGGCCAAAAAACAAGAACTCCGCGCTATTTGCATATTTTCGTGTGCTATAGTTTACGCCTTCCGAGTGGTCCCGGGAGCCGTGGACCCCGATCGCCTAAAATTTTTCGGGAAATCAAATACGACCTAAGGAACCATAATCACCGCCCAGCCATGATCGTTCCTCTTTTATTGCGTTTTTCGGCCAAAAAACTAGAATTCCGCTCGATTACCATATTTTTGTCTGCTATTGCCCACGCCTTCCGAGTGCGCCGGGCCACCGGACTCCGATCGCCTAAAAAATTTTCGGGCCATCAATTAGTACCTAAGGAACCATAGTCACCGCCTCGCCATGATCGTTCCTCATTTTTTGCATTTTTTGGCCAAAAAACTAGAATTCCGCCCGATTCTCATATTTTTGTGTGCTATCGCCCACGCCTTCCGAGTGGGTCGGGCCCCCCGGAGCCGGATCGCCTAAAAATTTTCCGGACTATCAAATACGACCTAAGGAACCATAGTCACCACCACGCCATGATCGTTCCTAGTCTTTTGCATTTTTCAGCCAAAAAACTAGCATTCCGCGCGATTTCCATTTTTTCGTGTGCTTTAGCCCACGCATTCCAAGGGGTCCCGGGAACCCCGAACCCCGATCGCCTAAAACTTTTCCGGGCCGTCAAATACGACCTAAGGAACCATAGTAACCACCTCGCCATTATCGTTCCTCATTTTTTGCATTTTTCGTCCAAACAACTAGAATTCCGCGCGATTCCCATATTTTTGTGTGTTATAGCCCACGCCTTCCGAGTGGTCCCGGGATCTCCTGACCCCTATCACCTAAAAATTTTCCGGACTATCAAATAAGACCAAAGGAACCATAGTCACCACCCTGCTAAGATCTTTCCATATTTTTTGCATGTTACTGAAAAAGACCTAGAATTTCACCCGATTACCATATTTTCGTGTGCTATACCCACGCATTCCGAGTGGTCCCAAGAGCCGCGGACCCCAATCGCCTAAAAATTTTCCGGGCAATTAAATACGACCCAAGGAACCATAGTATCCGCCCCGCCATGATCGTTCCTTATATTTTGCGTTTTTCGGCCAAACAACTAGGATTCCCCGCGATTCCCATATTTTCGTGTGCTATAGCCCACGCCTTCCGAGTGGGCCGTGCCCCCCGCACTCGGATCACCTAAAA
Organism: Nicotiana tabacum; assembly: GCF_000715075.1. Classification (NCBI taxonomy): domain Eukaryota; kingdom Viridiplantae; phylum Streptophyta; class Magnoliopsida; order Solanales; family Solanaceae; genus Nicotiana; species Nicotiana tabacum. The sequence goes on along the minus strand of NC_134098.1, from coordinate 96,226,156 downwards.
AATTTTCCGGAATATCAAATAAGACCTAAGGAACCATAGTCACCTTCCCGCCATGATCGTTTCTCATTTTTTTCATTTTTCGGCTAAACAATTAGAATTCCGCCCGATTCCCATATTTTTGTGTGCTATACCCTCGCCTTACAAGTGGTCCCGGGTCTCCGGACCCCTATCGCCTAAAATATTTCCGGACTATCAAATAAAAACTAAGGAAACATAGTCACCGCCCAGCCATGATCATTCCTTATTTTTTGCGTTTTTCGGCCAAACAACTAGAATTCCGCGCGATTCCCATATTTTTGTGTGTTATAGCCCACACCTTCCGAGTGGTCCCGGGACCTCAGGACCCCTATCGCCTAAAATTTTTCCGGACTATCAAATACGACCTAAGGAACCATAGTCACCGCCCAGCCATGATCATTTCTCATTTGTTGCGTTTTTCGGCCAAAAAATTAGAATTCCGCCCGATTACAATATTTTTGTGTGCTATTGCCCACCCTTCCCAGTGGTTCCGGGACCCCCGGACCCCGATCGCCTAAAATTTTTCCGGGCTGTCAAATAGGAGCTAAGGAACCATAGTAACCGCCCCGCCATCATCGTTTCTCATTTTTTGTATTTTTCGGCCAAAAAACTAGAATTACGCCCGATTCCCATATTTTCGTGTGCTATTCCCACGCCCTCCAAGTGGTCTGGGGAGCCGCGGACCCCGATCGCCTAAAATTTTTCCGGACTATCAAATATGACCTAAGGTACCAAAGTCACCGCCCCACCATGATCGTTCCAAATGCTTTGCATTTTTCGGCCAAAAAACTAGAACTCCGCGCGATTTGTATATTTTAGTGTGCAATAGCTTACGCCTTCTGAGTGGTCCCGGGAGCCATGGACGCCGATCGCCTAAAATTTTTCGGGCCATCAAATACGACCTAAGGAACCATAGTCACCGCCCCGCCATTATCGTTCCTCATTTATTGCGTTTTTCGGCCAAAAAACTAGAATAACGCTCGATTACCATATTTTTGTGTGCTATAGCCCACACCTTTCGAGTGGGCCGGGCCGCCAGACTCGGATCGCCTAAAAAAATTTTCGGGCCATCGATTAGGACCTAAGGAACCATAGTCACCACCTCGCCATGATCGTTCCTCATTTTTTGCATTTTTTGGCCAAACACCTAGAATTCCGCCCGATTCCCATATTTTTGTGTGCTATCACCTACGCCTTCCGAGTGGGTCGGGCCCCCCGGAGCCGGATCGCCTAAATTTTTTCTGGACTATCAAATACGACCTAAGGAACCATAGTCACCGCCCCGCCAAAAAACTAGAATTCCGCGCGATTTCCATATTTTCGTGTGCTTTAGCCCACGCCTTCCAAGGGGTCCCGGGAACCCCGAACCCCGATCGCCTAAAAAATTTTCGGGCCATCAAATACGACCTAAGGAACCATAGTAACCACCCCGCCATGATCGTTCCTCATTTTTTGCGTTTTTCGGCCAAACAACTAGAATTTCGCCCGATTCCCATATTTTCGTGTGCTATACCCACGCCTTACAAGTGGTCCCGGGTCTCCGGACCCCTATCGCCTAAAATTTTTCCGGACTATCAAATAATACCTAAGGAACCATAGTCACCGCCCAGCCATGATCGTTCCTTATTTTTTTGCGTTTTTCGGCCAAACAACTAGAATTCCGCGCGATTCCCTTATTTTTGTGTGTTATAGCCCACACCTTCCGACTGGTCCCGGGACCTCAGGACCCCTATCGCCTAAAATTTTTCCGGACTATCAAATACGACCTAAGGAACCATTGTCACCGCCCAGCCATGATCATTCCTCTTTTGTTGCATTTTTCGGCCAAAAAACTAGAATTCCGCCCGATTACAATATATTTGTGTGCTATTGCCCACCTTTCCCAGTGGTTCCTGGACCCCCGGACCCCGATCGCCTAAAATTTTTCTGGGCTGTCAAATACGACCTAAGGAACCATAGTAACTGCCCCGCCATCATCGTTTCTCATTTTTTGCATTTTTCGACCAAAAAACTAGAATTACGCCCGATTCCCATATTTTCGTGTGCTATACCCACGCCTTCCAAGTGGTCCGGGGAACCGCGGACCCCGATCGCCTAAAAATTTTCTGGATTATCAAATACGACCTAAGGTACCAAAGTCACCGCCCCACCATGATCGTTCCAAATGCTTTGCATTTTTCGGCCAAAAAACTAGAACTCCGCGCGATTTGCATATTTTCGTGTGCTATAGCTTACGCCTTCCGAGTGGTCCCGGGAGCCATGGACTCCGATCGCCTAAAATTTTCCGTGCCATCAAATACGACCTAAGGAACCATAGTCACCGCCCCGCCATGATCGTTCCTCATTTATTGCGTTTTTCGGCAAAAAAACTAGAATTCCGCTCGATTACCATATTTTTGTGTGCTATTGCCCACGCCTTCCGAGTGGGCCGGGCCGCCGGACTCGGATCGCCTAAAAATTTTTTGGGCCATCAATTAGGACCTAAGGAACCATAGTCACCGCCTCGCCATAATCTTTCCTCATTTTTTGCATTTTTTGGCCAAAAAACTAGAATTCCGCCCGATTCTCATATTTTTGTGTGCTATCGCCCACGCCTTCCGAGTAGGTCGGGCCCCCCGGAGCCGGATCGCCTAAAAATTTTCCGGACTATCAAATATGACCTAAGGAACCATAGTCACCGCCCCTCCATGATCGTTCCTAGTCTTTTGTGTTTTTCAGCCAAAAAACTAGAATTCCGCGCGATTTCCATATTTTCGTGTGCTATACCCATGCCTTCCAAGTGGTCCGGGGAACCGCGGACCCCGATCGCCTAAAAATTTTATGGATTATCAAATACGACCTAAGGTACCAAAGTCACCGCCCCACCATGATCGTTCCAAATGCTTTGCATTTTTCGGCCAAAAAACTAGAACTCCGCGCGATTTGCATATTTTCGTGTGCTATAGCTTACGCCTTCCGAGTGGTCCCGGGAGCCATGGACTCCGATCGCCTAAAATTTTCCGTGCCATCAAATACGACCTAAGGAACCATAGTCACCGCCCCGCCATGATCGTTCCTCATTTATTGCGTTTTTCGGCAAAAAAACTAGAATTCCGCTCGATTACCATATTTTTGTGTGCTATTGCCCACGCCTTCCGAGTGGGCCGGGCCGCCGGACTCGGATCGCCTAAAAATTTTTTGGGCCATCAATTAGGACCTAAGGAACCATAGTCACCGCCTCGCCATAATCTTTCCTCATTTTTTGCATTTTTTGGCCAAAAAACTAGAATTCCGCCCGATTCTCATATTTTTGTGTGCTATCGCCCACGCCTTCCGAGTAGGTCGGGCCCCCCGAACCCCGATCGCCTAAAACTTTTCCGGGCCATCAAATACGACCTAAGGAACCATAGTAACCACCCCGCCATTATCGTTCCTCATTTTTTGCATTTTTCGTCCAAACAACTAGAATTCCGCGCGATTCCCATATTTTTGTGTGTTATAGCCCACGCCTTCCGAGTGGTCCCGGGACCTCCTGACCCCTATCGCCTAAAATTTTTCCGAACTATCAAATACGACCTAATGAACCATAGTATCCGCCCCGCCATGATCGTTCCTCATTGTTTGCGTTTTTCGGCCAAACAACTAGAATTCCGCGCGATTCCCATATTTTTGTGTGTTATAGCCCACACCTTCCGAGTGGTCCCGGGACCTCCGGACCCCTATCGCCTAATATTTTTCCCGACTATCAAATAAGACCAAAGGAACCATAGTCACCGCCCTACCAAGATCTTTCCACATTTTTTGCATGTTACTGAAAAAGACCTAGAATTTCGCCCGATTACCATATTTTTGTGTGCTATACCCACGCATTCCGAGTGGTCCCAAGAGCCGCGGACCCCGATCGCCTAAAATTTTTCCGGGCAATCAAATACGACCTAAGGAACCATAGTATCCGCCCCGCCATGATCGTTCCTTATTTTTTGCGTTTTTCGGCCAAACAACTAGAATTCCGAGCGATTGCCATATTTTCGTGTGCTATAGCCCACGCCTTCCGAGTGGGCCGTGCCCCCCGCACTCGGATCACCTAAAAAGTTTTTGGGCCATCAAATAAGACCTAAGGAACCATATTCACCTTCCCGCCATGATCGTTTCTCATTTTTTGCATTTTTTGGCAAAACAACTAGAATTCCGCCCGATTCCCATATTTTCGTGTGCTATACCCACTCCTTACAAGTGGTCCCGGGTCTCCAGACCCCTATCGCCTAAAATTTTTACGAACTATAAAATAAAACCTAAGGAACCATAGTCACCGCCCAACCATGATCGTTCCTTAATTTTTGCGTTTTTCGGCCAAACAACTAGAATTCCGCGCGATTCCCATATTTTCGTGTGTTATAGCCCACACCTTCCGAGTGGTCCCGGGACCTCAGGACCCCTATCGCCTAAAATTTTTTCGGACTATCAAATACGACCTAAGGAACCATAGTCACCGCCCAGCCATGATCATTCCTCATTTGTTGCGTTTTTCGGCCAAAAAACTAGAAATTCCGCCCGATTACATATTTTTGTGTTCTATTGCCCACCCTTCCCAGTGGTTCCGGGACCCCCGGACCCCGATCGCCTAAAATTTTTCCGGGCCGTCAAATACGACCTAAGGAACCATAGTAACCGCCCCGCCATCATCGTTTCTCATTTTTTGCATTTTTCGGCCAAAAAACTAGAATTACGCCCGATTCCCATATTTTTGTGTGCTATACCCACGCCTTCCAAGTGGTCCGGGGAGCCGCAGACTCCGATCGCCTAACATTTTTTCGTACTATCAAATACGACCTAAGGTACCATAGTCACCTCCCCACCATGATCATTCAAATGCTTTGCATTTTTCGGCCAAAAAATTAGAATTCCGCGCGATTTGCATATTTTCGTGTGCTATGGCTTACGCCTTCCGAGTGGTCCCGGGAGTCATGGACCCCGATCGCCTAAAATTTTCCGGGCCATCAAATACGACCTAAAGAACTATAGTCACCGCCCCGCCATGATCGTTCCTCATTTCTTGCATTTTTCGGCCAAAAAACTAGAATTCCGCTCGATTACCATATTTTTGTGTGCTATTGCCCACGCCTTCCGAGTGGGCCGGGCCGCCAGACTCGGATTGCCTAAAAACATTTCGGGCCATCAATTAAGACCTAAGGAACCATAGTCACCGCCTCACCATGTTCGTTCCTCACTTTTTGCAAATTTTGGCCAAAAAATGAGAATTCCGCCTGATTCCCATATTTTTGTGTGCTATCACCCACGCCTTCCGAGTGGGTCAGGGCCCTCGGAGCCGAATCGCCTAAAAATTTTCTGGACTATCAAATATGACCTAAGGAACCATAGTCACCACCCCGCCATGATTGTTCCTAGTCTTTTGCGTTTTTCAGCCAAAAAACTAGAATTCCGCGCGATTTCCATATTTTCGTGTGCTTTAGCACACGCCTTCAAAGGGGTGCCGGGAACCCCGAACCCCGATCACCTAAAAATTTTCTGGGCCATCAAATACGACCTAAGGAACCATAGTAACCACCCCGCCATGATCGTTCCTCATTTTTTGCATTTTTCGGCCAAACAACTAGAATTTCGCCCGATTCCCATATTTTCGTGTGCTATACCCACGCATTCCGAGTGGTCCCAAGAGTCGCGGACCCCGATCGCCTAAAATTTTTCCGGACTATCAAATAAGTCCTAAGGAACCATAGTCACCGCCCAGCCATGATCGTTCCTAGTTTTTTCTGTTTTTCGGCCAAAAAACTAGAATTCCACTAGATTCCCATATTTTCGTGTCCTATAGCCCACGCCTTCCAAGTGAACCCGGGAACTCCGGACCCCTATCGCCTAAAATTTTTCCGGACTATCAAATATGACCTAAGGAACCATAGTCACCGCCCAGCCATGATCATTCCTCATTTGTTGCGTTTTTCGGCCAAAAAACTAGAATTCCGCCCGATTACAATATTTTTGTGTGCTATTGCCCACCCTTCCAAGTGGTTCCGGGACCCCCGGACCCCGATCGCCTTAAATTTTTCTGGGTAGTCAAATACGACTTAAGGAACCATAGTAACCGCCCCACGATCATCGTTTCTCATTTTTTGCATTTTTCTGCAAAAAAACTAGAATTACGCCCGATTCCCATATTTTCGTTTGCTATACCCACGACTTCCAAGTGGTCCGGGGAGCCGCGGACCTCGATCGCCTAAAAATTTTCCGGACTATCAAATATGACCTAAGGTACCATAGTCACCGCCCCACCATGATCGTTCCAAATGCTTTGCATTTTTCGGCCAAAAACCTGGAACTCCGCGCGATTTGCATATTTTCGTGTGCAATAGCTTACGCCTTCCGAGTGGTCCCGTGAGCCGTGGACCCCGATCGCCTAAAAATTTTTGGGCCATCAAATACGACCTAAGGAACCATAATCATCGCATTGCCATGATCGTTCCTCATTTATTGCGTTTTTCGGCCAAAAAACTAGAATTCCGCTCGATTACCATATTTTTGTGTGCTATAGCCCACGCCTTCCGAGTGGGCCGGGCCGCCGGACTCGGATCACCTAAAAAAATTTTGGGCCATCAATTAGTACCTAAGGAACCATAGTCACCGCCTCGCCATGATCGTTCCTCATTTTTTGCATTTTTTGGCAAAAAAAATAGAATTCCGCCCGATTCCCATATTTTTGTGTGCTATCGCCCATGCCTTCCGAGTGGGTCGGGCCCCCCGGTGCTGGATCGCCTAAAAATTTTCCGGAGGATCAAATACGACCTAAGGAACCATAGTCACCGCCCCGCCATGATCGTTCCTAGTCTTTTGCATTTTTCAGCCAAAAAACTAGAATTCCGCGCGATTTCCATATTTTCGTCTGCTTTAGCCCACGCCTTCCAAGGGGTCCCGGGAACCCCGAACCCCGATCGCCTAAAAGGTTTTCGGGCCATCAAATACGACCTAAGGAACCATAGTAACCACCCCGCCATGATCGTTCCTCATTTTTTGCGTTTTTCGGCCAAACAACTAGAATTCCGCGCGATTCCCATATTTTTGTGTGTTATAGCCCACGCCTTCTGAGTAGTCCCGGGACCTCCTGACCCCTATCGCCTAAAATTTTGCTGGACTATGAAATACGACCTAAGGAACCATAGTCACCGCCCCGCCATGATCGTTCCTCATTTATTGCATTTTTCGTCCAAAAAACTAGAATTCCGCTCGATTACCATATTTTTGTGTGCTATTGTCCACGCCTTCCGAGTGGGCCGGGCTGCCGGACTCAGATCGCCTAAAAAAATTTTGGGCCATCAATTAGGACCTAAGGAACCATAGTCACCGCCTCACCATGATCGTTCCTCATTTTTTGCATTTTAGGCCAAAAAACTAGAATTCCGCCCGATTCCCATATTTTTGTGTGCTATCGCCCACGCCTTCCGAGTGGGTCGGGCCCCTCGGAGTCGGATCGCCTAAAAATTTTCCGGACTATCAAATACGACCTAAGGAACCATAGTCACCGCCCCGCCTTCCGAGTGGTCCCGGGACCTCCGGACCCCTATCGCCTAATATTTTTCCGGACTATCAAATAAGACCAAAGGAACCATAGTCACCGCCCTGCCAAGATCTTTCCACATTTTTTGCATGTTACTGAAAAAAAACTAGAATTCCGCTCGATTACCATATTTTTGTGTGCTATCGCCCACGCCTTCCGAGTGGTCCCAAGAGCCGCGGACCCCGATCGCCTAAAATTTTTCCGGACTATCAAATAAGTCCTAAGGAACCATAGTCACCGCCCAGCCATGATCGTTCCTAGTTTTTTCTGTTTTTCGGCCAAAAAACTAGAATTCCGCTCGATTCCCATATTTTCGTATCCTATAGCCCACGCCTTCCAAGTCTTCGCCTCATTTTTTGCATTTTTGGCCAAAAGACTAGAATTTCGCCCGATTCCCATATTTTTGTGTGCTATCGCCCACGCCTTCCGAGTGGGTCGAGGCCCCCGGAGCCGGATCGCCTAAAACTTTTCCGGACTATCAAATACGACCTAAGGAACCATAGTCACTGCCCCGCCATGATCATTCCTTGTCTTTTGCGTTTTTCAGCCAAAAAACTAGAATTCCGCGCGATTTCCATATTTTCGTATGCTTTAGCCCACGCCTTCAAAGGGGTCCCGGGAACCCCGAACCCCGATCGTCTAAAACTTTTCCGGGCCATCAAATACGATCTAAGGAACCATAGTAACCACCCCGCCATGATCGTTCCTCATTTTTTGCGTTTTTCGGCCAAACAACTAGAATTCCGCGCGATTCCCATATTTTTGTGTGTTATAGCCCACGCCTTCCGAGTGGTCCCGGGACCTCCTGACCCCTATCGCCTAAAATTTTTTTGGACTATCAAATACGACCTAAGGAACCATAGTATCCGCCCCGCCATGATCGTTCTTCATTTTTTGCATTTTTCGGCTAAACAACTAGAATTCCGCGCGATTCCCATATTTTTGTGTGTTATAGCCCACGCCTTCCGAGTGGTCCCGGGACCTCCGGACCCCTATCGCCTAATATTTTTCCGGACTATCAAATAAGACCAAAGGAACCATAGTCACAGCCCTGCCAAGATCTTTCCACATTTTTTGCATGTTACTGAAAAAGACCTAGAATTTTGCCCGATTCCCATATTTTCGTGTGCTGCACCCACGCATTCCGAGTGGTCCCAAGAGCCGCAGACCCCGATCGCCTAAAATTTTTCCGGATAATCAAATACGACCTAAGGAACCATATTATCCGCCCTGCCATAATCGTTCCTTATTTTTTGTGTTTTTCGGCCAAACAACTATAATTCCGCGTGATTCCCATATTTTTGTGTGTAGCCCACGGCTTCCGAGGGGTCCCGGGACCTCCAGACCCCAATCACCTAAAAAGTTTCCGAACTATCTAATACGACCTAAGGAACCATAGTATCCGCCCCTCCATGATCGTTCCTCATTTTTCGCGTTTTTCGGCCAAACAACTAGAATTTCACCCGATTCACATATTTTCGTGTGCTATACCCACGCATTCCGAGTGGTCCCAAGAGACGCAGACCCCTATCGCCTAAAATTTTTCCGGACTATCAAATATGACCTAAAGAACCATAGTCACCGCCCAGCCATGATCGTTCCTAGTTTTTTTTGTTTTTCTGCCAAAAAACTAGAATTCTGCGCGATTCCCATATTTTCGTGTCCTATAGCCCACGCCTTCCAAGTGAACCCGGGAACTCCGGACCCCTATCGCCTAAAATTTTTCCGGACTATCAAATATGACCTAAAGAACCATAGTCACCGCCCAGCCATGATCATTCGGCCAAAAAACTAGAATTCCACCCGATTACAATATTTTTGTGAGCTATTACCCACCCTTCCAAGTGGTTCCGGGACTCCCGGACCCCGATCGCCTAAAATTTTTCCGGGCCGTCAAATACGACCTAAGGAACCATAGTAACCACCCCACAATCATCGTTTCTCATGTTTTGAATTTTTCGGCCAAAAAACTTGAATTACGCCCGATTCCCATATTTTCGTGTGCTATACCCACGCCTTTCAAGTGGTCCGGGGAGCCGCGGACCCCGATCGCCTAAAATTTTTACGGATTATCAAATACGACCTAAGGTACCATAGTCACCGCCCCACCATCATCGTTCCAAATGCTTTGCATATTTCGGCCAAAAAACTAGAACTCCGCGCGATTTGCATATTTTCGTGTTCTATAGCTTACGCCTTCCAAGTGGTCCCGGGAGCCGTGGACCCCGATCGCCTAAAATATTCCGGGCCATCAAATACGACCTAAGGAACCATAGTCACCTCCCCGCCATGATCGTTCCTCATTTATTGCGTTTTTCGGCTAAAAACTAGAATTTCGCTCGATTACCATATTTTTGTGTGCCCCACGCCTTCCGAGTGGGCCGGGCCGCCAGACTCGGATCGCCTAAAAAGTTTTCGGGCCATCAATTAGGACCTAAGGAACCATAGTCACCATCTCGCCATGATCGTTCCTCATTTTTTGCATTTTTGGCCAAAAAACTAGAATTTCGCCCGATTCCCATATTTTTGTGTGCTATCGCCCACGCCTTCTGAGTGGGTCGGGCCCCCCGGAGCCGGATCGCCTAAAAATTTTCCGGACTATCAAATACGACCTACGGAACCATAGTCACCGCCCCGCCATGATCGTTCCTAGTCTTTTGCGTTTTTCAGCCAAAAAACTAGAATTTCTCGCGATTTCCATATTTTCGTGTGCTTTAGCCCACGCCTTCAAAGGGGTCCCGGGAACCCGAACCCCGATCGTCTAAAAATTTTCCGGGCCATCAAATACGACCTAAGGAACCATAGTAACCACCCCGCCATGATCGTTCCTCATTTTTTGCGTTTTTCGGCCAAACAACTAGAATTTCGCCCGATTCCCATATTTTCGTGTATACCCACGCATTCCTAGTGGTCCCAAGAGCCGCGGACCCCGATCACCTAAAATTTTTTCGGACTATCAAATAAGAACTAAGGAACCATAGTCACCGCCCAGCCACGATCGTTCCTAGTTTTTTCCATTTTTCGGCCAAAAAACTAGAATTCCATGCGATTCCCATATTTTCGTGCCCTATAGCCCACGCCTTCCAAGCGAACCCGGGAACTCCGGACCCCTATCGCCTAAAATTTTTCCGGACTATCAAATACGACCTAAGGAACAATAGTCACCGCCCAGCCATGATCATTCCTCATTTGTTGCGTTTTTCGGCCAAAAATCTAGAATTCCGCCCGATTACAATATTTTTGTGTGCTATTGCCCACCCTTCCAAGTGGTTCCGGGACCCCCAGACCCCGATCGCCTAAAATCTTTCCGGGCCATCAAATACGACCTAAGGAACCATAGTAACTGCCCCGTGATCATCGTTTCTCATGTTTTGAATTTTTTCGCCAAAAAACTAGAATTACGCCCGATTCCCATATTTTCGTGTGCTATATCCACGCCTTCCAAGTGGTTCGGGGAGCAGCGGACCCCGATCGCCTAAAATTTTTCTGGACTATCAAATATGACCTAAGGTACCATAGTCGACGCCCCACCATGATCGTTCCAAATGCTTTGCATTTTTCGGCCAAAAAACTAGAACTCCGCGCGATTTGCATATTTTCGAGTGTTATAGCTTACGCCTTTCGAGTGGTCCCGGGAGTCGTGGTCCCCGATCGCCTAAAATTTTCCGGGCAATCAAATACGACCTAAGGAACCATAGTCACCGCCCTGCCATGATCCTTCCTCATTTATTGCATTTTTCAGCCAAAAAGCTAGAATTTCGCTCGATTACCATATTTTTGTGTGCCCCACGCCTTCCGAGTGGGCCGGGCCGCCAGACTCGGATCGCCTAAAAATTTTTCGGGCAATAAATTAGGACAAAAGGAACCATAGTCACCGCCTCGCTATGATCGTTCCTCATTCTTTGCATTTTTTGGACAAAAAACTAGAATTCCGCCCGATTCCCATATTTTTGTGTGTTATATCCCACGCCTTCCGAGTGGGTCGGGCCCCCCGGAGCCGGATCGCCTAAAATTTTTTCGGACTATCAAATACGACCTAAGGAACCATAGTCACCGCCCAGCCATGATCGTTCCTAGTATTTTCCATTTTTCGGCGAAAAAACTAGAATTCCGCGTGATTCCCATATTTTCGTGTCCTATAGCCCACGCCTTCCAAGTGAACCCGGGAACTCCGGACCCCTATCGCCTAAAATTTTTCCGGACTATCAAATACGACCTAAGGAAAAATAGTCACCGCCTAGCAATGATCATTCCTCATTTGTTGCGTTTTTCTGCCAAAAATCTAGAATTCCGCCCGATTATAATATTTTTGTGTGCTATTGCCCACCCTTCCAAGTGGTTCCGGGACCCCCGGACCCCGATCGCCTAAAATTTTTACGGGCCATCAAATACGACCTAAGGAACCATAGTAACCTCCCCGCGATCATCGTTTCTCATTTTTTGCATTTTTCGGCCAAAAAACTAGAATTACGCCCGATTCCCATATTTTCGTGTGCTATACCCACGCCTTCCAAGTGGTTCGGGGAGCCGCGGACCCCGATCGCCTAAAATTTTTCCGGACTATCAAATACGACCTAAGGTACCATAGTCACCGCCCCAAAATTATCGTTCCAAATGCTTTGCATTTTTCGCCTAAAAAACTAGAACTCCGCCCGATTTGCATATTTTCGTGTGCTATAGCTTACGCCTTCCGAGTGGTCCCGGGAGCCGTGGACCCCGATCGCCTAAAATTTTCTGGGCCATCAAATACGACCTAAGGAATCATAGTCACTGCCTCGCCTTGATCGTTCCTCATTTTTTGCATTTTTTGCCCAAAAAACTAGAATTCCGCCCGATTCTCATATTTTTGTGTGCTATAGCCCACGCATTCCGAGTGGTCCCAAGAGCCGCGGACCCCGATCGCCTAAAATTTTTCCGGACTATCAAATAAGACCTAAGGAACCATAGTAACCGCCCAGCCATGATCGTTCCTAGTTTTTTCCGTTTTTCGGCCAAAAAACTAGAATTCCGCACGATTCCCATATTTTCGTGTCCTATAGCCCACGCCTTCCAAGTGAACCCGGGAACTCCGGACCCCTATCTCCAAAAATTTTTCTGGACTATCAAATACGACCTAAGGAACAATAGTCACCGCCCAGCCATGATCATTCCTCATTTGTTGCGTTTTTCGGCCAAAAATCTAGAATTCCGCCCGATTACAATATTTTTGTGTGCTATTGCCCACCCTTCCAAGTGGTTCCGGGACCCCCGGACCCAGATCGCCAAAAATCTTTCCGGGCCGTCAAATACGACCTAAGGAACCATAGTAACCACCCCGCGATCATCGTTTCTCATGTTTTGAATTTTTCGGCCAAAAAACTAGAATTACGCCCGATTCCCATATTTTCGTGTGCTATACCCACGCCTTCCAAGTGGTCCGGGGAGCCGCGGACCCCGATCGCCTAAAATTTTTCCGGACTATCAAATACGACCTAAGTTACCATAGTCAACGCCCCACCATGATCGTTCCAAATGCTTTGCATTTTTCGGCCAAAAAACTAGAACTCCGCGCGATTTGCATAATTTCGTGTGCTATAGCTTACGCCTTCCGAGTGGTCCCGGGAGCCGAGGACCCCGATCGCCTAAAATTTTCCGGGCCAACAAATACGACCTATGGAACCATAGTCACCGCCCCGCCATGATCGTTCCTCATTTATTGCGTTTTTCGGCCAAAAAGCTAGAATTCCGCTCGATTATCATATTTTTGTGTGCCCCACGCCTTCCGAGTGGGCCGGACCACCGGACTCGGATCGCCTAAAAAATTTCCGGACTATCAAATATGACCTAAGGAACGATAGTCACCGCCCCGCCATGATCGTTCCTAGTCTTTTGCGTTTTTCAGATAAAAAACTAGAATTCCGCGCGATTTCCATATTTTCGTGTGCTTTAGCCCACGCCTTCAAAGGGGTCCCGGGAACCCCGAACCCCGATCGTCTAAAACTTTTCCGGGCCATCAAATACGTCCTAAGGAACATAGTAACCACCCCGCCATGATCGTTCCTCATTTTTTGCGTTTTTCGGCCAAACATCTAGAATTTCGCCCGATTCCCATATTTTCATGTGCTATACCCACGCATTCCGAGTGGTCCCAAGAGCCGCGGACCCCGATCGCCTAAAATTTTTCCGGACTATCAAATAAGACCTAAGGAACCATAGTCACCGCCCAGCCATGATCGTTCCTAGTTTTTTCCGTTTTTCGGCAAAAAAACTAGAATTCCGCGCGATTTCCATATTTTCGTGTCCTATAGCCCACGCCTTCCAAGTGAACCCGGGAACTCCGGACCCCTATCGCCTAAAATTTTTCCGGACTATCAAATACGACCTAAGGAACATTAGTCACCGCCCAACCATGATCATTCCTCATTTGTTGCGTTTTTCGGCCAAAAACCTAGAATTCCGCCCGATTACAATATTTTTGTGTGCTATTGCCCACCCTTCCAAGTGGTTCGGGGACCCCCGGACCCAGATCGCCAAAAATCTTTCCGGGCCGTCAAATACGACCTAAGGAACCATAGTAACCACCCCGCGATCATCGTTTCTCATGTTTTGAATTTTTCGGCCAAAAAACTAGAATTACGCCCGATTCCCATATTTTTGTGTGCTATACCCACGCCTTCCAAGTGGTCCGGGGAGCCGCAGACCCCGATCGCCTAAAATTTTTTCGGACTATCAAATACAACCTAAGGTACCATAGTCACCGCCCCACCATGATCGTTCCAAATGCTTTGCATTTTTCGGCCAAAAAACTAGAACTCCGCGCGATTTGCATAATTTCGTGTGCTATAGCTTACGCCTTCCGAGTGGTCCCGGGAGCCGTGGACCCCGATCGCCTAAAATTTTCCGGGCCATCAAATACGACCTACGGAACCATAGTCACTGCCTACCATGATCGTTCCTCATTTATTGCGTTTTTCGGCCAAAAACCTAGAATTCTAGTCGATTACCATATTTTTGTGTGCCCCACGCCTTCCGAGTGGGCCGGGCCACCTGACTCGGATCGCCTAAAAAATTTTCGGTCCATTAATTAGGACCTAAGGAACCATAGTCACCGCCTCGCCATTATCGTTCCTCATTTTTTGCATTTTTTGGCCAAAAAACTAGAATTCCGCCCGATTCCCATATTTTTGTGTGCTATCGCCCACGCCTTCCGAGTGGACCGGGCCCCCGGACCCGGATCGCCTAAAAAATATACGGACTATCAAATACGACCTAAGGAACCATAGTCACCGCCCCGCCATGATCGTTCCTAGTCTTTTGCATTTTTCAGCCAAAAAACTAGAATTCCGCGCGATTTCCATATTTTCGTGTGCTTTAGCCCACGCCTTCCAAGGGGTCCCGGGAACCCCGAACCCCGATTGCCTAAAAATTTTCCGGGCCATCAAATACGACCTAAGGAACCATAGTAACCACCCCGCCAAGATCGTTCCTCATTTTTTGCAATTTTCAGCCAAACAACTAGAATTTTGCCCGATTCCCATATATTTGTGTGCTATACCCACGCATTCCGAGTGGTCCAAAGAGACGCGGACCCCGATCGCCTAAAATTTTTCCGGACTATCAAATAAGACCTAAGAAACCATAGTCACCGCCCAGCCATGATCGTTCCTAGTTTTTTCCATTTTTCGGCCAAAAAACTAGAATTCCGCGCGATTCCCATATTTTCGTGTCCTATAGCCCACGCCTTCCAAGTGAACCCGGGAACTCCGGACACCTATCGCCTAAAATTTTTCCGGACTATCAAATATGACCTAAGGAACAATTGTCACCGCCCAGCCATGATCATTCCTCATTTGTTGCGTTTTTCTGCCAAAAATCTAGAATTCCGCCCGATTACAATATTTTTGTGTGCTATTGCCCACCCTTCCAGGTGGTTCCGGGACCCCTGGAACCCGATCGCCTAAAATTTTTACGGGCCATCAAATACGACCTAAGGAACCATAGTAACCTCCCCGCGATCATCGTTTCTTATTTTTTGCATTTTTGGCCAAAAAACTAGAATTACGCCCGATTCCCATATTTTCGTGTACTATACCCACGCCTTCCAAGTGGTCTGGGGAGCCGCGGACCCCGATCGCCTAAAATTTTTCCGGTCTATCAAATACGACCTAAGGTACCATAGTCACCACCCCACCATGATCGTTCCAAATGCTTTGCATTTTTCGCCCAAAAAACTAGAACTCCGCGCGATTTGCATATTTTCGTGTGTATAGCTCACGCCTTCCGAGTGGTCCCGGGAGCCGTGGACCCCGATCGCCTAAAATTTTTCGGGCCATCAAATACGACCTAAGGAACCATAGTCACCACCCCGCCATGATCGTTCCTCATTTATTGCATTTTTCGGCCAAAAAACTAGAATTCCGCTCGATTACCATATTTTTGTGTGCTATTGACCATGCCTTCCGAGTGGGCCAGGGCGCCGGACTCGGATCGCCTAAAAAATTTTCAGGCCATCAATTACGACCTAAGGAACCGTAGTCACCGTCTCGCCATGATCATTCCTCATATTTTGCATTTCCAATGCTCTTCCAGCAAATCTAGCTTAACTAGAAACACTTCATTATTTTTCTCTTTGTTTGCTCGGGAAAACCTTAAAGTCGGTTCCCCCACTTCCACTAGCATCAAAGCCTCTGAACCGTACACAAGTGAAAAGGGAGTTTCACCCATTCTCAACTTTGCCGTGGTCCGGTATGCCCATAACACACCCAGTAGATCATCTGGCCACTTGCCTTTAGCATCTTCTAACTTCTTTTTAAGATCTTGAATAATCACCTTGTTGGTCGACTCCGCCTGTCCATTTGAAGTTGGGTGGTATGGAGAAGATGCAATTCGTTTGATCTTCAATCCTTCCAGAAACTTCGTGACTTTAGAATCTATAAAATGTGGACCGTTGTCACAAGCAATATCCTTTGGTATTCCAAATCGACAGACGATATGATCCCATATAAAATCGATCACCTATCGTTCTCCGATCTTTTGGTAGGCACCTGCTTAAACCCATTTAGTAAAATAATCAGTTAAAACCAAAAGAAAGTTTACCTTACAAGGTCCTTGTGGCAAGGATCGACTATGCCCATCCTCCATTTCATGAATGGCCATGGCCAAACCACCGAATGCAAAAGTTCCACCGGTTGATGCACTAATTGTGTATGTCATTGACATTTATCGTACTTTTGTATAAATGTCTTCGCGTCTTGCTCCATTTGGGGCTAATTGTAGCCAGCTCTGACTAACTTGAGAACCAATGAGTCTGCACCGAAATGGTTCCTGCATCCCCATCATGAACTTCCCTCATCACGTAGTCAGCCTCCGAGGCCCCTAGACACCGAGCCAATGGTCCTTGGACTGACCTCCTATATAATTGTCCATCAGCAAGACAGTAACGAGCCACCTTGGTCCGTAGTGCCCGGGATGCTTTTGCATCTTCGGAACATTTACCATGTATTAGATATTCAATAAACTCATTCCTCCAGTCCCATATTAAGTTGGTTGAATTAATTTCATAGTAGTCGTCCACATCCAACATCGAATGCAGTAATTGAACGAACGCACCGAAATCAGATCATTTTATCTCTATGGATGAACCCAAATTAGCCAATGCGCCTGCCTCCACATTTTCCTCCCTTGGAATGTCGATGATTGACCACTCTCTGAATCGGGAGAGTAGCACCTTAACATTGTTCAAGTATTGCGCATGTGTTCCTCCTTGGCGTCGAAGATTCCGTATACTTGGTTCACCACCAGCTGGGAGTCGCATTTTATTTCGATAACCTCGGAACCTAGTACTCGATCTAGTTTGAGTCCTGCAACCAAAGCTTCATACTCGGCTTTATTTTTAGTTAATGGCACAGTTTTAATGGCCTGTCTCAAGGTTTCCCCCGAAAGAGTGATTAATACTATCCTGAGATAGGACCCTTTTACGTTGGAAGCCCCATCCATAAACAAGGTCTAAACTCTCGATACCGTTACCGATACCAACACTGCTTCTTTACCAGCTAAATACATTAATCTTGGACTGAAATTGGCCACAAAGTCGGCCAAAACTTGTGACTTGATTGCTGTCCTGGGCTTGTATGTAATGTCGAATTCATTGACTTCGACTGCCCATTTAGCCAAATGGCCCGATAACTCAGGATTATGAAGGACATTTCTTAAGAGAAATGTTGTCACAACGACTATTGGATAACATTGAAAATAAGGCCTAAGCTTTCGAGAGGAAACTAGGGGAGCTAAGGACAACTTTTTAAGGTGCGGATAGCATGTCTCTGCTCTAGATAATATTTTACTAATGTAATAAACTGAAGACTGCATACCTTCTTATTCCCGAACCAAAATGACACTTACCACTAATTCCGAGACTGCTAGATAAATCAATAGTTGCTCCCTTCTCCTGGTTTTGACAACAACGGAGGGCTAGACATGTAGATTTTTATGTCTTCTAGTACCTGTTGGCATTTTGGAGTCCATACAAAGTTGTTCTTCATTTTCAAAAGAAAAAAGAAGTGATGACACTTTTCCGAAGACCTCGAGATGAATCTGCCTAGAGCCGCCGGTCAACCTCTGTACTTATTTCACGCCTGTCACCTAGTCCGGGATATCCTCGATGGCTTTGATTTTATCGGGGCTTCCCTTGATTCCTCCTTGAGAGACCAAAAACCTAGGAACTTACCGGAACCCACTCCGAAGGCACACTTCTCTGGGTTGGGCTTCATGTTGTACTTTCTGAGAATGTCAAACATCTCTTGTGGATGTTCTAAATGATCTCCTACATTAAGAGGCTTAACTTACATATAGTCAATATAAACTTCCATCATTTTACCTATCTAGTTTTCAACCATCTTATTAACGAGCCTCTAATAAGTGGCTCTGGCATGTTTAAGCCCAAAAGGCATCATATTATAGCAATATGTGCCAATGAAAGAAGTCTTCTCTTGATATTCTGGGTTCATCCTAATTTGATTATACATGGAATAAGCATCAAGAAAACTCATTAATTCATGCCCGACCATAGCATCAATTATTTGATCAATGTTTGACAATGGGAAAGAGTCTTCGGGGCATGCTTTATTTAAATTCTTATAATCTACACACATCCTAAATTTGTTATTCTTTTTAGCACTACTACTACGTTAGCTAGCCACTCCGGGTACTTTATGATGACATCCAATCCACTACTAAAAAGTAAATGGATATGGCCGCATGCAATTTAATATACCGAACTATGAGTCGGGGTCGAATCCCACAGAGAACAATATGTAGGCGATTAGGCGTGTAAGAGAATTATCACTTATTATGCTAATCCAAACACTTAAAAGAGTTTTGAGAAAATAATTATATCTAAATGTAAAAATCTAACCTAACGTAGAAAGCAAGTAAAATGATCAATGGCTACAAGCATGGATACACGAGGAATTTGTCACGACCCAATTCCCCCTCTGTTTGGTATCGTGGTGGCACCTAGTCTTAGGGACTAGGTAAGCCTAATATTTACTAAATAACAACAATAATAAATAACATCTAACAACTTTTGAAATAGAAATCTCTATAAAATTTACAATTTCTGAAACCGGTAGTACAAGTCCTAAGCTCTACAGAGTTTGTTACAATTTTCTAAATACAACTGTTTGAAATTAAGTAAACAGCATGAATACAAATCAGAAGGTGACTGTGAAGCCTGCGAACGCAGCAATAGGTTTACCTTGAGTCTCCACAGCAACAATCCGCACAGCTAGCTAATGATCAACTGACTTTGAAAATGCCTGGATCTGCACAAAATGTGCAGAAGTGTAGTATGAGTACACCATGGAGGTACCCAACAAGTATCAAGACTAACCTCAGTGGAGTAGTGACGAGGCATAGTCAAGACACCTACTGGACTAAATAACCTGAACAAGTATAAGTATAGAAACAATAGAGTATAATATCTACAAAAAGACTACGCGAAGTGGCAATTAATACGGTAATTGCAATAAGAAAGGAAAACAACAACTATCAGCGGAACACCATAATAATGATATAGAAGAGTGAACAGAAACACAACCTAAGTCCGATAATCACAGATAAAGAAAGGACAACTAGCAAATCAACAATACGATAACTTTCACACCGGGTTTTTGTCAATAAACTTCACGAGATACCAAACCTCGGACAAATCACAACTCACGGGCCTCAATACCTGACCCCTATCACTTGGCATCCTGTGCCCTCATTACACCTCCTAACCACATTGACGACTCGCATGCCAAATAGAGCCATTCTCACCTAGAAGGCAATTAAGCAATGGTGTGCATCTATACTCAACAATATCATGGAAACCTCTTATCCGATAAGAGTGCTTAACTACGTGTATGCTTATGCAAGTGTCCTAACATAGTTCATACCAGCTAGTGAGCATAAGGAAAAGAACGGACAAAACGTAGAATATTTTCTCACAACTTTCACAAGAAAAAGCCCACATAGATAAGTGTACCACTACACAAATATCAACAACAAGAATGCCCCCAGGCCATCACAAATCATCACAAATCAATCCCTGATATAGCTCATCTTGTCTCGCCATGTGTGCAATATTAAAGTAAATGCCCGCCTTGACTCGCCACACGTGCATAATAATGTTCCCACCTTGTCTCGACATATGCGCAACCTATATATATGTATCCCGCCTTGTCACGCCGCATGCGAAAATATCAATAATAAAAATAGCACGACAGAAACCTTGTGCAACCCCATAACAAAGAGATATCAACAAAGGGCACTCCCGAGATACTGTTTTGTAGTCCCAAAAGTAAATTCTCAACAGGGGATCTCCCGAGGTCCCGCCTCGTAGTACCAAAAGTAAATATGCAAGATAAGGGGATCTCCCGAGGTACCGCCTCGTAGTTCCAAAGTAAATATGCAAGAACAACAAGTACAATAATAACAATAACACTAATACAAGGGTACGACAAATAAATCAACTCAGAAATTCCAGAACTCAAAGGAACTGAGGAATTAATTCACAAGGAGTGGCCAAAATAGAGAATGCTAGTCATAATAAGAACAACTCAACAAGAAAGGAAATATTGCGCAATAACGGTCCACAATGTACAGTTCGACAACGAGGGAGCTAACCCAAGACGAATAATTCCAAATAAGGACAAGTCAACTAAAATATAGGATATCTAACTTCTTTTCAAGGTTGGCAAATTAAGAAAGAGATACAACAAATTCAATTCGGGATAAGCAGCAGAAAGATAATCATAGCCTCAATTAAGGATGAACAATTACAAAAGAGATAATTATAACTTCAAATAAAGATAAGCAGTTAGGGGAAAGATAACATGGCAATAAAAGAGATAACAATTTCAGTTAAGGCACGGATGACTCAAATAAGCATCAAGGGCGAATCATGAAGCAATTAATTCTAATTAAAGCAGGTAGAGGTGAAACTAGTAATTAAGAGATGTATTCATAACATAACAACTACATAATTAGTGAATACAAGGACCTAAGAACCCTAAAAGGACAACTTTCCACAAATAAGTCCGAGCACGTACTCGTCACTTCGCGTACACGGACTACAATTAGCATAGAAAACTCAAATCCTAAGGGGTAGTTCCCCTATACGAAGTTAGGCAAGATACTTACTTCGAACCAAGCTCAATCAATCAGTAAGAATGCCCTTTCCTCGATTATCCGATTCTGAATGGCCTAAATCTAGCCAAACACAATTACATATCATGAATAAAATTACGAGAAACTAATTTAAATAATAAATCTACGGCTTTAGCAAAGAATAAAAAATTCGGCCCAAAAAGTCGACCCGGACCCACATCTCGGAATTGGGTAAAAGTTACAAAATACGAACACCCAATCAACCATGAGTTCACTCGTACCAAAATTAACCAAATCCTATATCAAAAATCCGAATCAAAACTCAAAATTTATTGGAAGAACGTTCCAACCTTTTCCCAAATGTCTCAACCAAATTCCTTAATTAAATGATGAATTCATCTATAGGTTAATGAGATATAACCATAAAAGAGTTAAGAATCATTAACCACAAGCTTTCTCTAAAAATCCCTCGAAATTTCGCCTCAATCCGAGCTCTCTAGGTCCAAAATTGGAGAATGAAATCAACCCTCGCACTCAGCCCTTTTCTTCCCAACGATTTCCGCTTCTGCGGGCTTCGAGTCGCACTTGCGATGCCGCACCTGCGGAAATTCCATAGCAGGTGCATAAATGACTTAAGTCCTCTGGTCCGCTTCTGTAAGCATAAGGCCCCACCTTCGAGTGCTTACCTACGGATTCTTGTTCGCTTCTGCGATCCCTTCTCCGCAGGATCGGCTCCGCTTCTGCGCCACTTTTGTCACACCTGCGACCACTGGTTACCCAGACCACGTCCGTATCTGCGAGCTCCCTTCCGCACGTGCGAGTCCGCACCTATGGTCATCCCACCGCAGGTGCGATTACACTAGAAGCTTGAAAGCTTTAGCAACTACACAAGTCCAAGTTTCAATCCGTTAAGCATCCGAAACTCACCTAAGGCCCACGAGACCTCAACCAAACATACCAACAAGTCCTAAAATACTATACGAACTTAGTCGAGCCCTCAAATCACATCAAATAATACGAAAAACACGAGAAACACGAATCACCCTCCAATTCAAACTTAATGAACTTGAAACTTCAAATTTCTACAACAGATACCGAAACCTAACAAATCAACCTAGAATAACGTCAAATTTTGCAGGCAAGTCATATTCAACATTACGGACCTACTCCAACTTCTGGAATGGGAATCCGACCCCGATATCAAAAAGTCCACTTCCGGTCAAAATCTCCAAAAATTTGAATTTAGCCATTTCAAGCCTAAATCGACTACAAACATCAAATTCACAGTCCGTATACGCTCCTAAGTCCAAATTCACCCAACGCAGCTAACGGAACCGACGAAACTCTATTCCGGAGTCGTCTTTACACTATTTTGACTACGGTCAAAATTCTAAGGCTTAAGCTTCCGTTTTAGGGACTAAGTGTCCCAAATCACTCCGAATCATCCGAAAATTGAATTCAACCACGCACGCAAGTCAATACACATTATACGAATCTGCTCAGGGCCTTATGTTGCTGAACGAGACTTAAATTCTCAAAATGACCGGCCGGGTCGTTACATCCTTCCCCTCTTAAACAAACATTCGTCCTCGAACGTGCCAAGAATTGCCTCGAAGTCTTCAAATCACTGAAAGCACATATTCAACATACACCCACGGGTGACCCCACATCACCCCAATCCACATAAGCCTGACGACACCATCTCGACTGTAATTTATCCTTTCTACCAGCACCGATAAGCCTTAGAGTCAGAATTCTCACCTTCCATTTATCTCTAAAAGACCCGATTCTAAATCCATACCCGGTATCAGTTTCAACCAGCTTCGGCAACTCATACCTACACCCGCAAGGTACAACCACATAACGTGACACACCACACATAGGCCCATAATAACATTTCTGATCATAATAGCTGCCCGTAATCAAAACCAACACCGACAATTAGCCTCATATCCGTTAGCAACCTGTTTCAAACCTCCACAACGCTAACAATGATGCAAGTAACACAAAGACCTCATAACTATACACCCGGATCAACAAGTCACAGCTAACACCATCGGGCACACACCCCGCAAGCTAAAACTCAAAAAGCACAGAACGAAAAATGACTGAATGTGTAAAGAGAAACACATAAGAGAAATATCAAACAATGCCCGACATGTATAACTCTCTATGAGTGCCATCCTACAAATTAATTTAAAAGGAAAAAATAAAGTATATGAGCAAATCACAAGGATCTCATCCTGATATAACTTCCACCGCGGCACACAGCCTGACTCAAACATATCAAATCACATGGAAATCGCGAGGGTCTCACCCTTAACTCTGAATCACAAGCCGAATACGCATCATACCAATTGAAATCTTCCACTAACTCAATTCTTCCAATAAAATCACAACACTTACTAAAAACTCTCCCCGGTAGAGTATCAAATTACAAATCGTAACCAAATTACTCAAGAATCACATCAAACCTGCCATAATAGACAACATCAATTCACTTATAGTCTCGTAACTTTCAATAATGAATTAGAACAACGATAGACAAGGCTATAACTCATAAAATATCCCAACAGGGGCAAACACATAAAAATAATACTAGGTCATGAACTCACCCATAGGTGGGACAACAAATAGGGGAACTCGCCCCGATAAGCAGAACCGAATCAAAATATGAATGGTGCTCCTCTGTAACAAATAAAAAACATAACTGTATGATATCATCTGGCGCAGTGGCCTCAAGCCTACTATATGAAACACATCAACAGGCTGGGCCATCCCCTCTTGGGCACCCTCTACTCGCCTGAATACTCCGTTGTGACACACCTATCCGGATTCTAGGACAATATCTCACCATGTGGCTAGTATCTCCACACTAGAAGCAGCCTCTCTGTTGATGTGGCTGTGGGAACTGTGCGGTATGGGTACTCTGAGACCCATGAGCACCTGAAACACTGTGCGAAGTCTGAAGTGCAAACTGAACTGAGCTGACCCACAAAACCTCTACCATGTCATACCCTACCTCCAAAATAAGGACCAGTAGATCTCTCCGATCTACGAGACCTCCTCGTCTCCATGTCCTCTCTCTCCTGACCTCGCCTAGCTCCTTTCTCCTAATCCCACATGCCCTCTACATGGCGAGGGATCCCTACTACCTGCTTAAACAAAACATCAAAATCTAACTCCAAGACATACTGAATCGAATATCATGCACGGGCCCCTCAATAAATCTACGGACACGCTCTCTAACTGTAGCGACCAAAGAAGGTGCATGTCTAGCCAAATCACTGAATCTAATGGCATACTCTGACACTGACATAGTGCCCTAGCGTAGCTGCTCAAACTCTGTGCGCCATTCATCTCGAAGGGATTGAGGTACAAACTCTCTCAGGAACATCTCTGAAAACTGAACCCATGTAAGTGAAGCTGACTCGGCCGGGCTACCCAACTCATATGCCCGCCACCACTAATAAGCCATTCCCTTGAGCTGGAACGTAGTAAAAGCAATCCCGCTTGTCTCCACAATACCCATAGTATAGAGAATCTGGTGATACTCCTCCATGAAACCCTGGGCATCGTCTGTCGCTAATTCACTTAAGGTAGGAGGGTGGTACTTCTTGTACCTCTCAAGTCTAAGCTGTTCTTCCTCAGATGCTGCTGCCCTAACCACTGGCTGAGCTGGGACCACAGGCTGTATCGCCATGATACCTGGAACCTGACCAATATGAACCCGCTGCTCTAGAGTGTGGGCGGTGGGAATCTGAGCTACTCCCCTGGTCTGTGAAATAGCTAGTGCAACCGGAATCAAACCCGCCTGAGCCAATGTACTAAATAGGCTCAACAACTGTGCTAAGGTCTCCTGAAGTCCGAGGGTAACAACAGGCTCCTCCAGTACCTGCCCCTCAACTTGAACTACTGGCGGTTCCTCAACTATTGCTTTGGTAGGTGCCCTAGCTGCGACACGTTCTCCTCGTCGGCCTCTGCCCCTAGCGACATCTGCTCCGGAGGTAACGTCATCTGTAACTGCAGCTCGTGTCCTCACTATCTGTGAGAGAATGGAATGATAAAAGTTCAAACCTTCGAGATCAATGAACTCACACGATAGGAATGAAGGAAGTGAAACTGTCCTAATAGTTCCGTAGCCTCTCGAAGATAAGTACAAACGTCTCCGTACTGATCCACAAGACTCTACTAAACTCGCTTATGACTCGTAGTACCTATGAACCTAGAGCTCTGATACCAACTTATCACGACCCAATTTCCCCTCCGTTGGGTATCGTGATGGCACCTAGTCTTAGGAACCAGGTAAGCCAAACATTTACTGAATAACAACAATAATAAATAACATCTAACAACTTTTGAAATAGAAATCTCTATAAAATTTAAAATTCCCAAAACCGGTAGTACAACTCACAAGCTCTACAGAGTTTGTTACAATTTTCTAAATATAACTATTTGAAATAAAGAAATAGTTACAAATTAGAAGGTGACTCCGAAGCCTGCGAACGCAGCAACATGTTTACCTTGAGTCTCCACAACAACAATCCGCACAACTAGCTAATGACCAACTGACTTCGAAAATGCCTGGATCTGCACAAAATGTGCAGAAATGTAGTATGAGTACACCACTGCGGTACCTAGCAAGTATCAAGACTAACCTCAGTGGAATAGTGACGAGGTACAGTCAAGACTCCTACTGGACTAAATAACATGAACAACTACAAGTATAGAAACAACAGAGTATAATATCTACATAAAGACTACACGAAGTGGAAATTAATACGGTAATTGCAATAAGGAAGGAAAACAACAACTATTAGCGGAACACCATAATAATGACATAGAAGAATGAACGGAAATATAGCCTAAGTCCGATAATTATAGATAAAGAAAGGACAAATAGCAACTCAACAATACGACAGTTTTCACATCGGGTTTTTGTCAATAAACTTCATGAGGTACGGAACCTCGGACAAATCACAACTCACGGGCCTCAATACCTGAACCCTATCACTTGGCATCCTGTGCCCTCATTACACCTCATAACCGCACTAATGACTCGCGTGCCAAATAGAGCCATTCTCACATAGAAGGCAAGTAAGCATGGGTGTGCATCTATACTCAACAATATCAAGGAAACCTCTTATCCGATAAGAGTGCTTAACTACGTGTATGCTTGTGCAAGTGTCCTAACATAGTTCATACCAGCTAATGAGCATAAGGAAAAAAACGAACAACATGTAGAATATTTTCTCACAATTTTCACAAGATAAAACTCACACAGATAAGTGTACCACTACACAAATAACAAAAACAAGAATGCCCCTAGGTCATCACAAATCAATCCCTGACATACCCCACCATGTCTCGCCACGTGTACAATAGTAAAGTAAATGCCCGCCTTGTCTCGCCACACGTGCATAATGTTCACACCTTGTCTTTCCACATGCGCAACCCACATATATGTATCCCGCCTTGTCACGCCGCATGTGCAAATATAAATAATAACAATAGCACGACAGAAACCTCGTGTAACCCCATAAAAAAGAGATGTCAACAAAGGGCACTCCCGATATACCTTCTCGTAGTCCCAAAAGTAAATGCTCAACAAAGGATCTCCCGAGGTACCACCTCGTAGTCCCAAAAGTAAATATGCAAGACAGGGGGATCTCCCAATGTACCGCCTCGTAGTACCAAAGTAAATATGCAAGACATGGGGATCTCCCGAGGTACCGCCTCGTTGTCCCAAAGTAAATATGCAAGAACGACAAGTACAACAACAACAATAACACTAATACAAGGGTACGACAAATAAATCAACTCAGAAATTCCAGATCTCAAAGGAATGGAGGAATTAATTCACAAGGAGTGGCCAAAATAGAGAATGCTAGTCATAATAAGAACAGCTCAACAAGAAAGGAAATATTATGCAACAACGGTCCAGAATGTATAGTTCGACAATGAGTGAGCTAACACAAAGCGAATAATTCAAAATAAGGACAAGTCAACTAAAATATAGGATATCTAACTTCATTTTAAGGTTGACAAATTAAGAAAGAGATACAACAAATTCAATTTGGGATAAGCAGCAGAAAGATAATCATAGCCTCAATTAAGGATAAACAATTACAAAAGAGATAATTATAACTTCAAATAAAAATAAGCAGTTAAGGGAAATATAACATGGCAATAGAAGAGATAACAATTTCAGTCAAGGAACAGATGACTCAAATAAGCATCAAGGGAGAATCATGAAGCAATTAATTCTAATTAAAGCAGGTAGAGGTGAAACAAGTAATTAAGAGATGTATTCATAACATAACAACTGCATAATTAGTGAATAGAAGGACCTAAGAACCCTAAAAGTCCAACTTTTCATAAATACGTCCTAGCACCTACTCGTCACCTCGCGTACACGGACTACAATTAGCATAAAAGACTCAAATCCTAAGGGGTAGTTCCACCACACGAAGTTAGGCAAGATACTTACTTCGAACCAAGCTCAATCAATCAGTAAGAATGCCTTTTCCTCAATTATCCGATTCTGAATGGCCCAAATCTAGCCAAATACAATTACATATCATGAATAAAATTACGAGAAACTAATTTTAATAATAAATCTATGACTTTAGCAAAGAATCAAAAATTCGGCCCAAAAGGTTGACTCGGGCCCATGTCTCAGAATCGGATAAATGTCACAAAATACGTACACCCAATCAACCACGAGTTCACTCGTACCAAAATTATCCAAATACGATATCAAAATCTAAATCAAAACTCAAACATGTTTTTGAAGAACTTTCCAACTTGTTCCCAAATTTCTCAATCAAATTCCTTAATTAAATGATGAATTCAACTATAGCTTAATGAGATATAACCATAAAAGAGTTAAGAATCGTTACCCACAATCTGCCTCTGAAAATCCCTCAAAATTTTGCCTCAATCCGAGCTCTCTAGGTCCAAAATTGGAAAATGAAATCAACCCTCGCACTTAGCCCTTTTCTGCCTAGCAATTTCCACTTTTGCGGGCTTCCAGTCACCCCTTCGATGCCGCACCTGCGGAAATGCCATCGCAGGTGTGGAAATGACTTAAGTCCTCTTGTCCACTTCTGCGAGCATAAGGCCACACATGCGAGTGCGCGCATGCGGATTCTTGTCCGATTTTGTGAAATCCTCACTCAGCTTGCCTTCCACTTCTGCGATCTCCCTTCCGCACGTGCATATTCGCACCTGCGACCACCCCACCGCAGGTGCGATTACATTAAAACCTGAAAGCTTTAGCAACTACACAAGTCCAAATTTCAATCCGTTAAGCATCCAAAACTCACCCGAGGCCCTCGGGACCTCAACCAAACATACCAACTTCAAATTTCTACAACCGATGCCAAAACCTATCAAATCAACCCGGAATGATGTCAAATTTTGCAGGTAAGTCATATTCAATATTACGAACCTACTCCAACTTCCAGAATCATAATCTGACCCCGATATAAAAAAGTCCACTTCCGGTCAAAATCTCCAAAAATTCAAATTTCGCCATTTCAAGCCTAAATCAGCTACAAACATCAAATTCACAGTCTGTATACGCTCCTAAGTCCAAATTCACCCAACGTAGCTAACGGAACCGACGAAACTCTATTCCGGAGTCGTCTTTACACAATTTCGACTACGGTCAAAATTCTAAGGCTTAAGCTTCTATTTTAGGGACGAAGTTTCCCAAATCACTCCGAATCATCCGAAAATTGAATTCCACCACGCACACAAGTCAATACACATAATACGAAGCTGCTCAGGGCATTATGCTGCCGAACGAGACTTAATTTCTCAAAATGACCGACCGAGTCGTTACAGAATTACACTCAAGTAACGATCCAATGTATTTCATGATTTTATAAATATGAGAGAGTTTATGTTAATTTGCCTCGTATAATAATTCTATATTAGCTTCTTTCGAAGACTAATAAGACTTCCTAACTGAATTATCCCTAAAATAATTAAGAGATTAAGCATAACCGAAGGTGGCTACAAGTAATTCAATCCTATCCCTAGGTAGAATCTATTAAGTGAGGGTTAACGACTCAAGTTCTTGTTAATTAATCTTTACCAACCCCAAATTATCTTTACCAAAATTAATACGATATTAATGGGCGAGTCCTAGGGTTAGATAATCTCTTTGGAAATATTAAAGAACAAGAATAATTAATGAAATAACTCACTTTAATATTAAATGAAAATTGTTCAATACATAAGCACAACAAAATATTTAATCCACACTTTAAATATTAATATTCCCATAAAAAAGATTCAAGTGTTGAAATAAATACTATACAGTTAGATATACAAAATAAAGTAAGGAAATGAAGAAATGAGTAAAAATGAGTAAGAAATTCTCAACCAAAAGCTTCGAATCGTCAATACCCAAGTGTGTGTGCAAGAACCCTAATTCCCAAACTTGTCTTCTCTAATCAAGAGACTGAAAAATAAGCCAAAGATATGTTTCCAATAAGTAGGTCATGTATTAAAGGGTTTGGGGCCAGAAAATGTAAAATAACAGAAGTGCCAGTACTGCAGCGCGATCTTCGCATTTGCGAACCTTGACTTTATGTTGCTTATCACATTTGCGATGAAGGACTTCGCATTTGCAAAAGTTGACTGTCAGGTTTTACATCACATTTGTGGCCCTATTATTTCATTTGCAAACATTATTGGACTTAGTTGACTTCACAATTGTGATTCACATGTTCGCATTTGCGAGCACTGACTGGCATGGTTGACTTCGTAATTGCGAGCTTCTGCTCACATTTGCGACACCTGAGGCCAATTTCCAGATTTCTGCTTTTGAGCCCCTTTTTGACTTGTTTTCGCTTGGTTTCTTCCCGATCGCTTCTAAATCACATAAAACACGTAAAATAAAATTAAACGACATTAAGCACACTATTTTATCAATCAAACATAGCAAAAATCTAACATTAAAGATGAGATAAGTTGGTAAAATACCAACTCATCACTTTACCTCTCGAATTGAACCGATATTAAGTAATCGGGTTACCTCTTCCTTAAAAAACCTATTCATGACCTTTGCTATCGGTTGTTTGTTCTGCCTTAACAATGGGAAGTTTGGATCCAGACTCAGTTTGTAGATCGCCACCTCCACTGGAATACCTGTCATATCTGAATATGACCATGCAAAGAAATCAAAGTTAGATTTAATAAAACCCTATAAGTTTTAACCTGAGTTCGGGACTCAACCCCGTTCCTAAATGGACTTTTCTTTCAAAAAATTCTTCGAACAAAGCCACTTGTTCGATCTCTTCTGCGGTTGACTTGGTTGCATCCATCTCCTCCGGTACCTGAAAATACCTTAATATCTGATATAATTCTGATGACTCCTCATTTTTATCATCTTCAATTGGGATGGGAGAAGGCACTAGTTCCTGTAATTGTTGTTTGCTAGTTTCTTTTTCTTTGCTGCTGGAAACAGTTACTACTTTCATCTCCCTTGTAGCCGTTTGATCTCTTCTGATCTGCTTGATCCCTTATGGTATTCGAAACTTTAACAGTCGATGGTAGGCTGAAGGAACGACCTTCATTTCATGCATCCACGGCCTTCCGACGATTACATTATAGCCCATGTCGCCATCTACCACTTCTAACAGGGTGGTATTTGTTACTCCTTCGGCATGTGTGGGCAGCAAAATTTTCCCTAGGGTTGTCACACTTGTTAAATTGAAGCCAGCCAAAAGCTTTGTTGCCGGAATGTTGTTCCCGGTTAACTTCGCTTGCTCCAAAACTCTCCATTATATGATGTTAGCTGAACTTCCTGGATCAACAAAAACACGCTTAATTTTGAAATCTAAAACATTAAGAGAAATTACCAAAGCATCATTGTGCGGTAGAAGGAGTCCATTAACACCTTCCTCTGTGAAGGTGATGTCATCTTCTGAGACTTCCCGGATCCTCTTTCTAGGAGTCACCGATAGCATTGTCTTCTTTGTTGCCGAAAATTTCACCCCATTGACTTCGTCTCCTCCAGTGATCATGTTGATTGTCATCTGAGGTGACCCTTCTTCCGAATTCAATGGTTCTGCATTATCCCAATTTCTCCCATAGTTATTTTTGGCGCAGTCAGTTAAAAACTCTCTAAGGTGACCATTCTTTAACAACATCGCCACCTGTTCACGAAGATGTAGACAGTCCCCAGTCCTATGGCCGTTAGTCCCACAGAATTCACATCATAGATTAGGATCTCTTTGGCTAGGGTACGACTGGATTGGCTTCGATAACTTAGCTTCTTTAATATTCCTCATTGTCGATCCCAATTCTACTAGGCTAATATTAAAGTTTTAATCGGATAACCTGGGATATGCGAGATCTCGGGACCCGAATGCCTCTTTCTCCTGCAGCGATCTACTACTCCGACCCGGAATCCTTTATTACTACACCCATCGACACTTTCGTTAAGATGAAAATGACTTTTAGTGGGCCTCCAATCTGCATCAAAATCATTTTTAAATTTATCTTGATTCCGGTCATGATTTTATCTTTTGGAAGACTCCGAAGAACCAAGTTGATTGTCTTCTATTATGATCTTTAACTCGTAGTGATTGTGAACGTCTGCCCATGTGGTTGCTTGAAATTCAAGCAAGCCTTCCTTCAATTTTCGTGAGGCATTGGAGCTCAATAGGTTGAGACCGTTTGTAAATGTCTCTGCTGCCCACTTGTCCGGGATCGCTATTAACAATATCCCTTCTTTCTAGAACCGGATCACGAACTCTCGCAACAACTCGAACTCTCCTTGTGAAATTCAAAATATATCTGCTTTCTGTTGTGGACCTTTCTTGCTCCAGCATGAGCTTTGATGAATGAATTTGCAAGCATTTCAAAAGAATCAATAGAATGTTCAAGTAGGAGGGAATACCAAGTTAAGTCACCCTTCGTAACGGTTTCTCCAAACTTCTTCAATAAATCCGATTCAATCTTACGCTGGGCCAAGTCGTTTCTCTTTACTTCCATAGTGTAGGTCATAATGTGCTGCTATGGATTCGAAGTCCCATCATATTTTGGTATATCTGGCATCTTATACCTCTTAGGGATCAACTCTGGTACCGCAGTTGGTTTAAATGGCAAATGCATATACTTATTTGAATATGGTCCCTTTAACATGGGCGGTGCCCCAGGGATCTGATCCATTCGAGCATGGAATTACTTTGCATTATGATCCATTCATTCATTCATTCATTTGTCCCATAAATCTCATGAGCTCATTTTTTAAAGGGTCATTTAAATTATTGTTCCCAGATCCGCTACCGGTACCTCCAGCCTCTTTGAAACCGGCCTCCTCCCTTGGAGTATCATTATCGGTTCTTTGAGTTGTTTGATTTACGTGAACGCTGGGGGAAATCGGGGCCCTTCCATTAGAACTATTGGAAGCACCTGATAAAGCCTGCTTTAATTACGTCATCACTCGATCTCGCCTTAAGAGGTGATCCATAATCGCCTTTTGTTGTTTTCTCAGGATTTTGACTATTTCAACAAAGTGCTCATCCTCCACATCATCCGGAGTTGGCCCCCACACATGCCGAGGATACTGATCTTCGCGAACTAGGGTTGTTTCATCCCCTTCATTTTGGGTCCCTCCAATTGAGTCATCACATTGGAACACTTCTTCCTGTTCATTGTGTGCTCCAACATTGTAGACATTGTTGACACCATTAGCTTCCATACTTGAATTTTCTTTTACTAGGGGAAGAATCAAAACATGTTTGTAATAAACGAATGGATTAAAGCAATTACACTATTGTTTATGCCCCATGGTGGGCGCCAAACTATTTACCTGTAAAACAGTACAGTTGAATTTATAACGTCATTTATAGACAACTTAATCGATTTGACCCAAAAATATTAAGAAAATGAGAACAAAAAGGTTATGAAACGAAATTTAAGGAAATACAAGCCTGGATAAATGCTTAATCTTTCCGATAGAAGAAGTACAAACACTATTGAGAGCAAAAGAAAGTAAATAACTTTATAATTCAAAGTGCAGAATATAGCTTTTTTGTGTATAGAGTATTTCGTGTCTAGAATGGATGTATCCTCATATTTATAGCTCTATTAAGGGAGACAAGATCCCCACATCAAGCTCCTCTTGAATGAGAATAAAATCGTCATTGATGGATGTATAACAGTTGGCTATAAATGCAGATATTCTTTGTAACGGCTTCCCATTGAATGCTATCCAATGACAATGCTTTGAATCTCTGTTGCCGTCTACTTTGTCTTTGGGATTCATTCAACATCGATTGCATGCTTACATCCGGTGCCAGCTGTTTGTTGAATCACGAGCCACCTGTCTTTAGTTCCACGTGTCATTCTGCGATTCACCCAGTTGTTACTAACCAATTTTACCCCATACAAAGTTGACACTATTTATTGAAAGTTGGAAAGTTGAAGAACTTAAGAGTTCATAAGTTAGACCAAGAGTTGACTTTGATATTATTGGACTCCAATAGGTGTTTTGAGATTTTGGATAGGTCTATATAGTTTAGTTTAACTTGTTTGCAAAGTTTGAAAGTAATCCGAAGTGTGTAAGTATGATTCAGACACTCTTTTGAAAGAATGAAGATTTAACAACTTAAGAGAAATTTTATTCGGTTTGAGCCTCGATTCTGTGTTGTGATGTTCCCTTGGGTGTTGTGAGCCTTTGGATAAGTTTGTATAATGTATTTGTACTTGTTGGTAAAATTAGATGGAGTCCCGAAGGGCTCGGGTGTATTTTGGATCATCGGTTGAGAGACTAGTTAAGTTAAGGATTTGGAGTTTGACTATGGTCAAAATCGGGTCAAGACGACCTCTTTTTGGTGTTTTGAGTGTGCGAGCAGGTTCGTAGCATGTTTTATGATTGAAATGCATATATAATTTGTGTCCAGGAGATTCTGAATGAGTTTTGGTTGCTAAAACAAAAGTTTTATGATTGCTGATTTTCTGGTGCAATAATTAGGAAAATACCAGTTATGCCCCTAAAATTTTCGGATTTCCATTAAAAGTTCAAATTATCATATATCTCTCCTTTTAAGGTCAAATTGGGTGATTCAAAAGTCTATCTTGGGTGTAATTTCACAAGGATTATGATGGACTTATCAAATATGAAATTCGAGGTCATCTAATATCTAATTTGAGTTATGACAGCTGTTGCATTTTTTTTACTTGTTTCGAAATATAGTCACTTTTTCTCATAAGGTCGTGGAGCTTTGAAAGAGACAATTTTTGAGTGAGTTTTCATATACTTCATTGGGGTAAGTAAACCTAACTCGAATTTATGATTATAACATGAATCTATCATTGATTTTGGCTCTAAATCAGGGAATCTTAAAGAAGAAAAGAGAGTTTTGGCATGGAAGATAAGAAAAATGCATATTCGGGAGTTTTTTTTACAAAATATTTCAAAGTGAATAATTGGGTTTTGAACATCGATTCGGAGTCAGATTTGGATAAAACTTGTATGGTTGAATTCATATTCGAATGGGTTGTCGGAATCTGTGTGTTTTGTCAGGTTTCGAGGTGCGGGACCAGGTTGACCTTTTAGTTGACTTAGAGTATTTGATTAAAGATTTGACCTTTATCGCTTGAATTTAATTCCTATGGCATTATTTGATGTTATTGAGTTATTTTTGGATAGATTCGAGCCGTTCATAGGTCAATTTATGTGGTAGGGATTTTTGGAGTATTGATTCACGCGCTCTGAGGTATTTAACATATCTTATCTTGGTTTGAGGGTAATTATACTTGTGGACTATGATACTTGAGATGTGTTGGGGGTGACGCACAGTGACAGGCGTGTGTCCGTACATGGGTTATTCATGATCCAGGAAGACTTTAGGCTACTATGAGTCATGTTTACTATCATGCCTCGTTATTTCCGTATTTTTCTCTACTTGCATGACTACTTGATTTCTTAATCATGCTTAGAGATCATGTCTAGGCTATGTATTTACCTGTTGAGACATGCTAGGGCCATTGTTGCTATTTTGAGGTGTTTGCCTTAATTATAGTCATATTCTCAAACATAATTTTTCATCTGCATGTTATATCCAGTCTCTGTACATTATTTTTATGCCATATCACATATTGTTGATGCCTCGTATATGTGATACTGTTTGGGCTGAGTTTTATGATACGTGATAAAATGTGACTTGAGCGGATGGTGACTGATGTGGGCCATAAAGCCGTATTATGATTGATATTTGAATATGGTTGCACGCCGCAATGGATTGATATTTGGGTCGGGTTACACGCTGCAACGGATTGATATTTGGTTCGGGTTGTACGCCACAACAATTATATTGATTGTTAATTTATATCCGATATGCGTTTGAGCAAGAACCCGCCCCTCCGGAGTCTGGTATTCACAGTGAGTGTAGGCTCATTGTTATATATGTGCTTTGGTGAGGGGCGTTTGTGCCAGGCACCAGTAAAGTGCCGAGTGTGGTTGTGTGTGTGATGGTGAGGGGCACTTCTGCCAGGCACCGTGAGCGTGACTGAGTGTGAGTATACTTGATGGCTTTACTATAATGTTATTGACTTGACATGTATATTTAACACGTAGGCATATAGATGTAGTTTCCTCATTCTAGATGGTAAATGAAATGTCTTACCTGTTGTTGAAAGTTTGGAAATCACAGTTTTCTTAATAAATTCATGTTTTAGTGATTTCGGTGGTAAGATTTAGGCTTTTTATTATTCTTGTTGAAAAGAATATCTAATTTTCTGTATTTGTGAATGAGTTGAACATGATATCTCTTGAGTTGTTTTCTTGTGTTGTCATCATTATATAATGTGTTGTCATTGATTATTGGTATTGGATATTGTCCTTCTTTCGAGCTAATCATTGCTTTCAACCTGAGGTTAGGAATGTTACTTATTAAGTACATGGAGTCGGTTATACTCATGCTACACTTCTTAACCTAGCATGCAGATCTTAGAGCTAATTTGTTGTGGATGATGGGAGCTGTCATTGAAGATGTACCTGTTTTTCGAGATATAGCTACACATTTCCTTGGTAGTTTTGGATTCGTACTCTATTTAAGCATATTTAAAACATATATTGTACTTATTTTCATACCAACTTTGTAAATATAAATCTTAGTGGCGCATGACTTGTACTACCAATCTTTGGGTTATTGTATGGAACTCATAAGCTTTTCTAATTATTGATTATTTCTAATCTTTATTAGAGTTGTGTTGATTGTTTCTTA
Organism: Nicotiana tabacum; assembly: GCF_000715075.1. Lineage (NCBI taxonomy): Eukaryota > Viridiplantae > Streptophyta > Magnoliopsida > Solanales > Solanaceae > Nicotiana > Nicotiana tabacum. The sequence continues at coordinate 96,189,712 of NC_134098.1, read as the reverse complement.
GCTTACCTAGCGAGTTGGGTTAGGTTCCATCACAATTAGGTGGATTTTGGCTCGTGACACTAGTGGAATACCTGCCCAAGGGTAGTCATATTGTTTACCAGCTTGCGTTCAAGAGCAGATTTATTACCAATTAATAGAAATCATATTAACACTAGTGCCCGACTATTCTAGCTGATCAAATCAGAGCAGAAGAACACGACCACTTCTCTTTCAAAACATGTTTATCTTGCTTACAATGGCAATGACAATTTTGTCACTCTGAGAAACATGGGTATTTTTCTCCAAATTCAATCTAACTCTCCATCATCAATCCTATAATTTGCTTCTTATATGAGCTTTTTTTATATATCATACAAGTCAGTGAGTTTGTTTGAATATATTATCATTTACGTATGTAGGCCTAGAATTAAATTTAGAATCTAAAATTTACCAAGATGATCATAAAACATAGGAATATACAATCATAATTATTCGATGATCATACCAGCCAACCAATCTTCTGCTTTAAATCTTTTGGTAGTTTGAGTCTAATCATAACCTTTTTATTCTTTATTGTCATATTCGACCGACAATTTTAAGCTTTAGCATTTCTTTCGGAGGTTTGGTACTTTGAGTAGCTTCACATGATGTATTATGACTTGCGTGTATGGTTGATTTTGATTTTCGGGAAGTTTGGGATTGATTTGATAGAATAGTTCTCAATTTGGATGTCTTAAGTTGGAAGAGTTGACCAAGGTTTGACTTTTGAGTAAACGACATCGGAATCAGGACTTGATGTTTTTAGTGGGTTTGTATGGTGATTTTGGACTTGGGCGTATGTTCGGATTTGAGTTTGGATGTTCGTAGAAGGTTTTAGCTTTATTTTTCGAAAGTTGGCAATTTAAAAAATTGGAGAGTTCATAGTTTTGACCGGGAGTTGGTTTCAGTGTTATCGAACCCCTATTGTGGTTTTGAGCCTTCCAAGTGGTCCCGGTACCCCCGGACCCCGATCGCCTAAAATTTTTCCGGGCCATAAAATACGACCCAAGGAACCATAATAACCGCCCGCCATGATCGTTCCCCATATTTGCGTTTTTCGGCCAAAAAACTAGAATTCCGCGTGATTCCCATATTTTCGTGTGCTGAATAGCCCACGTCTTCCGAGTGGGCCGGGCCTTCCGGACTCGGATCGCCTAAAATATTTTCGGGCTGTCAAATATGACCTAAGGAACCATAGTCACCGCCCCGCAATGATCGTTCCTCATTTTTTGCATTTTTCGGCCAAAAATCTAGAATTCCGCACGATTCCCATATTTTCGTGTGTTATAGCCCACGCCTTCCAAGTGGTCCCGGGAACCCCGGACCCCGATCGCCTAATATTTTTACAGGCCATAAAATATGATTTAAGGAACCATAGTCACCGCCCTGCCATGATCGTTCCTCATTTTTTGCGTTTTTCGGCCAAAAAACTAGAATTTCGCGCGTTTCCCATATTTTCGTATGCTATAGCCCACGCCTTCCGAGTGGTCCCAAACCCCCGGACCCCTATCGCCTAAAGTTTTTCCGGACCATCAAATACGACCTAATGAACCATAGTCACCGCCCTGCCATGATCGTTCCTATGTTTTTGTATTTTTTGGCGAAAAACCTAGAATTCCGCGCGATTCCATATTTTCATTTGCTATAGCCCACGCCTTCCGAGTGGTCCCGGGAACCCCGGACCCCGATCGCCTAAAACTTTTCCATCCATCAAATACGACCTAAGGAACCATAGTCACCGCCCCGCCATGATCGTTCCTCATTTTATGCAGTGTTCGGCCAAAACACTAGAATTCCGCCGGATTACCATATTATTGTGTGCTATTTCCCACGCCTTCCGAGTGGGCCGAGCCCCCCGTACTCGGATCGCCTAAAGTTTTTTCGGGCCATAAAATAGGACCTAAGGAACCATAGTCACCACCTCGTCATGATCGTTCCTCAATTTTCGCATTTTTCGGCCAAAAAACTAGAATTCTGCCCGGTTCCCATATTTTTGTGTGCTATAGCCCACGCTTTCCAAGTGGTCCCGGGATCACCGGACCCCGATCGCCTAAAATTTTTGCGGGCCATCAAATACGACCTAAGGAACCATAGGAACTGCCCCGCCATGATCGTTCCTCACTTATTGCGATTTCCGGGAAAAAACTAGAATTCCGCCCGATTCCCATATTTTCGTGTGCTATAGCCCACACCTTCCGAGTGGGCCGGGCCCCCCAGACTCGGATCATCTAAATTTTATTCAGGCCATCAAATAAGACCTAAGGAACCATATTCACCTCCCCGCCATGATCGTTCCTTATTGTTTGCATTTTTCGGCTAAAAAATTAGAATTCCGTACGATTCCCATATTTTCGTGTGCTATAATTGCCCACGCCTACCCAATGGGTAGGGAATCCCGGACCCCAATCGCCTAAAATTTTTTCGGACCATCAAATACGACCTAAGAAACCATATTCACCGCCCCGCCATGATCGTTACTCATATTTTGTCTTTTTGGGCCAAAAAACTAGAATTCCGCCCGATTCCCATATTTTCGTGTGCAATAGCCCACGCCTTCCGAGTGGGCCAGGTATCCCGGACTCGGATCGCCTAAACTTTTTCCGGGCCATCCAATATGACCTAAGGAACCATAGTCACCGTTCCGCCATGATCGTTCCTCATTTTTTGCATTTTTCGGCCAAAAAACTAGAATTCTGCCCGATTCCCATATTTTCGTGTGTTATAACACACGCCTTCCAAGTGGTCCCGGGACCCCCGGACCCCGATCGCCTAAAAAATTTTCGGGCCATAAAATAAGACCCAAGGAACCATAGTAACCACCCCGCCATGATCGTTCCTCATTTTTTGCGTTTTTCTGCCAAAATACTAGAATTCCGCGTGATTCCCATATTTTCGTCTACTATTGTCCACGCCTTCCGAGTGGGTCGGGCCTCCAGGACTCGGATCGCCTAAAATTTTTCCGGGCCTTCAAATACGACCTAAGGAACCATATTCACCGCCCCGCCATGATCGTTCCTCATTTTTTGCATTTTTCGGCCAAAAACCTAGAATTCCGCTCGATTCCCATATTTTTATGTGCTACAGCCCATGCCTTCCAAGTGGTCCCGGGAACTTCGGACCCCGGTCGCCTAATATTTTTTTGGGCCATCAAATACGACCCAAGGAACCATAGTCACCGCCCCACCATGATCGGTCCTCATGTTTTGCATTTTACGTCCAAAAAACTAGAATTTCGCCCGATTCCCATATTTTCGTGTGTTATTGCCCAAGCCTTCCGAGTGGGCTGGGCCTACCAGACTCGGATCGCCTAAAATTTTTCTGGGCCATCAAATACGACCTAAGGAACCATAGTCACCGCCCCGCCATGATCGTTGCTAATATTTTGCATTTTTCGGCCAAAAACCTAGAATTCCGCCCGATTCCCATATTTTAGTGTGCTATAGCTCACGCCTTCCAAGTGGTCCCGGTACCCCCGGATTCGGATTATCTAAATTTTATTCGGGCCATCAAATAAAACCTAAGGAACCATATTCACCTCCCCGCCCGATTACCATATTATTGTGTGTTATTGCCCATGCCTTCCGAGTGGGCCGAGCCCCCCATACTCGGATCGCCTAAAGTTTTTTCGGGCCATAAAATAGGACCTAAGGAACCATAGTCACCACCTCGCCATGATGGGTCCTCATTTTTCACATTTGTCGGCCAAAAAACTAGAATTCCGCCCGGTTTCCATATTTTTGTGTGCTATAGCACACGCTTTCCAAGAATTCCCGGGATCCCCAGACCCCGATCGCCTAAAATTTTTCCGGGCCATCAAATACAACCTAAGGAACCATAGTCACCGCCCCGCCATGATCGTTGCTAATATTTTGCATTTTTCGGCCAAAAAACTAGAATTCCGCCCGATTCCCATATTTTCGTGTGCTATAGCTCACGCCTTCCAAGTGGTCCCGGTACCCCCGGACCCCGATCGCCTAAAATTTTTCCGGGCCATCAAATACGACCTAAGGAACCATAGTCACCGCCCCGTAATGATCGTTCTTTATTTTTTTGCATTTTTCGGCCAAATAACTAGAATTCCGCCCGATTCCCATATTTTCGTGTGTTATAGCCCACGCCTTCCAAGTGGTCCCGGGAACCCTGGACCCCGATCGCCTAATATTTTTACGGGCCATAAAATATGATTTAAGGAACCATAGTCACCGCCCTGCCATGATCGTTCCTCATTTTTTGCGTTTTTCAGCCAAAAAACTAGAATTCCGCGCGATTCCCATATTTTCGTGTGCTATAGCCCACGCCTTCCGAGTGGTCCCAGACCCCCGGACCCCTATCGCCTAAAGTTTTTCCGGACCATCAAATACGACCTAAGGAACCATAGTCACCGCCCCGCCATGATCGTTCCTATGTTTTTGTATTTTTTGGCAAAAAACCTAGAATTCCGCGCGATTCCATATTTTCATTTGCTATAGCCCACGCCTTCCGAGTGGTCCCGGGAACCCCGGACCCCCATCGCCTAAAACTTTTCCATCCATCAAATACGACCTAAGGAACCATAGTCACCGCCCCGCCATGATCGTTCATCATTTTATGCAGTTTTCGGCCAAAACACTAGAATTCCGCCCGATTACCATATTATTGTGTGCTATTTCCCACGCCTTCCGAGTGGGCCGAGCCCCCCGTACTCGGATCGCCTAAAGTTTTTTCGGGCCATAAAATAGGACCTAAGGAACCATAGTCACCACCTCGTCATGATCGTTCCTCAATTTTCGCATTTTTCGGCCAAAAAACTAGAATTCCGCCCGGTTCCCATATTTTTGTGTGCTATAGCCCCCGCTTTCCAAGTGGTCCCGGGATCCCCGGACCCCGATCGCCTAAAATTTTTGCGGGCCATCAAATACGACCTAAGGAACCATAGGAACTGCCCCGCCATGATCGTTCCTCACTTATTGCGATTTCCGGCAAAAAACTAGAATTCCGCCCGATTCCCATATTTTCGTGTGCTATAGCCCACACCTTCCTAGTGGGCCGGGCCCCCCAGACTCGGATCATCTAAATTTTATTCAGGCCATCAAATAAGACCTAAGGAACCATATTCACCTCCCCGCCATGATCGTTCCTTATTGTTTGCATTTTTCGGCTAAAAAATTAGAATTCCGTACGATTCCCATATTTTCGTGTGCTATAATTGCCCAGGCCTACCCAATGGGTAGGGAATCCCGGACCCCAATCGCCTAAAATTTTTCCGGACCATCAAATACGACCTAAGAAACCATAGTCACTGCCCCGCCATGATCGTTACTCATATTTTGTCTTTTTCGACCAAAAAACTAGAATTCCGCCCGATTCCCATATTTTCGTGTGCAATAGCCCACGCCTTCCGAGTGGGCCGGGTATCCCGGACTCGGATCGCCTAAACTTTTTCCAGGCCATCCAATACGACCTAAGGAACCATAGTCACCGTTCTGCCATGATCGTTCCTCATTTTTTGCATTTTTCGGCCAAAAAACTAGAACTCTGCCCGATTCCCATATATTCGTGTGTTATAGCACACGCCTTCCAAGTTGTCCCGGGACCCCCGGACCCCGATCGCCTAAAAATTTTTCGGGCCATAAAATAAGACCCAAGGAACCATAGTAACCACCCCGCCATGATCGTTCCTCATTTTTTGCGTTTTTCTGCCAAAATACTAGAATTCCGCGTGATTCCCATATTTTCGTCTACTATTGTCCACGCCTTCCGAGTGGGTCGGGCCTCCAGGACTCGGATCGCCTAAAATTTTTCCGGGCCTTCAAATACGACCTAAGGAACCATATTCACCGCCCCGCCATGATCGTTCCTCATTTTTTGCATTTTTCGGCCAAAAACCTAGAATTCCGCTCGATTCCCATATTTTTATGTGCTACAGCCCACTCCTTCCAAGTGGTCCCGGGAACTTCGGGACTCGGATTTCCTAAAATTTTTTCGGGTCATCAAATACGACCTAAGGAACCATAGTCACTGCCCCACCATGATCGGTCCTCATGTTTTGCATTTTACGTCCAAAAAACTAGAATTCCGCCCGATTCCCATATTTTCGTGTGTTATTGCCCAAGCCTTCCGAGTGGGCTGGGCCTGCCAGACTCGGATCGCCTAAAATTTTTCCGGGCCATCAAATACGACCTAAGGAACAATAGTCAGTGCCCCGCCATGATCGTTGCTAATATTTTGCATTTTTCGGCCAAAAACCTAGAATTCCGCCCGATTCCCATATTTTAGTGTGCTATAGCTCACGCCTTCCAAGTGGTCCCGGTACCCCCGGATTCGGATCATCTAAATTTTATTCGGGCCATCAAATAAAACCTAAGGAACCATATTCACCTCCCCGCCCGATTACCATATTATTGCGTGTTATTGCCCATGCCTTCCGAGTGGGCCGAGCCCCCCATACTCGGATCGCCTAAAGTTTTTTCGGGCCATAAAATAGGACCTAAGGAACCATAGTCACCACCTCGCCATGATGGGTCCTCATTTTTCACATTTGTCGGCCAAAAAACTAGAATTCCGCCCGGTTTCAATATTTTTGTGTGCTATAGCCCACGCTTTCCAAGTAGTCCCTGGATCCCCGGACCCCGATCGCCTAAAATTTTTCCGGGCCATCAAATAGAACCTAAGGAACCATAGGAACTGCCCCGCCATGATCGTTCCTCACTTATTGCGATTTCCGGCAAAAAAACTAGAATTCCGCCCGATTCCCATATTTTCGTGTGCTATAGCTCACGCCTTCCAACTGGTCCCGGTACCCCCGGACCCCGATCGCCTAAAATTTTTCCGGGCCATCAAATACGACCCAAGGAATCATAATAACCGCCCCGCCATGATCGTTTCCTATTTTTGCATTTTTCGGAGAAAAAACTAGAATTCCGCGTGATTCCCATATTTTCGTGTGCTAAATAGCCCACGTCTTCCGAGTGGGCCGGGCCTTCCGGACTCGGATCGCCTAAAATATTTTCGGGCTGTCAAATATGACCTAAGGAACCATAGTCACCGCCCCGCAATGATCGTTCCTCATTTTTTGCATTTTTCGGCCAAAAATCTAGAATTCCGCACGATTCCCATATTTTCGTGTGTTATAGCCCACGCCTTCCAAGTGGTCCCGGGAACCCCGGACCCCGATCGCCTAATATTTTTACAGGCCATAAAATATGATTTAAGGAACCATAGTCATCGCCCTGCCATGATCGTTCCTCATTTTTTGCGTTTTTCGGCCAAAAAACTAGAATTCCGCGCGATTCCCATATTTTCGTGTGCTATAGCCCACGCCTTCCGAGTGGTCCCAGACCCCCGGACCCCTATCGCCTAAAGTTTTTCCGGACCATCAAATACGACCTAAGGAACCATAGTCACCGCCCCGCCATGATCGTTCCTATGTTTTTGTATTTTTTGGCAAAAAACCTAGAATTCCGCGCGATTCCATATTTTCATTTGCTATAGCCCACGCCTTCCGAGTGGTCCCGGGAACCCCGGACCCCGATCGCCTAAAAGTTTTCCAGCCATCAAATACGACCTAAGGAACCATAGTCACCGCCCCGCCATGATCGTTCCTCATTTTATGCAGTTTTCGGCCAAAACACTAGAATTTCGCCCGATTACGATATTATTGTGTGCTATTGCCCATGCCTTCCGATTGGGCCGAGCCCCCCATACTCGGATCGCCTAAAGTTTTTTCGGGCCATAAAATAAGACCTAAGGAACCATAGTCACCACCTCGCCATGATGGGTCCTCATTTTTCACATTTTTCGGCCAAAAAACTAGAATTCCGCCCGGTTCCCATATTTTTGTGTGCTATAGCCCATGCTTTCCAAGTAGTCCCGGGATCCCCGGACCCCGATCGCCTAAAATTTTTCCGGGCCATCAAATACAACCTAAGGAACCATAGGAACTACCCCGCCATGATCGTTCCTGACTTATTGCGATTTCCGGCAAAAAAACTAGAATTCCGCCCGATTCCCATATTTTCGTGTGCTATAGCCCACACCTTCCGAGTGGGCCGGGCCCCCGGACTCGGATCATCTAAATTTTATTCGGGCCATCAAATAATACCTAAGGAACCATATTCACCTCCCCGCCATGATCGTTCCTCATTGTTTGCATTTTTCGGCTAAAAAACTAGAATTCTGAACGATTCCCATATTTTCGTGTGCTATAATTGCCCACGCCTTCCCAATGGGTAGGGAATCCCGGTCCCCGATTACCTAAAAAATTTTCGGACCATCAAATACGACCTAAGGAACCATATTCACCGCCCCGCAATGATCGTTCCTCATTTTTTGCATTTTTCGGCCAAAAAAATAGAATTCCGCCCGATTTCCATATTTTCGTGTGTTATAGCCCACGCCTTCCAAGTGGTCCCGGGAACCCCGGACCCCGATAGCCTAATATTTTTACGGGCCATAAAATATGATTTAATGAACCATAGTCACCGCCCTGCCATGATCGTTCCTCATTTTTTGCGTTTTTCGGCCAAAAAATAAGAATTCCGCGCGATTTCCATATTTTCGTGTGTTATAGCCCACGCCTTCCGAGTGGGCCGGGTCTCCCGGACTCGGATCGCCTAAATATTTTTTCAGGCCATCAAATACGACCTAAGGAACCATAGTCACCGCCCCGCAATGATCGTTCCTCATTTTTTGCATTTTTCGCCCAAATAACTAGAATTCCGCCCGATTCCCATATTTTCGTGTGTTATAGCCCACGCCTTCCAAGTGGTCCCGGGAACCCCAGACCCCGATCGCCTAATATTTTTACGGGTCATAAAATATGATTTAAGGAACCATAGTCACCGCCCTGCCATGATCGTTCCTCATTTTTTGCGTTTTTCGGCCAAAAAACTAGAATTCCCCGCGATTCTCATATTTTCGTGTGCTATAGCCCACGCCTTCCGAGTGGTCCCAGACCCCCGGACACCTATCGCCTAAAGTTTTTCCGGACCATCAAATATGACCTAAGGAACCATAGTCACCGCCCCTCCATGATCGTTCCTATGTTTTTGTATTTTTTGGCAAAAAACCTATAATTCCGTGCGATTCCATATTTTCATTTGCTATAGCCCACGCCTTCCGAGTGGTCCCGAGAACCCCGGACCCCGATCGCCTAAAAATTCTCCATCAATAAAATACGACCTAAGGAACCATAGTCACCGCCCCTCCATGATCGTTCCTCATTTTATGCAGTTTTCGGCCAAAACACTATAATTCCGCCCGATTACCATATTATTGTGTGCTATTGCCCACGCCTTCCGAGTGGGCCAAGCACCCCGTACTCGGATCGCCTAAAGTTTTTTCGGGCCATAAAATAGGACGTAAGGAACCATAGTCACCACCTCGCCATGATCGTTCCTCATTTTTCGCATTTTTCGGCCAAAAAACTAGAATTCCGCCCGGTTCCCATATTTTTGTGTGCTATAGCCCACGCTTTCCAAGTGGTCCCGGGATCCCCGGACCCCGATCACCTAAAATATTTCCGGGCCATCAAATACGACCTAAGGAACCATAGGAACTGTCCCGCCATGATCATTCCTCACTTATTGCGATTTCTGGCAAAAAAACTAGAATTCCACCCGATTCCCATATTTTCGTGTGCTATAGTCCACACCTTTCGAGTGGGCCGGGCCCTCCGGACTCGGATCATCTAAATTTTATTCGGGCCATCAAATAAGAAGTAAGGAACCATATTCACCTCCCCGCCATGATCGTTCCTCATTGTTTGCATTTTTCGGCTAAAAAACTAGAATTCCGTACGATTCCCATATTTTCGTGTGCTATAATTGCCCACGCCTTCCCAATGGGTAGGGAATCCCGGACCCCGATCGCCTAAAATTTTTCCGGACCATCAAATACGACCTAAGAAACCATAGTCACCGCCCCGCCATGATCGTTACTCATATTTTGTGTTTTTCGGCCAAAAAACTAGAATTTTGCCCGATTCCCATATTTTCGTGTGCTATAGCCCACGCCTTCCGAGTGGGCCGGGTCTCCCGGACTCGGATCGCCTAAACTTTTTCCGGGCCATCAAATACGACCTAAGGATCCATAGTCACCGTTCTGCCATGATCGTTTCTCATTGTTTGCATTTTTCGGCCAAAAAACTAGAATTCTGCCCGATTCCCATATTTTCGTGTGTTATAGCACACGCCTTCCAAGTGATTGATGATAATATGCTGATTTTGGTTAGATTCAGAGCTTTTAGAGACCGAGTCAAGAGACGAGGGCATTCCGGAGTAGGATTTTTACACTGACCCAAAATGTCATCTTATATTTTAGAACTCGAATATGCGCTCTTAAGCCTTAAAAATATCATTTTCACCCTCCTCGATTTGCATGCGCAGTCCGAGCAGGTTTCCAGAAAGCTTTTATGTTGAAAACTAATGAAAATAAGAATTTTTGCCTTAAAAGTTAATTTTTGTTGACTTCGGTCTACATTTTTGGTAAACGGGCCCGGATCCGTGCTTTGACGGTCTCGGTAGGTCCGTATCGAATTATGGGAGCTAGGCGTATGCCCGAAATCGAATTCGGAGGTCCCTAGCTTGAGTTATGAATTTTTGATGAAAATTAAAAATCTGAAAATTATTTATTTTTAAGAATTGATTGATATTTGGCATTGTTAGTATCGGGTCCGTATTTTGGTTCCGGAGCCCGGTACAGGTTCATTATGATATTTAAGACTTGTCTGTGCAATTTGGTGTGAAACGGAGTTGATTTGACGTGATTCGGACGTCCAGTTGAGAAGATATGAATTTTAAAGTGTTCTTGAGAATTTCATTTGATTTGGTGCTAAATTCGTAGTTCTAGGTATTATTTTGGCGATTTGATCGTGCGATCAGGTCCATATGATATTTTTAGACTTATGTGCATGTTTGGTTTGGAGCCCCGAGGGCTCGGGTGAGTTTCGGATAGGCTACGGGGTGATTTGCACTTAGAGAATCTGAGATTTTTGCTGCAGCAGCTGTTCTGGTGTGCCCTTATTCGTGTTCGCGTAGGTAGTGTCGCGAACGCAAAAGGTAAAATGGGGGCATGTGAATTTTCTTCTTTGCAAACGCGAAGCATTGGGGGTGGTACCCTTCGCGAACGCGATAGTTTAAGGGATGTGGGGGAGGGGGTCATGTTCTTCTACGCGAACGAGTCCACTGGGTCGCGAACGCGAAGGCTTGGGGGGAGCTACCTTATGCGAACGCGTAGAAAGACTCACAAACGCGAAGGCCTTAGGCCGCTGTGCATCGCGATCGCGACGCGAACGCAATGAAGGCCTGTCCAGTGACTTAAAACAGACTCCAAATGCGGGTTTAAGCCATTTCTTCAACATTTTTCAAGAAGTTCGGGCATTACCGGAACTGAGGCATGGTTCTGATGCTTAAAGTTTCGCTGAGGGTGGTAAAAATTCCGTTGAGGGCAGAAATATTCCGCTGAGGGCGGCAAAATTCCGCTGAGGGCGGAGGAGGGGGCGCGGACCGCGTAAATTTGGTCGTTGAGGCGCTCCAGGGCAGATCTGCAGATTCGCTGGTCCGACTTCGGAAGCCTATATATTTTGATCGACAAGGAAAATTGAGATGATTTAAAAACGAAAGTTGTATCTGTTCGTGTCTAGTTTTCAAAAAGCTAAAGAAACAATCATTTGGACATCTGTAGAGAAAGTTATACCCAAAATACTAAAGCATGTCACTACAGCCACCAGAAGCGCGAACATCGCTACTTTTTCTCGACCGTAGGGGTTGGATTTTCGCGACCGCGCCTAGATTTCCGCGGTCAGTGTAGTGGAGATCAGAGAGTGCACTATATAAATAGGGTTTAGGGTATTATTTCACATTTTGGACCTAGGGAGCTCGGTTTGTGGCGATATTTCGAGGGGTTTTCAAGAAATTCATCGAGATAAGTGATTCTAACTTGGATTTGGCTAATATACATGAATATATCACTGATTTAATCATTTCATTAGTACTTTGGGGTGAAAAATTGGGGAAAATAGTAGAAACTTCATAAAATGGGTTTTGAGAGTTGAATGTCGATTCGAAGTCGGATTTTGACAAATTTGGTGACGGGCCCGGACTCGGATCATCTAAATTTTATTCGGGCCATCAAATAAGACCTAAGGAACCATATTCACCTCCCCGCCATGATCGTTCCTCATTGTTTGCATTTTTCGGCTAAAATACTAGAATTCCGTACGATTCCCATATTTGCGTGTGCTATAATTGCCCACGCCTTCCCAATGGGTAGGGAATCCCGGACCCCGATCGCCTAAAATTTTTCTGAACCATCAAATACGACCTAAGAAACCATAGTCACCGCCCCGCCATGATCGTTACTCATATTTTGTATTTTTCGGCCAAAAAACTAGAATTCCGCCCGATTCCCATATTTTCGTGTGCTATAGCCCACGCCTTCCGAGTGGGCCGGGTCTCACGGACTCGAATCGCCTAAACTTTTTCCAGGCCATCAAATACGAACTAAGGAACCATAGTCACCGCCCTGCCATGATCGTTCCTCATTTTTTGCATTTTTCGGCCAAAAAACTAGAATTCCGCGCGATTCCCATATTTTCGTGTGCTATAGCCCACGCCTTCCGAGTGGTCCCAGACCCCCGGACCCCTATCGCCTAAAGTTTTTCTTGACCATCAAATACGACCTAAGGAACCATAGTCACCGCCCCGCCATGATCGTTCCTATGGTTTTGTATTTTTTGGCAAAAAACCTAGAATTCCGAGCGATTCCATATTTTCATTTGCTATAGCCCACGCCTTCCGAGTGGTCCCGGGTACACCGGACCCCGATCGCCTAAAAATTTTCCAGCCATCAAATACTACCTAAGGAACCATAGTCACCGCCCCGCCATGATCGTTCCTCGTTTTATGCAGTTTTCGGCCAAAACACTAGAATTCCGCCCGATTCCCATATTTTCGTGTGTTATAGCCCACACCTTCCAAGTGGTCCCGGGAACCCCGGACCCCGATCCCCTAATATTTTTACGGGCCATAAAATATGATTTAAGGAACCATAGTCACCGCCCTGCCATGATCGTTCCTCATTTTTTTGCGTTTTTCGGCCAAAAAACTAGAATTCCGCACGATTCCCATATTTTTGTGTGTTATAGCCCACGCCTTCCGAGTGGTCCCAGACCCCCGGACCCCTAGTGCTTAAAGTTTTTCCGGACCATCAAATACGATCTAAGGAACCATAGTCACCACCCCGCCATGATCGTTCCTATGTTTTTGTATTTTTTGGCAAAAAACCTACAATTCCGCGCGATTCCATATTTTCATTTGCTATAGCCCACGCCTTCCGAGTGGTCCCGGGAACCCCGGACCCCGATCGCCTAAAAATTTTCCAGCCATCATATACGACCGAAGGAACCATAGTCACCGCCCCGCCATGATCGTTCCTCATTTTATGCAGTTTTCGGCCAAAACACTAGAATTTCGCCCGATTACCATATTATTGTGTGCTATTGCCCACGCCTTCCGAGTGGGCCGAGCCCCCCGTACTCGGATCGCCTAAAGTTTTTTCGGGCCATAAAATAGGACCTAAGGAACCATAGTCACCACCTCGCCTTGATCGTTCCTCATTTTTTGCATTTTTCGGCCAAAAAACTAGAATTCCGCCCGGTTCCCATATTTTTGTGTGCTATAGCCCACGCTTTCCAAGTGGTCCCGGGATCCCCGGACCCCGATCGCCTAAAATTTTTCCGGGCCATCAAATACGACCTAAGGAACCATAGGAACTGCCCCGCCATGATCGTTCCTCACTTATTTTGATTTCCGGCAAAAAAAACTAGAATTCCGCCCGATTCCCATATTTTCGTGTGCTATAGCCCACACCTTCGAGTGGGCCGGGCCCCCCGGATTCGGATCATCTAAATTTTATTCGGGCCATCAAATAAAACCTAAGGAACCATATTCACCTCCCCGCCATGATCGTTCCTCATTGTTTGCATTTTTCGGCTAAAAAACTAGAATTCCGTACGATTCCCATATTTTCGTGTGCTATAATTGCCCACGCCTTCCCAATGGGTAGGGAATCCCGGACCCCGATCGAATAAAATTTTTCCGGACCATCAAATACGACCTAAGAAACCATAGTCACCGCCCCGCCATGATCGTTACTCATATTTTGTGTTTTTCGGCCAAAAAACTAGAATTCCGCCCGATTCCCATATTTTCGTGTGGGCCGGGTCTCCCGGACTCGGATCGCCTAAACTTTTTCCGAGACATCAAATACGACCTAAGGAACCATAGTCACCGTTCCGCCATGATCGTACCTCATTTTTTGCATTTTCGGCCAAAAAACTAGTTTTTTGCCCGATTTCCATATTTTCGTGTGTTATAGCACACGCCTTCCAAGTGGTCCCGGGACCCCCGGATCCAGATCGCCTAAAATATTTTCGAGCCATAAAATACGACCCAAGGAACCATAGTAACCACCCTGCCATAATCATTCCTCATTTTTTGCGTTTTTCTGCCAAAAAACTAGAATTCCGCGTGATTCCCATATTTTTGTCTACTATTGCCCATGCCTTCCGAGTGGGTCGGGCCACTAGGACTCAGATCGCCTAAAATTTTTTCGGGCCATCAAATACGACCTAAGGAACCATATTCACCGCCCCGCCATTATCGTTCCTCATTTTTTGCATTTTTCGGCCGAACACCTAGAATTCCGCTCGATTCCCATATTTTTGTGTGCTACAGCCCACGCCTTCCAAATGGTCCCGGGAACCTCGGACCCCGGTCGCCTAATATTTTTCTGGGCAATCAAATACGACCTAAGGAACCATAGTCACCGCCCCACCATGATCGGTCTTCAATTTTTGCATTTTACGTCCAAAAAACTAGAATTCCGCCCGATTCCCATATTTTCGTGTGTTATTGCCCAAGCCTTCCGAGTGGGCTGGGCCTACCAGACTCGGATCGCCTAAAATTTTTTCGGGCCATCAAATACGACCTAAGGAACCATAGTCACCACCCCACCATGATCGTTGCTTATATTTTGCATTTTTCGGCCAAAAAACTAGAATTCCGCCCGATTCCCATATTTTCGTGTGCTATAGCTCACGCCTTCCAAGTGGTCCCGGTACCCCCGGACGCCGATCGCCTAAAATTTTTTCGGGCCATCAAATACGACCGGAGGAACCATAATAACCGCCCCGCCATGATCGTTCCCCATTTTTGCATTTTTCGGCCAAAAAACTAGAATTCCGCGTGATTCCTATATTTTCGTGTGCTAAATAGCCCACGTCTTTTGAGTGGGCCGGGCCTTCCGAACTCGGATCGCCTAAAATTTTTTCGGGCCGTCAAATACGACCTAAGGAACCATATTCACCGCCCCGCAATGATCGTTCCTCATTTTTTGCATTTTTCGGCCAAAAAAATAGAATTCCGCCCGATTTCCATATTTTCGTGTGTTATAGCCCACGCCTTCCAAGTGGTCCCGGGAACCCCGGACCCCGATAGCCTAATATTTTTACGGGCCATAAAATATGATTTAATGAACCATAGTCACCGCCCTGCCATGATCGTTCCTCATTTTTTGCGTTTTTCGGCCCAAAAATAAGAATTCCGCGCGATTCCCATATTTTCGTGTGCTATAGCCCACGCCTTCCGAGTGGTCCCAGACCCCCGGGCCCCTATCACCTAAAGTTTTTCCGGACCATAAAATACAACCTAAGGAACCATAGTCACCGCCCCTCCATGATCGTTCCTATGTTTTTGTATTTTTTGGCAAAAAACCTAGAATTCCGCGCGATTCCATATTTTCATTTGCTATAGCCCACGCCTTCCGAGTGGTCCCGGGAACCCCGGACCCCGATCGCCTAAAACTTTTCCAGCCATCAAATATGACCGAAGGAACCATAGTCACCGCCCCGCCATGATCGTTCCTCATTTTATGCAGTTTTCGGCCAAAACAATAGAATTCCGCCCGATTACCATATTATTGTGTGCTATTGCCCACGCCTTCCGAGTGGGCCGAGCCCCCGTACTCGGATCACCTAAAGTTTTTTCGGGCCATAAAATAGGACCTAAGGAACCATAGTCACCACCTCGCCATGATCGTTCCTCATTTTTCGCATTTTTTGGCCAAAAAACTAGAATTTCGCCCGGTTCCCAAATTTTTATGTGCTATAGCCCACACTTTCCAAATGGTCCTGGGATCCCCGGACCCCGATCGCCTAAAATATTTCCGGGCCATCAAATACGACCTAAGGAACCATAGGAACTGCCCCGCCATGATCGTTTCTCACTTATTGCGATTTCCGGCAAAAAAAAACTAGAATTCCGCCTGATTCCCATATTTTCGTGTGCTATAGCCCACACATTCTGAGTGGGCCGGGCCCCCCAGCCTCGGATCATCTAAATTTTATTCGGGCCATCAAATAAGACCTAAAGAAACATATTCACCTCCCCGCCATGATCGTTCCTCATTGTTTGCATTTTTCGGCTAAAAAACTAGAATTCCGTACGATTCCCATATTTTCGTGTGCTATAATTGCCAACGCCTTCTCAATGGGTAGGGAATCCCGGACCCCGATCGACTAAAATTTTTCCGGACAATCAAATACGACCTAAGAAACCATAGTCACCGCCCTGGCATGATCGTTACTCATATTTTGTGTTTTTCGGCCAAAAAACTAGAATTCCGTCCGATTCCCATATTTTCATGTGCCCACGCCTTCCGAGTGGGTCGGGTCTCCCGGACTCGGATCGCCTAAACTTTTTCCGGGCCATCAAATATGACCTAAGGAACCATAGTCACCGTTCCGCCATGATCGTTCCTCAGTTTTTTGCATTTTTCGGCCAAAAAACTAGAATTCTGCCCGATTCCCATATTTTCGTGTGTTATAGCACACGCCTTCCAAGTGGTCCCGGGACCCTCGGACCCCGATCGCCTAAAATTTTTTCGGGCCATAAAATAAGATCCAAGGAACCATAGTAACCACCCCGCCATGATCGTTCCTCATTTTTTACGTTTTTCTGCCAAAAAACTAGAATTCCGCGTGATTCCCATATTTTCATCTACTATTGCCCAAGCCTTCCGAGTGGGTCGGGCCTCCAAGACTCGAATTGCCTAAAATTTTTCCGGGCCATCAAATACGACCTAAGGAACCATATTCACTGCCCCGCTATGATCGTTCCTCATTTTTTGCATTTTTCGGTCAAAAACCTAGAATTCCGCTCGATTCCCATATTTTTGTGTGCTACAGCCCACGCCTTCCAAGTGGTCCCGGAAACCTCGGACCCCGGTCACCTAATATTTTTCTGGGCCATCAAATAGGACCTAAGGAACCATAGTCACCGCCCCACCATGATCGGTCCTCATTTTTTGCATTTTACATCCAAAAAACTAGAATTCCGCCCGATTCCCATATTTTCGTGTGTTATTGCCCAAGCCTTCCGAGTGGGCCGGGCCTACCAGACTCGGATCTCCTAAAATTTTTCCGGGCCATTAAATACGACCTAAGGAACCATAGTCACTGCCCTGCCATGATCGTTGCTAATATTTTGCATTTTTCGGACAAAAAACTAGAATTCCGCCCGATTCCCATATTTTCGTGTGCTATAGCTCACGCCTTCCAAGTGGTCCCGGTACCCCCGGACCCTGATCGCCTAAAAGTTTTCCGTGCCATCAAATACGACCCAAGGAACCATAATAACCTCCCCGCCATGATCGTTCCCCATTTTTGCATTTTTTGGCCAAAAAACAAGAATTCCGCGTGATTCCCATATTTTTGTGTGTTATAGCACACGCCTTCCAAGTGGTCCCGGGAACCCCGGACCCCGATAGCCTAATATTTTTACGGGCCATAAAATATGATTTAAGGAACCATAGTCACCGCCCTGCCTTGATCGGTCCTCATTTTTTGCGTTTTTCACCCAAAAAACTAGAATTTCGCGCGATTCCCATATTTTCGTGTGCTATAGCCCATGCCTTCCGAGTTGTCCCAGACCCCCGGACCCCTATCGCCTAAAGTTTTTCCGGACCATCAAATACGACCTAAGGAACCATAGTCACCGCCCCGCCATGATCGTTCCTATGTTTTTGTATTTTTTGGCAAAAAACCTAGAATTTCGCGCGATTCCATATTTTCATTTGCTATAGCCCACGCCCTCCGAGTGGTCCCGGGAATCCCGGACCCCGATCGCCTAAAAATTTTCCAGCCATCAAATACGACCTAAGGAACCATAGTCACCGCCCCGCCATGATCGTTCCTCATTTTATGCATTTTTCGGCCAAAACACTAGAATTCCGCCCGATTACCATATTATTGTGTGCTACTGCCCATGCCTTCCGAGTGGGCCGAGCCCCCCGTACTCGGATCGCCTAAAGTTTTTTCGGGCCATAAAATAGGACCTAAGGAACCATAGTCACCACCTCGCCATGATCGTTCCTCATTTTTCGCATTTTTCGGCCAAAAAACTAGAATTCCGCTCGGTTCCCATATTTTTGTGTGCTATAGCCCACGCTTTCCAAGTGGTCCCAGGATCCCCGGACCCCGATCGCCTAAAATTTTTCCGGGCCATCAAATACGACCTAAGGAACCATAGGAACTGCCCCCGCCATGATCGTTCCTCACTTATTGCGATTTCCGGCAAAAAAACTAGAATTCCGCCCGATTCCCATATATTCGTGTGCTATAGCCCACACCTTCCGAGTGGGCCGGGCCCCCCGAACTCGGATCATCTAAATTTTATTCGGGCCATCAAATAAGACCTAAGGAACCATATTCACCTCCCCGCCATGATCGTTCCTCATTTTTTGCATTTTTCGGCCAAAAACCTAGAATTCCGCTCGATTCCCATATTTTTGTGTGCTACAGCCCACGCCTTCCGAGTGGTCCCGGGAACCTCGGACCCCGGTCGCTTAAAATTTTTCCGGGCCATCAAATACGACCTAAGGAACCATAGGAACTGCCCCCGCCATGATCGGTCCTCATGTTTTGCATTTTACGTCCAAAAAACTAGAATTCCGCCCAATTCCCATATTTTCGCGTGTTATTGCCCAAGCCTTCCGAGTGGGCCGAGCCCCCCGTACTCGGATCGCCTAAAGTTTTTTCGGGCCATAAAATAGGACCTAAGGAACCATAGTCACCACCTCGCCATGATCCTTCCTCATTTTTCGCATTTTTCGGGCTAAAAACTAGAATTCCGCTCGGTTCCCATATTTTTGTGTGCTATAGCCCACGCTTTCCAAGTGGTCCCGGGATCCCCGGACCCCGATCGCCTAAAATTTTTCCGGGCCATCAAATACGACCTAAGGAACCATAGGAACTGCCCCCGCCATGATCGTACCTCACTTATTGCGATTTCCGGCAAAAAAACTAGAATTCCGCCCGATTCCCATATTTTAGTGTGCTATAGCCCACACCTTCTGAGTGGGCCGGGCCCCCCGGACTCGGATCATCTAAATTTTATTCGGGCCATCAAATAAGACCTAAGGAACCATATTCACCTCCCCGCTATGATCGTTCCTCATTGTTTGCATTTTTGGGCTAAAAAACTAGAATTCCGTACGATTCCCATATTTTCGTGTGCTATAATTGCCCACGCCTTCCCAATGGGTAGGGAATCCCGGACCCCGATTGCCTAAAATTTTTCCGGACCATCAAATACGACCTATGAAACCATAGTCACCGCCCCGCCATGATCGTTACTCATATTTTGTGTTTTTCGGCCAAAAAACTAGAATTCCGCCCGATTCCCATATTTTCATCTGCTATAGCACACGCCTTCCGAGTGGGCCGGGTCTCCCGGACTCGGATCGCCTACACTTTTTCCGGGCCATCAAATACGACTTAAGGAACCATAGTCACCGTTCCGCCATGATCGTTCCTCATTTTTTGCATTTTTCGGCCAAAAAACTAGAATTCTGCCCGATTCCCATATTTTCGTGTGTTGCACGCCTTCCAAGTGGTCCCGGGACCCCCGGATCCCGATCGCCTAAAATTTCTTCGGGCCATAAAATACGACCCAAGGAACCATAGTAACCACCCCGCCATGATCGTTCCTCATTTTTTGCGTTTTTCTGCCAAAAAACTAGAATTCCGCGTGATTCCCATATTTTCGTCTACTATTGCCCAAGCCTTCCGAGTGGGTCAGGCCTGCAAGACTCGGATAGCCTAAAATTTTTCTGGGCCATCAAATACGACCTAAGGAACCATATTCACCGCCCCGCCATGATCGTTCCTCATTTTTTGCATTTTTCGGCCAAAAACCTAGAATTCCGCTCGATTCCCATATTTTTGTGTGCTACAGCCCACGCCTTCCAAGTGGTCCCGGGAACCTCGGACCCCGGTCGCCTAATATTTTTCTGGGCCATCAAATACGACCTAAGGAACCACAGTCACCGCCCCACCATGATCGGTCCTCATTTTTTGCATTTTACGTCCAAAAAACTAGAATTCCGCCCGATTCCCATATTTTCTTGTGTTATTGCCCAAGCCTTCCGAGTGGGCGGGGCCTACCAGACTCGGATCGCGTAAAATTTTTCCGGGCCATTAAATACAACCTAAGGAACCATAGTCACCACCCCGCCATGATCGTTGCTAATATTTTGCATTTTTCGGCCAAAAAACTAGAATTTCGCCCGATTCCCATATTTTCGTGTGCTATAGCTCACGCCTTCCAAGTGGTCCCGGTACCCCCGGACCCCGATCGCCTAAAATTTTTCCGGGCCATCAAATATGACCCAAGGAACCATAATAACCGCCCCGCCATGATCGTTCCCCATTTTTGCATTTTTCGGCCAAAAAACTAGAATTCCGCGTGATTCCCTTATTTTCGTGTGCTAAATAGCCCACGTCTTCCGAGTGGGCCGGGCCTTCCGGACTCGGATCGCCTAAAATTTTTTCGGGCCGTCAAATACGATCTAATGAACCATAGTCACCACCCTGCAATGATCGTTCCTCATTTTTTACATTTTTCGGCCAAAAAACTAGAATTCCGCCCGATTCCTATATTTTCGTGTGTTATAGCCCACGCCTTCCCAGTGGTCCCGGGAACCCCGGACCCCGATCGCCTAATATATTTACGGGCCATAAAATATTATTTAAGGAACCATAGTCATTGCCCCGCCATGATCGTTCCTCATTTTTTGCATTTTTCGGCCAAAAACCTAGAATTCCGCTCGATTCCCATATTTTTGTGTGCTACAGCCCACGCCTTCCGAGTGGTCGCGGGAACCTCGGACCCCGGTCGCTTAAAATTTTTCCGGGCAATCAAATACGACCTAAGGAACCATAGGAACTGCCCCCGCCATGATCGTTCCTCACTTATTGCGATTTCCGGCAAAAAAACTAGAATTCCGCCCGATTCCCATATATTCGTGTGCTATAGCCCACACCTTCCGAGTGGGCCGGGCCCCCCGAACTCGGATCATCTAAATTTTATTCGGGCCATCAAATAAGACCTAAGGAACCATATTCACCTCCCCGCCATGATCGTTCCTCATTTTTTGCATTTTTCGGCCAAAAACCTAGAATTCCGCTCGATTCCCATATTTTTGTGTGCTACAGCCCACGCCTTCCGAGTGGTCCCGGGAACCTCGGACCCCGGTCGCTTAAAATTTTTCCGGGCCATCAAATACGACCTAAGGAACCATAGGAACTGCCCCCGCCATGATCGGTCCTCATGTTTTGCATTTTACGTCCAAAAAACTAGAATTCCGCCCAATTCCCATATTTTCGCGTGTTATTGCCCAAGCCTTCCGAGTGGGCCGAGCCCCCCGTACTCGGATCGCCAAAAGTTTTTTCGGGCCATAAAATAGGACCTAAGGAACCATAGTCACCACCTCGCCATGATCCTTCCTCATTTTTCGCATTTTTCGGGCTAAAAACTAGAATTCCGCTCGGTTCCCATATTTTTGTGTGCTATAGCCCACGCTTTCCAAGTGGTCCCGGGATCCCCGGACCCCGATCGCCTAAAATTTTTCCGGGCCATCAAATACGACCTAAGGAACCATAGGAACTACCCCGCCATGATCGTTCCTCATTTATTGCGATTTTCGGCAAAAAAAACTAGAATTCCGCCCGATTCCCATATTTTCGTGTGCTATAGCCCACACCTTCCGAGTGGGTCGGGCCCCCCGGACTCGGATCATCTAAATTTTATTCGGGCCATCAAATAAGACCTAAGGAACCATATTCACCTCCCCGCCATGATCGTTCCTCATTGTTTGCATTTTTCGGCTAAATAACTAGAATTCCGTACGATTCCCATATTTTCGTATGCTATAATTGCCCACGCATTCCCAATGGGTAGGGAATCACGGACCCCGATCGCCTAAAAATTTTCTGGACCATCAAATACGATCTAAGAAACCATAGTCACCGCCCCGCCATGATCGCTACTCATATTTTGTGTTTTTCGGCAAAAAAAACTAGAATTCCGCCCGATTCCCATATTTTCGTGTGCTATAGCCCACGCCTTCCGAGTGGGCCGGGTATCCCGGACTCGGATCGCCTAAACTTTTTCCGGGCCATCAAATACGACCTAAGGAACCATTGTCACCGTTCCGCCATGATCGTTCCTCATTTTTTGCATTTTTTGGCCAAAAAACTAGAATTCTGCCCGATTCCCATATTTTCGTGTGTTATAGCACACGCCTTCCAAGTGGTCCCGGGACCCCCGGACCCCGATCGCCTAAAAATTTACCAGCCATCAAATACAACCTAAGGAACCATAGTCACCGCCCCGCCATGATCGTTCCTCATTTTATGCAGTTTTCGGCCAAAACACTAGAATTCTACCCGATTACCATATTATTGTGTGCTAATGACCACGCCTTCCGAGTGGGCCGAGCCCCACGTACTTGGATCGCCTAAAGTTTTTACGGGCCATAAAATAGGACCTAAGGAACCATAGTCACCACCTCGCCATGATCGTTACTCATATTTTGTGTTTTTCGGCCAAAAAACTAGAATTCCGCCCGATTCCCATATTTTCGTGTGCTATAGCCCACGCCTTCCGAGTGGGCCGGGTCTCCCGGATTTGGATCGCCTAAACTTTTTTTGGGCCATCAAATACGACCTAAGGAACCATAGTCACTGCCCCGCAATGATCGTTCCTCATTTTTTGCATTTTTCGGTAAAAAAACTAGAATTCCGCCCGATTCCCATATTTTCGTGTGTTATAGCCCACGCCTTCTAAGTGGTCCCGGGAACCCCGGACCCCGATCGCATAATATTTTTACTGGCCATAAAATATGATTTAAGGAACCATAGTTACCTCCCTGCCATGATCGTTCCTCATTTTTTGCGTTTTTCGGCCAAAAAACTAGAATTTCGCGCGATTCCCATATTTTCGTGTGCTATAGCCCACGTCTTCCGAGTGGTCCCAGACCCCCGGACCCCTATCGCCTAAAGTTTTTTTGGACCATCAAATACGACCTAAGGAACCATAGTCACCGCCCCGCCATGATCGTTCCTCATTTTATGCAGTTTTCGGCCAAAACACTAGAATTCCGCCCGATTACCATATTATTGTGTGCTATTGCCCACGCCTTCCGAGTGGGCCGATCCCCCCGTACTCGTTTCGCCTAAAGTTTTTTCAGGCCATAAAATAGGACCTAAGGAACCATAGTCACCACCTTGCCATGATCGTTCCTCATTTTTCGCATTTTTCGGCCAAAAAACTAGAATTCCTCCCGGTTCCCATATTTTTGTGTGCTATAGCCCATGCTTTCTAAGTGGTCCGGGGATCCCCGGACCCCGATCGCCTAAAAAATTTTCGGGCCATCAAATACGACCTAAGGAACCATAGGAACTGCCCCGCCATGATCGTTCCTCACTTATTGCGATTTCCGGCAAAAAAACTAGAATTCCGCCCGATTCCCATATTTCCGTGTGCTATAGCCCACACCTTCCGAGTGGGCCGGGCCCCCCGGACTCGGATCATCTAAATTTTATTCGGGCCATCAAATAAGACCTAAGGAACCATATTCACCTCCCCCCCCCCATGATCGTTCCTCATTGTTTGCATTTTTCAGCTAAAAAATGAGAATTCCGTACGATTCCCATATTTTCATGTGCTATAATTGCCCACGCCTTCCGAATGGGTAGGGAATCCCGGACCCCGATCGCCTAAAATTTTTCCGGACCATCAAATACGACCTAAGAAACCATAGTCACCGCCTCGCCATGATCGTTACTCATATTTTGTGTTTTTCGGCCAAAAAACTAGAATTCCGCCTGATTCCCATATTTTCGTGTGCTTATAGCCCATGCCTTCCGAGTGGGCCGGGTATCCCGGACTCGGATCGCCTAAACTTTTTCCGGGCCATCAAATACGACCTAAGGAACCATAGTCACCATTCCGCCATGATCGTTCCTCATTTTTTGCATTTTTCGCCCAAAAAACTAGAATTCTGCCCGATTCCCATATTTTCGTGTGTTATAGCACACGCCTTCCAAGTGGTCCCGGGACCCCCGGACCCCGATCACCTAAAATTTTTTCGGGCCATAAAATAAGACCCAAGGAACCATAGTAACCACCCCGCCATGATCGTTCCTCATTGTTTGCGTTTTTCTGCCAAAAAACTAGAATTCCGCGTGATTCCCATATTTTCGTCTACTATTGTCCACGCCTTCCGAGTGGGTCGGGCCTCCAGGACTCAGATCGCCTAAAATTTTTCCGGGCCTTCAAATACGACCTAAAGAACCATATTCACCGCCCCGCCATGATCGTTCCTCATTTTTTGCATTTTTTCGGCCAAAAACCTAGAATTCCGCTCGATTCCCATATTTTTGTGTGCTACAGCCCACGCCTTCCAAGTGGTCCCGGGAACCTCGGACCCCGGTCGCCTAATATTTTTCTGGGCCATCAAATACGACCTAAGGAACCATAGTCACCGCCCCACCATGATCGGTCCTCATTTTTTGCATTTTACGTCCAAAAAACTAGAATTCCGCCCGATTCCCATATTTTCGTGTGTTATTGCCCAAGCCTTCCGAGTGGGCCGGGCCTACCAGACTCGGATCGCCTAAAATTTTTCCGGGCCATCAAATACGACCTAAGGAACCATAGTCACCGCCCCGCCATGATCGTTGCTAATATTTTGCATTTTTCGGCCAAAAAACTAGAATTCCGCCCGATTCCCATATTTTCGTGTGCTATAGCTCACGCCTTCCAAGTGGTCCCGGTACCGCCGGACCCCGATCGCCTAAAATTTTTCCGGGCCATCAAATACGACCCAAGGAACCATAATAACAGCCCCGCCATGATCGTTCCCCATTTTTGCATTTTTCGGCCAAAAAACTAGAATTCCGCGTGATTCCCATATTTTCGTGTGCTAAATAGCCTACGTCTTCCGAGTGGGCCGGGCCTTCCGGACTCGGATCGCTTAAAATTTTTTCGGGCCATCAAATACGACCTAAGGAACCATAGTCACCACCCCGCAATGATCGTTCCTCATTTTTTGCATTTTTCGACCAAAAAACTAGAATTCCGCCCGATTCCCATATTTTCGTGTGTTATAGCCCACGCCTTCCAAGTGGTCCCGGGAACCCCGGACCCTGATCGCCTAATATTTTTACGGGCCATAAAATATGATTTAAGGAACCATAGTCACCTCCCTACCATCATCGTTCCTCATATTTTGTGTTTTCTGGCAAAAAACCTAGAATTCCGCGCGATTCCATATTTTCATTCGCTATAACCCACGCCTTCCGAGTGGTCCCGGGAACCCCGGACCCCGATCGCCTAAAAATTTTCCAGCCATGAAATACGATCGAAGGAACCATAGTCACTGCCCCGCCATGATCGTTCCTCATTTTATGCAGTTTTCGGCCAAAACACTAGAATTCCGCCCGATTACCATATTATTGTGTGCTATTGCCCACGCCTTCCGAGTGGGCCGAGCCCCCCGTACTCGGATCGCCTAAAATTTTTTCGGGCCATAAAATAGGACCTAAGGAACCATAGTCACCAACTCGCCATGATCGTTCCTCATTTTTCGCTTTTTCGGCCAAAAAACTAGAATTCCGCCCGGTTCCCATATTTTTATGTGCTATAGCCCACGCTTTCCAAGTGGTCCCGTGTTCCCCGGACCCCGATCGCCTAAAATTTTTCCGGGCCATCAAATACGACCTAAGGAACCATAGGAACTGCCCTTCCATGATCGTTCCTCACTTATTGCGATTTCCGGCAAAAAAACTAGAATTCCGCCCGATTCCCATATTTTCGTGTGCTATAGCCCACACCTTCCGAGTGGGCCGGGCCCCCCGGACTCGGATCATACAAATTTTATTCGGGCCATCAAATAAGACCTAAGGAACCATATTCACCTCCCCGCCATGATCGTTCCTCATTGTTTGCATTTTTCGGCTAAAAAACTAGAATTCCGTACGATTCCCATATTTTTGTGTGCTATAATTGCCCACGCCTTCCCAATGGGTAGGGAATCCCGGACCCCGATCGCCTAAAAATTTTTCGGACCATCAAATACGACCTAAGAAACCATAGTCACTGCCCCGCCATGATCGTTACTCATATTTTGTGTTTTTCGGCCAAAAAACTAGAATTCCGCCCGATTCCCATATTTTCATGTGCTATAGCTCACGCCTTCCAAGTGGTCCCAGTACCCCCGGACCCCGATCGCCTAAAATATTTCCGGGCAATCAAATACGACCCAAGGAACCATAATAACCGCCCCGCCATGATCGTTCCCCATTTTTGCGTTTATCGTCCAAAAAAGTTAATTCCGCGTGATTCCCATATTTTCGTGTGCTAAATAGCCCACGTCTTCTGAGTGGGCCGGGCCTTCTGGACTCGGATCGCTTAAAATTTTTTCGGGCCGCCAAATACGACCTAAAGAACCATAGTCACCGCCCCGCCATGATCTTTCCTATGTTTTTGTATTTTTTGGAAAAAAAACCTAGAATTCCGCGCGATTCCATATTTTCATTCGCTATAACCCACGCCTTCCGAGTGGTCCAGGGAACCCCGGACCCCGATCGCCTAATATTTTTACGGGCCATAAAATATGATTTAAGGAACCATAGTCACCGCTCTGCCATGATCGTTCCTCATTTTTGCGTTTTTCGGCCAAAAAACTAGAATTCCGCGCGATTCTCATATTTTCGTGTGCTATAGCCCACGCCTTCCGAGGGGTCCCAGACCCCCGGACCCCTATCGCCTAAAGTTTTTCCGGACTATCAAATACAACCTAAGGAACCATAGTCACCGCCCCGCCATGATCGTTCCTATGTTTTTGTAGTTTTTGGAAAAAAAACATAGAATTCCGCGTGGTCCCGGGAACCCCTATCGCCTAAAAATTTTCCAGCCATCAAATACGACCGAAGGAACCATAGTTACCGCGCCGCCATGATCGTTCCTCATTTTATGTTGTTTTCGGCCAAAACACTAGAATTCCGCCCGATTCCCATATTTTCGTGTGTTATAGCCCACGCCTTCCAAGTGGTCCCGGGAACCCCGGACCCTGATCGCCTAATATTTTTACGGGCCATAAAATATGATTTAAGGAACCATAGTCACCTCCCTACCATCATCGTTCCTCATATTTTGTGTTTTCTGGCAAAAAACCTAGAATTCCGCGCGATTCCATATTTTCATTCGCTATAACCCATGCCTTCCGAGTGGTCCCGGGAACCCCTATCGCCTAAAAATTTTCCAGCCATCAAATACGACCGAAGGAACCATAGTTACCGCGCCGCCATGATCGTTCCTCATTTTATGTTGTTTTCGGCCAAAACACTAGAATTCCGTCCGATTACCATATTATTGTGTGCTATTGCCCACGCCTTCCGAGTGGGCCGAGCCCCCGTACTCGGATCGCCTAAAGATTTTTCGGGCCATAAAATAGGACCTAAGGAACCATAGTCACCACCTCGCCATAATCGTTCCTCAGTTTTCGCATTTTTCGGCCAAAAAACTAGAATTCCGCCTGGTTCCCATATTTTTATGTGCTATAGCCCACGCTTTCCAAGTGGTCCCGGGATCCCCGGACCCCGATCGCCTAAACTTTATCCGGGCCATCAAATACGACCTAAGGAACCATAGGAATTGCCCCGCCATGATCGTTCCTCACTTATTGCGATTTCCGGCAAAAAAACTAGAATTCCGCTCGATTCCCATTTTTCATGTGCTATAGCCCACGCCTTCCGAGTGGGCCGGGCCCCCCAGACTCGGATCATCTAAATTTTATTCGGGCCATCAAATAAGACCTAAAGAACCATATTCACCTCCCCGCCATGATCGTTCCTCATTGTTTGCATTTTTCGGCTAAAAACTAGAATTCCGTATGATTCCCATATTTTCGTGTGCTATAATTGCCCACGCCTTCCCAATGGGTACGGAATCCCGGACCCCGATCGTATAAAAATTTTCCGGACCATCAAATACGACCTAAGAAACCATAGTCACCGCCCCGCCATGATCGTTACTCATATTTTGTGTTTTTCGGCCAAAAAACTAATATTCCGCCTGATTCCCATATTTTTGTGTGCTATAGCCCACGCCTTCCGAGTGGGCCGGGTCTCCCGGACTCGGATCGCCTAAACTTTTTCCGGGCCATCAAATACGACCTAAGGATCCATAGTCACCGTTCTGCCATGATCGTTCCTCATTTTTTGCATTTTTCGGCCAAAAAACTAGAATTCTGCCCGATTCTTATATTTTCGTGTGTTATAGCACACGCCTTCCAAGTGGTCCCGGGACCCCCAGACCCCGATCGCCTAAAACATTTTCGGGCCATAAAATAAGACCCAAGGAACCATAGTAACCACCCCGCCATGATCGTTCCTCATTTTTTGCGTTTTTCTGCCAAAAAACTAGAATTCCGCGTGATTCCCATATTTTCGTCTACTATTGCCCACGCCTTCCGAGTGGGTCGGGCCTCCAGGACTCGGATCGCCTAAAATTTTTCCGGGCCATCAAATACGACCTAAGGAATCATATTCACCGCCCCGCCATGATTGTTCCTCATGTTTTGCATTTTTCGGCCAAAAACCTAGAATTCCGCTCGATTCCCATATTTTTGTGTGCTACAGCCCACGCCTTCCAAGTGGTCCCGGGACCCTCAGATCCCGATCGCCTAAAAATTTTCCTGGCCAAGAAATACGACCTAAGGAACCATAGTCACCGCCCCGCCATGATCGTTGCTAATATTTTGCATTTTTCGGCCAGAAATCTAGAATTCTGCACGATTCCCATATTTTCATGTGCTATAGCTCACGCCTTCCAAGTGGTCCCGGTACCCCCGGACCCCGATCGCCTAAAAGTTTTTCGGGCCATCAAATACGAACCAAGGAACCATAATAACTGCCCCGCCATGATCGTTCCCCATTTTTGCATTTTTCGGCCAAAAAACTAGAATTTCGCGTGATTCCCATATTTTCGTGTGCTAAATAGCCCACGCCTTCCAAGTGGTCCCGGGAACCTCGGACTCGGATCGCCTAAAATTTTTTCGGCCGTCAAATACGACCTAAGTAACCATAGTCACCGCCCCGCAATGATCGTTCCTCATTTTTTGCATTTTTCGGCCAAAAAACTAGAATTTCGCCCGATTCCCATATTTTCGTGTGTTATAGCCCACGCCTTCCAAGTGGTCACGGGAACCACGGACCCCGATCGCCTAATATTTTTACGGGCCATAAAATATGATTTAAGGAACCATAGTCACCGCCCTGCCATGATCGTTCCTCATTTTTTGCGTTTTTCGGCCAAAAAACTAGAATTCCGAGCGATTCCCATATTTTCGTGTGCTATAGCCCACGCCTTCCGAGTGGTCCCAGACCCCCGGACCCCTATCGCATAAAGTGTTTTCGGACCATCAAATACGACCTAAGGAACCATAGTCACCGCCCCGCCATGATCGTTTCTATGTTTTTGTATTTTTTGGCAAAAAACCTAGAATTCCGCGCGATTCCATATTTTCATTTGCTATAGACCACGCCTTCCGAGTGGTCACGGGAACCCCGGACCCCGATCGCCTAAAACTTTTCCAGCCATCAAATACGACCTAAGGAACCATAGTCACTGCCCCTCCATGATCGTTCCTCATTTTATGCAGTTTTCGGCCAAAACACTAGAATTCCGCCCGATTACCATATTATTGTGTGCTATTGCCCACGCCTTCCGAGTGGGCCGAGCCCCCCGTACTCGGATTGCCTAAAGTTTTTTCGGGCCATAAAATAGGACCTAAGGAACCATAGTCACCACCTCGCCATGATCGTTCCTCATTTTTCTCATTTTTCGGCCAAAAAACTAGAATTTCGCCCGGTTCCCATATTTTTGTGTGCTATAGCCCACGCTTTCCAAGTGGTCCCGGGATCCCCGGACCCCGATCGCCTAAAATTTTTCCGGGCCATCAAATACGACATAAGGAACCATAGGAACTGCCCCGCCATGATCGTTCCTCACTTATTGCGATTTCCGGTAAAAAAACTAGAATTCCGCCCGATTCCCATATTTTCGTGTGCTATAGCCCATACCTTCCGAGTGGGTCGGGCCGCCCGGACTCGGATCATCTAAATTTTATTCGGGCCATCAAATAAGACGTAAGGAACCATATTAACCTCCCCGCCATGATCGTTCCTCATTGTTTGCATTTTTCGGCTAAATAACTAGAATTCCGTACGATTCCCATGTTTTCGTGAGCTATAATTGCCCACGCCTTCCCAATGGGTAGGGAATCCCGGACCCCGATCGCCTAAAATTTTTCCGGACCATCAAATACGACCTAAGAAACCATAGTCACCGCCCCGCCATGATCGTTACTCGTATTTTGTGTTTTTCGGCCAAAAAACTAGAATTCCGCCCGATTCCCATATTTTCGTGTCCTATAGCCCACGCCTTCCGAGTGGGCCGGGTCTCCCGGACTCGGATCGCCTAAACTTTTTTCGGGCCATCAAATACGACCTAAGGAACCATTGTCACCGTTCCGCCGTGATCGTTCCTCATTTTTTGCATTTTTTGGCCAAAAAACTAGAATTCTGCCCGATTCCCATATTTTCGTATGTTATAGCACACGCCTTCCAAGTGGTCCCGGGACCCCCGGACCCCGATCGCCTAAAAAATTTTCGAGCCATAAAATAAGACCCAAGGAACCATAGTAACCACCCCGCCATGATCGTTCTTCATTTTTTTCGTTTTTCTGCCAAAAAACTCGAATTCCGTGGGATTCTCATATTTTCGTCTACTATTGCCCACACCTTCGAGTGGGTCGGGCCTCCAGGACTCGGATCGCCTAAATTTTTTCCGGGCCATCAAATACGACCTAAGGAACCATATTCACCGCCCTGCCATGATCGTTCCTCATTTTTTTGTATTTTTCGGCCAAAAACCTAGAATTCCCCTCGATTCACATATTTTTGTGTGCTACAGCCCACGCCTTCCAAGTGGTCCCGGGAACCTCGGACCCCGGTCGCCTAATATTTTTCTGGGCCATCAAATACGACCTAAGGAACCATAGTCACCGCCCCACCATGATCGGTCCTCAATTTTTGCATTTTACGTCCAAAAAATAAGAATTCCGCCCGATTCTCATATTTTCGTGTGTTATTGCCCAAGCCTTCCGAATGGGCCGGGCCTACCAGACTCGGATCGCCTAAAAAATTTTCGGGCCATCAAATACGACCTAAGGAACCATAGTCACCGCCCCGCCAAGATCGTTGCTAATATTTTGCATTTTTCGGCCAAAAAACTAGAATTCCGCCCGATTCCCATATTTTTGTGTGCTATAGCTCACGCCTTCCAAGTGGTCCCGGTAACCCCGGACCCCGATCGCCTAAAATTTTTACGGGCCATCAAATACGACCCAAGGAACCATAATAAACGCCCCGCCATGATCGTTCCCCATTATTGCATTTTTCGGCCAAAAAAGTAGAATTCCGCGTGATTCCCATATTTTCATGTGCTAAATAGCCCACGCCTTCCGAATGGGCCGGGCCATCCGGACTCGGATCGCCTAAAATTTTTCCAGACCATCAAATAAGACCTAAGAAACCATAGTCACCGCCCCGCCATGATCGTTCCTCATATTTTGCATTTTTCGGCCAAAAAACTAGAATTCCGCCCGATTCCCATATTTTCGTGTGCTATAGCTCACGCCTTCCAAGTGGTCCCGGTACCCCCGGACCCCGATCGCCTAAAATTTTTCCGGGCCATCAAATACGACCCAAGGAACCATAATAACCGCCCCGCCATGATCGTTCCCCATTTTTGCATTTTTCGGCCAAAAAACTAGAATTCCGCGTGATTCCCATATTTTCGTGTGCTAAATAGCCCACGTCTTCCGAGTGGGCCGGGCCTTCCGGACTCGGATCGCCTAAAATTTTTTCGGGCCATCAAATACAAGCTAAGGAACCATAGTCACCACCCCGCAATGATCGTTCCTCATTTTTCGCATTTTTCGGCCAAAAAACTAGAATTCCGCCCGATTCCCATATTTTCGTATGCTATAGCCCACGCCTTCTGAGTGGTCCCAGACCCCCGGACCCCTATCGCCTAAAGTTTTTCCGGACCATCAAATACGACCTAAGGAACCATAGTCACCACCCCGCCATGATCGTTCCTATGTTTTTGTATTTTTTGGCAAAAAACCTAGAATTCCGCGCGATTCCATATTTTCATTTGCTATAGCCCACGCCTTCCGAGTGGTCCCGGGAACCCCGGACCCCGATTGCCTAAAATTTTTCCAGCCATCAAATACGACCTAAGGAACCATAGTCACCGCCCCGCCATGATCGTTCCTCATATTATGCAGTTTTTGGCCAAAATACTAGAATTCCGCCCGATTACCATATTATTGTGTGCTATTGCCCACGCCTTCCGAGTGGGCCGAGCACCCCGTACTCGTTTCGCCTAAAGTTTTTTCGGGCCATAATATAGGACCTAAGGAACCATAGTCACCACCTCGCCATGATCGTTCCTCATTTTTCGCATTTTTCGGCCAAAAAACTATAATTCCGCCCGGTTCCCATATTTTTATGTGCTATAGCCCATGCTTTCCAAGTGGTCCCGGGATCCTCGGACCCCGATCGCCTAAAAATTTTCCGGGCCATCAAATACGACCTAAGGAACCATAGGAACTGCCCCGCCATGATCGTTCCTCACTTATTGCGATTTCCGGCAAAAAAACTAGAATTCCGCCCGATTCCCATATTTTCGTGTGCTATAGCCCACACCTTCCGAGTGGGCCGGGCCCCCGGACTCGGATCATCTAAATTTTATTCGGGCCATCAAATAAGACCTAAGGAACCATATTCACCTCCCCGCCATGATCGTTCCTCATTGTTTGCATTTTTGGCTAAAAAACTAGAATTCCGTACGATTCCCATATTTTCGTGTGCTATAATTGCCCACGCCTTCCCAATGGGTAGGGAATCCCGGACCCCGATCGCCTAAAACTTTTTCGGACCATCAAATACGACCTAAGAAACAATAGTCACCGCCCCTCCATGATCGTTACTCATATTTTGTGTTTTTCGGCCAAAAAACTAGAATTCTGCCCGATTCCCATATTTTCATGCGCTATAGCCCACGCCTTCCGAGTGGGCCGGGTATCCCGGACTCGGATCGCCTAAACTTTTTCCAGGCCATCAAATACGACCTAAGGAACCATATTCACCGTTCCGCCATGATCGTTCCTCAATTTTTGAATTTTTCGGCCAAAAAACTAGAATTCTACCCGATTCCCATATTTTCGTGTGTTATAACACACGCCTTCCAAGTGGTCCAGGGACCCCCGGACCCCAATCGCCTAAAAATTTTTCGGGCCATAAAATAAGACCCAAGGAACCATAGTAACCACCCCGCCATGATCGTTCCTCATATTTTGCATTTTTCTGCCAAAAAACTAGAATTCCGCGTGATTCCCATATTTTCGTCTACTATTGCCCACGCCTTCCGAGTGGGTCAGGCCTCCAAGACTCGGATCGCCTAAAATTTTTACGGGCCATCAAATACGACATAAGGAACCATATTCACCGCCCCGACATGATCGTTCCTCATTTTTTGCATTTTTCGGCCAAAAACCTAGAATTCCGCTCGATTACCATATTTTTGTGTGCTACAGCCCACGCCTTCCAAGTGGTCCCGGGAACCTAGGACTCATGTCGCCTAATATTTTTCTGGGCCATCAAATACGACCTAAGGAACCATAGTCACCGCCCCACCATGATCGGTCCTCATTTTTTGCAGTTTACGTCCAAAAAACTAGAATTCCGCCCGATTCCCATATTTTCGTGTGTTATTGCCCAAGCCTTCCGAGTGGGCCGGGCCTACCAGACTCGGATAGCCTAAAATATTTCCTGGCCATCAAATACGATCTAAGGAACCATAGTCACCGCCCTGCCATGACCGTTGCTAATATTTTTCATTTTTCGGCCAAAAAACTAGAATTCCGCCCGATTCCCATATTTTCATGTGCTATAGCTCACGCCTTCCAAGTGGTCCCGGTACCCCCGGACCCCGATCGCCTAAAATTTTTGCGGGCCATCAAATACAACCCAAGGAACCATAATAAATGCCCCGCCATGATCGTTCCCCATTTTTGCATTTTTCGGCCAAAAAGGTAGAATTCCGCGTGATTCCCATATTTTCGTGTGCTAAATAGCCCACGTCTTCCGAGTGGGCCGGGCCTCCCGGACTCGGATCGCCTAAAATTTTTTCGGGCCGTCAAATACGACCTAAGGAACCATAGTCACCGCCCCGCAATGATCGTTCCTCATTTTTCGCATTTTTCGGCCAAAAAACTAGAATTCCGCCCGATTCCCATATTTTCGTGTGTTATAGCCCACGCCTTCCAAGTGGTCCCGGGAACCCCGGACCCCGATCGCCTAATATTTTTACGGGCCATAAAATATGATTTAAGGAACCATAGTCACCGCCCCGCCATGATCGTTCCTCATTTTATGCAGTTTTCGGCCAAAACACTAGAATTCCGCCCGATTACCATATTATTGTGTGCTATTGCCCACGCCTTCCGAGTGGGCCGAGCCCCCCGTACTCGTTTCGCCTAAAGTTTTTTCGGGCCATAAAATAGGACCTAAGGAACCATAGTCACCACCTCGCCATGATCGTTCCTCATTTTTCGCATTTTTCGGCCAAAAAACTAGAATTCCGCCCGGTTCCCATATTTTTGTGTGCTATAGCCCACGCTTTCCAAGTGGTCCCGAGATCCCCGGACCCCGATCGCCTAAAATTTTTCCGGGCCATCAAATACGACCTAAGGAACCATAGGAACTGCCCCGCCATGATCGTTCCTCACTTATTGCGATTTCCGGCAAAAAAACTAGAATTCTGCCCGATTTCCATATTTTCGTGTGTTATAGCCCACACCATCCGAGTGGGCCGGGCCCCCCGGACTCGGATCATCTAAATTTTATTCGGGCCATCAAATAAGACCTAAGGAACCATATTCACCTCCCCGCCATGATCGTTCCTCATTGTTTGCATTTTTCGGCTAAAAAACTAGAATTCCGTACGATTCCCATATTTTCGTGTGCTATAATTGCCCACGCCTTCCCAATGGGTAGGGAATCCCGGACCCCGATCGCCTAAAATTTTTCCGGACCATCAAATACGACCTAAGAAACCATAGTCACCGCCCCGCCATGATCGTTACTCATATTTTGTGTTTTTCGGCCAAAAAACTAGAATTCCGCCCGATTCCCATATTTTCATGTGCTATAGCCCACGCCTTCCGAGTGGGCCGGGTATCCCGAACTCAGATCGCCTAAACTTTTTCCGGGCCATCAAATACGACCTAAGGAACCATATTCACCGTTCCGCCATGATCGTTCCTCAATTTTTGAATTTTTCGGCCAAAAAACTAGAATTCTGCCCGATTCCCATATTTTCGTGTGTTATAACACACGCCTTCCAAGTGGTCCCGGGACCCCCGGACCCCGATCGCCTAAAAATTTTTCGAGCCATAAAATAAGACCCAAGGAACCATAGTAACCATCCCTCCATGATCGTTCCTCATTTTTGCGTTTTTCTGCCAAAAAACTAGAATTCCGCGTGATTCCCATATTTTTGTCTACTATTGCCCACGCCTTCCGAGTGGGTCAGGCCTCCAAGACTCGGATCGCCTAAAATTTTTACGGGCCATCAAATACGACCTAAGGTACCATATTCACCGCCCCGCCATGATCGTTCCTCATTTTTTGCATTTTTCGGCCAAAAACCTAGAATTCTGCTCGATTACCATATTTTTGTGTGCTACAGCCCACGCCTTCCAAGTGGTCCCGGATACCTCGGACTCCGGTCGCCTAATATTTTTCTGGGCCATCAAATACGACCTAAGGAACCATAGTCACCGCCCCACCATGATCGGTCCTCATTTTTTGCAGTTTACGTCCAAAAAACTAGAATTCCGCCCGATTCCCATATTTTCGTGTGTTATTGCCCAAGCCTTCCGAGTGGGCCGGGCCTACCAGACTCGGATCGCCTAAAATATTTCCTGGCCATCAAATACGACCTAAGGAACCATAGTCACCGCCCTGCCATGATCGTTGCTAATATTTTGCATTTTTCGGCCAAAAAACTAGAATTCCGCCTGATTCCCATATTTTCATGTGCTATAGCTCACGCCTTCCAAGTGGTCCCGGTAACCCCGGACCCCGATCGCCTAAAATTTTTACGGGCCATCAAATACGACCCAAGGAACCATAATAAACGCCCCGCCATGATCGTTCCCCATTATTGCATTTTTCGGCCAAAAAAGTAGAATTCCGCGTGATTCCCATATTTTCATGTGCTAAATAGCCCACGTCTTCTGAGTGGGCCGGGCCTTCCGGACTCGGATCGCCTAAAATTTTTCCAGACCATCAAATACGACCTAAGAAACCATAGTCACCGCCCCGCCATGATTGTTACTCATATTTTGTGTTTTTCGTCCAAAAAACTAGAATTCCGCCCGATTCCCATATTTTCAGTGCTATAGCTCACGCCTTCCAAGTGGTCCCGGTACCCCGGACCCCGATCGCCTAAAATTTTTCCGGGCCATCAAATACGACCCAAGGAACCATAATAACCGCCCCGCCATGATCGTTCCCCATTTTTGCATATTTCGGCCAAAAAACTAGAATTCCGCGTGATTCCCATATTTTCGTGTGCTAAATAGCCCACGTCATCCGAGTGGGCCGGGCCTTCCGGACTCGGATCGCCTAAAATTTTTTTGGGCCGTCAAATACAAGCTAAGGAACCATAGTCACCGCCCCGCAATGATCGTTCCTCATTTTTCGCATTTTTCGGCCAAAAAACTAGAATTCCGCCCGATTCCCATATTTTCGTGTGTTATAGCCCACGCCTTCTAATTGGTCCCGGGAACCCCGGACCCCGATCGCCTAATGTTTTTACGGGCCATAAAATATGATTTAAGGCACCATAGTCACCGCTCTGCCATGATCGTTCCTCATTTTTTGCGTTTTTCGGCCAAAAACTAGAATTCCGCGAGATTCCCATATTTTCGTGTGCTATAGCCCACGTCTTCCGAGTGGTCCCAGACCCCCGGACCCCTATCGCCTAAAGTTTTTCCGGACCATCAAATACAACCTAAGGAACCATAGTCACTGCCCCGCCATGATCGTTCCTATGTTTTTGTAATTTTTGGAAAAAAAACCTAGAATTCCGCGCGATTCCATATTTTCATTCGCTATGGCCCACGCCTTCCGAGTGGTCCCGTGAACCCCGGACCCCGATCGCCTAAAAATTTTCCAGCCATCAAATACGACCGAAGGAACCATAGTCACCGCCCCGCAATGATCGTTCCTCATTTTATGCAGTTTTCGGCCAAAACACTAGAATTCCGCCCGATTACCATATTATTGTGTCCTATTGCCCACGCCTTCCGAGTGGGCCGAGTCCCCCGTACTCGGATCGCCTAAAGTTTTTTCGGGCCATAAAATAGGACCTAAGGAACCATAGTCACCACCTCGCCATGATCGTTCCTCATTTTTCGCATTTTTCGGCCAAAAAACTATAATTCCGCCCGGTTCCCATATTTTTATGTGCTATAGCCCACGCTTTCCAAGTGGTCCCGGGATCCTCGGACCCCGATCGCCTAAAAATTTTCCGGGCCATCAAATACGACCTAAGGAACCATAGGAACTGCCCCGCCATGATCGTTCCTCACTTATTGCGATTTCCGGCAAAAAAACCAGAATTCCGCCCGATTCCCATATTTTCGTGTGCTATAGCCCACGCCTTCCGAGTGAGCCGGGCCCCCCGGACTCGGATCATCTAAATTTTATTCGGGCCATCAAATAAGACCTAAGAAACCATATTCACCTCCCCGCCATGATCGTTCCTCATTGTTTGCATTTTCGGCTAAAAAACTAGAATTCCGTACGATTCCCATATTTTCGTGTGCTATAATTGCCCACGCCTTCCCAATGGGTAGGGAATCCCGGACCCCGATCGCCTAAAATTTTTCCGGACCATCAAATACGACCTAAGAAACCATAGTCACCGCCCCGCCATGATCGTTACTCATATTTTGTGTTTTTCGGCCAAAAAACTAATATTCCGCCCGATTCCCATATTTTCGTGTGCTATAGCCCACGCCTTCCGAGTGGGCCGGGTCTCCCGGACTCGGATCGCCTAAACTTTTTCCGGGCCATCAAATACGACCTAAGGAACCATAGTCACCGTTCCGCCATGATCGTTCCTCATTTTTTGCATTTTTCGGCCAAAAAACTAGAATTCTGCCCGATTCCCATATTTTCGTGTGTTATAGCACACGCCTTCCAAGTGGTCCCGGGACCCCCGGACCCCGATCGCCTAAAAATTTTTTGGGCAATAAAATAAGACCCAAGGAACCATAGTAACCACTCTGCCATGATCGTTCCTCATTTTTTGCGTTTTTCTGCCAAAAAACTAGAATTCCGCGTGATTCCCATATTTTCGTGTACTATTGCCCACGCCTTCCGAGTGGGTCGGGCCTCAAGGACTCGGATCGCCTAAAATTTTTCCGGGCCATCAAATACGACCTAAGGAACCATTTTCACCGCCCCGCCATGATCGTTCCTCATTTTTGCATTTTTCGGCCAAAAACCTAGAATTCCGCTCGATTCCCATATTTTTGTGTGCTACAGCCCACGCCTTCCAAGTGGTCCCGGGAACCTCGGACCCCGGTCGCCTAATATTTTTCTGGGCCATCAAATACGACCTAAGGAACCATAGTCACTGCCCCCACCATGATCGGTCCTCATTTTTTGCATTTTACGTACAAAAAACTAGAATTCCGCCTGATTCCCATATTTTCGTGTGTTATTGCCCAAGCCTTCCGAGTGGGTCGGGACTACCAGACTCGGATCGCCCAAAAATTTTTCGGGCCATCAAATAAGACCTAAGGAACCATAGTCACCGCCCTGCCATGAACATTGCTAATATTTTGCATTTTTCGGCCAAAAAACTAGAATTCCGCACGATTCCCATATTTTCGTGTGCTATAGCTCACGCCTTCCAAGTGGTCCCGGTACCCCCGGACCCCGATCGCCTAAAAGTTTTTCGGGCCATCAAATACGACCCGAGGAACCATAATAACCGCCCCGCCATGATCGTTCCCCATTTTTGCATTTTTCGGCCAAAAAACTAGAATTCCGCGTGATTCCCATATTTTCGTATGCTAAATAGCCCACGTCTTCCGAGTGGGCTGGGCCTTCCGGACTCGGATCGCCTAAAAATATTTTGGGCCGTCAAATACGACCTAAGGAACCATAGTCACCGCCCCGCAATGATCGTTCCTAATTTTTTGCATTTTTTGGCCAAAAAACTAGAATTCCGCCCGATTCCCATATTTTTGTGTGCTACAGCCCACGCCTTCCAAGTCCCCGCCATGATCGTTCCCCATTGTTTGCATTTTTCGGCTAAAAAACTAGAATTCTGTACGATTCCCATATTTTCGTATGCTATATTTTCCCACGCCTTCCCAATGGGTAGGGAATCCCGGACCCCGATCGCCTAAAATTTTTCCGGACCATCAAATACGACCTAAGAAACCATAGTCACCGCCCCGCCATGATCGTTACTCATATTTTGTGTTTTTCGGCCAAAAAACTAGAATTCCGCCCGATTCCCATATTTTCGTGTGCTATAGCCCACGCCTTCCGAGTGGCCCGGGTCTCCCGGACTCGGATCGCCTAAACTTTTTCCGGGCCATCAAATACGACCTAAGGAACCATAGTCACCGTTCCGCCATGATCGTTCCTCATTTTTTGCATTTTTCGGCCAAAAAACTAGAATTCTGCCCGATTCCCATATTTTCGTGTGTTTAGCACACGCCTTCCAAGTGGTCCCGGGACCCCCGGACCCCGATCGCCTAAAAATTTTTTGGGACATAAAATAAGACCCAAGGAACCATAGTAACCACTCCGCCATGATCGTTCCTCATTTTTTGCATTTTTCAGCCAAAAAACTAGAATTCCGCGTGATTCCCATATTTTCATGTGCTATAGCCCACGCCTTCCGAGTGAGCCGTCCCCCCCGGACTCGGATCATCTAAATTTTATTCGGGCCATCAAATAAGACCTAAGGAACCATATTCACCTCCCCGCCATGATCGTTCCTCATTGTTTGCATTTTTCGGCAAAAAAACTAGAATTCCGTACGATTCCCATATTTTCGTGTGCTATAATTGCCCACGCCTTCCCAATGGGTAGGGAATCCCGGACCCCGATCGCCTAAAATTTTTCCGGACCATCAAATACGACCTA
Source organism: Nicotiana tabacum (assembly GCF_000715075.1). Lineage (NCBI taxonomy): Eukaryota > Viridiplantae > Streptophyta > Magnoliopsida > Solanales > Solanaceae > Nicotiana > Nicotiana tabacum. Next base: position 96,148,998 of record NC_134098.1, on the reverse strand, counting down.
AGAAACCATAGTCACCGCCCCTCCACGATCGTTACTCATATTTTGTGTTTTTCGGCCAAAAAACTAATATTCCGCCCGATTCCCATATTTTCGTGTGCTATAGCCCACGCCTTCCGAGTGGGCCGGGTCTCCCGGACTCGGATCGCCTAAACTTTTTCCGGGCCATCAAATACGACCTAAGGAACCATAGTCACCGTTCCGCCATGATCGTTCCTCATTTTTTGCATTTTTCGGCCAAAAAACTAGAATTCTGCCCGATTCCCATATTTTCGTGTGTTATAGCACACGCCTTCCAAGTGGTCCCGGGACCCCCGGACCCCGATCGCCTAAAAATTTTTTGGGCCATAAAATAAGATCCAAGGAACCATAGTAACCACTCCGCCATGATCGATCCTCATTTTCTGCGTTTTTCTTCCAAAAAAACTAGAATTCCGCGTGATTCCCATATTTTCGTGTACTATTGCCCACGCCTTCCGAGTGGGTCGGGCCTCCAGGACTCGGATTGCCTAAAAATATTTCGGGCCATCAAATACGATCTAAGGAACCATATTCACCGCCCCGCCATGATCGTTCCTCATTTTTTGCATTTTTTGGCCAAAAACCTAGAATTCCGCTCGATTCCCAGATTTTTGTGTGCTACAGCCCACGCCTTCCAAGTGGTCCCGGGAACCTCGGACCCCGGTCGCCTAATATTTTTTTGGGCCATCAAATACAACCTAAGGAACCATAGTCACTGCCCCCACCATGATCGGTCCTCATTTTTTGCATTTTACGTCCAAAAAACTAGAATTCCGCCTGATTCCCATATTTTCGTGTGTTATTGCCCAAGCCTTCCGAGTGGGCCAGGCCTACCAGACTCGGATCGCCTAAAAATTTTTCGGGCCATCAAATACAACCTAAGGAACCATAGTCACCGCCCCGCCATGATCGTTGCTAATATTTTGCATTTTTCAGCCAAAACTCTAGAATTCCGCACGATTCCCATATTTTCGTGTGCTATAGCTCACGCCTTCCAAGTGGTCCCGGTACCCCCGGACCCCGATCGCCTAAAAGTTTTTTGGGCCATCAAATACGACCCAAGGAACCATAATAACCGCCCCGCCATGATCGTTCCCCATTTTTGTATTTTTCGGCCAAAAAACTAGAATTCCGCGTGATTCCCATATTTTCGTGTGCTAAATAGCCCACGTCTTCCGAGTGGGCTGGGCCTTCCGGACTCGGATCGCCTAAAAAATTTTTGGGCCGTCAAATACGACCTAAGGAACTATAGTCACCGCCCCACAATGATCGTTCCTCATTTTTTGCATTTTTCACCCAAATAACTAGAATTCCGCCCGATTCCCATATTTTCGTGTGTTATAGCCCACGCCTTCCAAGTGGTCCCGGAAACCCCGGACCCCGATCGCCTAATATTTTTACGGGCCATAAAATATGATTTAAGGATTCATAGTCACCGCCCTGCCATGATCGTTCCTCAATTTTTGCGTTTTTCGGCCAAAAAACTAGAATTCCGCGCGATTCCCATATTTTCGTTTGCTATAGCCCCCGACTTCCGAGTGGTCCCAGACCCCCGGACCCCTATCGCCTAAAGTTTTTTCGGACTATCAAATACGACCTAAGTAACCATTAGTCACCGCCCCGCCATGATCGTTCCTATGTTTTTGTATTTTTTGGCAAAAAACCTTGAATTCCGCGCGATTCCATATTTTCATTTTGCTATAGCCCACGCCTTCCGAGTGGTCACGGGAACCCCGGACCCCGATCGCCTAAAACTTTTCCAATCATCAAATACGACCTAAGGAACCATAGTCACCGCCCCGCCATGATCGTTCCTAATTTTATGCAGTTTTCGGCCAAAACACTAGAATTCCGCCCGATTACCATATTATTGTGAGCTATTGCCCACGCCTTCCGAGTGGGCCAAGCCCCCCGTACTCGGATCGCCTAAAGTTTTTTTGGGCCATAATATAGTACCTAAGGAACCAGAGTCACCACCTCGCCATGATCGTTCCTCATTTTTCTCATTTTTCGGCCAAAAAACTAGAATTCCGCCCGGTTCCCATATATTTGTGTGCTATAGCCCACGCTTTCCAAGTGGTCCCGGGATCCCCGGACCCCGATCGCCTAAAATTTTTTCGGGCCATCATATAAGACCTAAGGAACCATAGGAACTGCCCTGCCATGATCGTTCCTCACTTATTGCGATTTCCGGCAAAAAAACTAGAATTCCGCCCGATTCCCATATTTTCGTGTGCTATAGACCACACCTTCCGAGTGGGCCGGGCCCCCCGGACTCGGATCATCTAAAATTTATTCGGGCCATCAAATAAGACCTAAGGAACCATATTCACCTCCCCGCCATGATCGTTCCTCATTGTTTGCATTTTTCGGCTAAAAAACTAGAATTCCGTACGATTCCCATATTTTCGTGTGCTATAATTGCCCACGCCTTCCCAATGGGTAGGGAATCCCGGACCCCGATCGCCTAAAATTTTTCCGGACCATCAAATACGACCTAAGAAACCATAGTCACCGCCCCGCCATGATCGTTACTCATATTTTGTTTTTTTCGGTCAAAAAACTAGAATTCCGCCCGATTCCCATATTTTCGTGTTCTATAGCCCACGCCTTCCGAGTGGGCCGGGTCTCCCGGACTCGGATCGCCTAAACTTTTTTTGGGCCATCAAATACGACCTAAGGAACCATTTTCACCGTTCCGCCATGATCGTTCCTCATTTTTTGCATTTTTTGGCCAAAAAACTAGAATTTTGCCCGATTCCCATATTTTCGTGTGTTATAGCACACGCCTTCCAAGTGGTACCGGGACCCCCGGACCCCGATCGCCTAAAAAAATTTTGAGCCATAAAATAAGACCCAAGGAACCATAGTAACCACCCCGCCATGATCGTTCCCCATTTTTTGCGTTTTTCTGCCAAAAAACTCGAATTCCGTGGGATTGCCATATTTTTGTCTACTATTGCCCACACCTTCCGATTGGGTCGGGCCTCCAGGACTCGGATTGCCTAATATTTTTCTGGACCATCAAATACAACCTAAGGAACCATAGTCACCGCCCCACCATGATCGGTCCTCATTTTTTGCATTTTACGTCCAAAAAACAAGAATTCCGCCCGATTCCCATATTTTCGTGTGTTATTGCCCAAGCCTTCCGAGTGGGCAGGGCCTACCAGACTCGGATCGCCTAAAATTTTTTTGGGCCATCAAATACGACCTAAGGAACCATAGTCACCGCCCTGCCATGATCGTTGCTAATATTTTGCATTTTTCGGCCAAAAAACTAGAATTCCGCCCGATTCCCATATTTTCGTGTGCTATAGCTCACGCCTTCCAAGTGGTCTCGGTACCCCCGGACCCCGATCGCCTAAAATTTTTCCGGGCCATCAAATACGACCGAAGGAACCATAATAACTGCCCCACCATGATCGTTCCCCATTTTTGCATTTTTTGGCCAAAAATCTAGAATTCCGCGTGATTCCCATATTTTCGTGTGCGAAATAACCCACGTCTTCGGAGTGGGCCGGGCCTTCCGGACTCGTATCGCCTAAAATTTTTTCGAGCCGTCAAATACGACCTAAGGAACCATAGTCACCGCCCCGCAATGATCGTTCCTCATTTTTCGCATTTTTCGGCCAAAAAACTAGAATTCCGCCCGATTTCCATATTTTCGTGTGTTATAGCCCACGCCTTCCAAGTGGTTCCGGGAACCCCGGACCCCGATCGCCTAATATTTTTACGGGCCATAAAATATGATTTAAGGAACCATAGTCACCGCCCTCCCATCATCGTTCCTCATTTTTTGCGTTTTTCGGCCAAAAAACTAGAATTCCGCGCGATTCCCATATTTTCGTGTGCTATAGCCCACGCCTTCCGAGTGGTCCCAGACCCCCGGACCCCTATCGCCTAAAGTTTTTCCGGACCATCAAATACGACCTAAGGAACCATAGTCACCGCCCCGCCATGATCGTTCCTATGTTTTTGTATTTTTTGGCAAAAAACCTAGAATTCCGCGCGATTCCATATTTTCATTTTCTATAGCCCACGCCTTCCGAGTGGTTCCGGGAACCCCGGACCCCGATCGCCTAAAATTTTTCCAGCCATCAAATACGACCAAAGGAACCATAATCACCGCCCCGCCATGATCGTTCCTCATTTTATCCAGTTTTCGGCCAAAACACTAGAATTCCGCCCGATTACCATATTATTGTGTGCTATTGCCCACGCCTTCCGAGTGGGCCGAGCCCCCCGTACTCGTTTCGCCTAAAGTTTTTTCGGGCCATAAAATAGGACCTAAGGAACCATAGTCACCACCTTGCCATGATCGTTCCTCATTTTTCACATTTTTCGGCCAAAAAACTAGAATTCCGCCCGGTTCCCATATTTTTGTGTGCTATTGCCCACGCTTTCCAAGTGGTCCCGAGATCCCCGGACCCCGATCGCCTAAAATTTTTCCGAGCCATCAAATACGACCTAAGGAACCATAGGAACTGCCCCGCCATGATCGTTCCTCATTTATTGCGATTTCCGGCAAAAAAACTAGAATTCCGCCCGATTCCCATATTTTCGTGTGCTATAGCCCACACCATCCGAGTGGGCCGGGCCCCCCGGACTCGGATCATCTAAATTTTATTCGGGCCATCAAATAAGACCTAAGGAACCATATTCACCTCCCCGCCATGATTGTTCCTCATTGTTTGCATTTTTCGGCTAAAAAACTAGAATTCCGTACGATTCCCATATTTTCGTGTGCTATAATTGCCCACGCCTTCCCAATGGGTAGGGAATCCCGGACCCCGATTGCCTAAAATTTTTCTGGACCATGAAATACGACCTAAGAAACCATAGTCACCGCCCCGCCATGATCGTTACTCATATTTTGTGTTTTTCGGCCAAAAAACTAGAATTCGGCCCGATTCCCATATTTTCATGTGCTATAGCCCATTCCTTCCGAGTGGGCCGGGTATCCCGGACTCGGATTGCCTAAACTTTTTCCGGGCCATCAAATACGACCTAAGGAACCATATTCACCGTTCCGCCATGATCGTTCCTCAATTTTTGCATTTCTCGGCCAAAAAACTAGAATTCTGCCCGATTCCTATATTTTCGTGTGTTATAACACACGCCTTCCAAGTGGTCCCGGGACCCCCGGACCCCGATCGCCTAAAAACTTTTCGGGCCATAAAATAAGACCCAAGGAACAATAGTAACCACCCCGCCATGATCGTTCCTCATTTTTTGAATTTTTCGGCCAAAAAAGTAGAATTCCGCGTGATTCCCATATTTTCATGTGCTAAATAGCCCACGTCTTCCGAGTGGGCCGGGCCTTCCGGACTCGGATCGCCTAAAATTTTTCCGGACCATCAAATACGACCTAAGAAACCATAGTCACCGCCCCGCCATGATCGTTACTCATATTTTGTGTTTTTCGGCCAAAAAACTAATATTCCGCCCGATTCCCATATTTTCATGTGCTATAGCCCACGCCTTCCAAGTGGGCCAGGTCTCCCCGGACCCCGATCGCCTAAAATTTTTTCGGGCCATCAAATACGACCCAAAGAACCATAATAACCGCCCCGCCATGATCGTTCCCCATTTTTGCATTTTTTGGCCAAAAAAATAGAATTCCGCGTGATTCCTATATTTTCGTCTGCTAAATAGCCCACGTCTTCCGAGTGGGCCGGGCCTTCCGGACTCGGATCGCCTAAAAATTTTTTGGGCCGTCAAATACAACCTAAGGAACCATAGTCACCGCCCCGCAATGATCGTTCCTCATTTTTCTCATTTTTCGGCCAAAAAACTAGAATTCCGCCCTATTCCCATATTTTTGTGTGCTACGGCCCACGCCTTCCAAGTGGTCCCGGGAACCTCGGACCCCGGTCGCCTAATATTTTTCTGGGCCATCAAATACGACCTAAGGAACCATAGTCACCGCCCCACCATGATCGGTCCTCATTTTTTGCATTTTACGTCCAAAAAACTAGAATTCCGCCCGATTCCCATATTTTCGTGTGTTATTGCCCAAGCCTTCCGAGTGGGCCGGGCCTACCAGACTCGGATCGCCTAAAAATTTTCCTGGCCATCAAATATGACCTAAGGAACCATAGTCACCGCCCCGCCATGATCGTTGCTAATATATTGCATTTTTCGGCCAAAAAACTAGAATTTCGCCCGATTCCCATATTTTCGTGTGCTATAGCTCACGCCTTCCAAGTGGTCCCGGTACCCCCGTACCCCGATCGCCTAAAATTTTTCCGGGCCATCAAATACGACCCAAGGAACCATAATAACCGCACCGCTATGATCATTCCCCATTTTTGCATTTTTCGGCCAAAAAAGTAGAATTCCGCGTGATTCCCATATTTTCGTGTGCTAAATTTGCCCACGTCTTCCGAGTGGGCCGGGCCTTCCGGACTCGGATCGCCTAAAAATTTTTCGGGCCATCAAATACGACCTAAGGAACCATAGTCACCGCCCCACCATGATCGTTCCTCATTTTTTGCATTTTTCGGCCAAAAAACTAGAATTCCGCCCGATTCCCATATTTTCGTGTGTTATAGCCCACGCCTTCCAAGTGGTCCCGGGAACCCCGGACCCCGATCGCCTAATATTTTTACGGGCCATAAAATATGATTTAAGGAACCATAGTCACCGCCCTGCCATGATCGTTCCTCATTTTTTGGATTTTTCGGCCAAAAAACTAGAATTCCGCGCAATTCCAATATTTTTTTGTGCTATAGCCCACGCCTTCTGAGTGGTCCCAGACCCCCGGACCCCTATCGCCTAAAGTTTTTCCGGACCATCAAATACGACCTAAGGAACCATAGTCACCGCCCCGCCATGATCGTTCCTATGTTTTTGTATTTTTTGGCAAAAAACCTAGAATCCCGCGCGATTCTATATTTTCATTTGCTATAGCCCACGCCTTCCGAGTGGTCCCGGGAACCCCGGACCCCGATCGCCTAAAAATTTTCCAGCCATCAAATACGACCTAAGGAACCATAGTCACTGCCCCGCCATTATCGTTCCTCATTTTATGCAGTTTTCGGCCAAAACACTATAATTCCGCCCGATTACCATATTATTGTGTGCTATTGCCCACGCCTTCCGAGTGGGCCGAGCCCCCCGTACTCGGATCGCCTAAAGTTTTTTCTGGCCATAAAATAGGACATAAGGAACCATAGTCACCACCTCGCCATGATCGTTCCTCATTTTTCGCATTTTTCGGCCAAAAAATTAGAATTCCGCCCGGATTCCCATATTTTCGTTTGCTATAGCCCACGCCTCCAAGTGGTCCCGGGATCCCCGGACCCCGATCGCCTAAAATTTTTTCCGGGCCATCAAATACGACCTAAGGAACCATAGGAACTGCCCCGCCATGATCGTTCCTCACTTATTGCGATTTCCGGCAAAAAAACTAGAATTCCGCCCGATTCCCATATTTTCGTGTGCAGCCCACACCTTCCGAGTGGGCCGGGCCCCCCGGACTCGGATCATCTAAATTTTATTCGGGCCATCAAATAAGACCTAAGGAACCATATTCACCTCCCCGCCATGATCGTTCCTCATTGTTTGCATTTTTTGGCTAAAAAACTAGAATTTCGTACGATTCCCATATTTTCGTGTGCTATAATTGCCCACGCCTTCCCAATGGGTAGGGAATCCCGGACACCGATTGCCTAAAATTTTTCCAGACCATCAAATACGACCTAAGAAACCATAGTCACCGCCCCGCCATGATCGTTACTCATATTTTGTGTTTTTCGGCCAAAAAACTAGAATTCCGCCCGATTCCCATATTTTCGTGTGCTATAGCCCACGCCTTCCGAGTGGGCCAGACTCAGATCGCCTAAACTTTTTTCGGGCCATCAAATACGACCTAAGGAACCATAGTCACTGTTCCGCCATGATCGTTCCTCATTTTTGGCATTTTTCGGCCAAAAAACTAGAATTCTGCCCGATTCCCATATTTTCGTATGTTATAGCACACGCCTTCCAAGTGGTCCCGGGACCCCCGGATCCCGATCGCCTAAAATTTTTTCGGGCCATAAAATAAGACCCAAGGAACCATAGAAACCACCCCGCCATGATCGTTCCTCATTTTTTGCATTTTTCTGCCAAAAAACTAGAATTCCGCGTGATTCTCATATTTTCGTCTACTATTGCCCACGCCTTCCGAGTGGGTCGGGCCTCCAGGACTCGGATCGCCTAAAATTTTTCCGGGCCATCAAATACGACCTAAGGAACCATATTCACCGCCCCTCCATGATTGTACCTCATTTTTTGCATTTTTCGGCCAAAACCTAGAATTCCGCTCGATTACCATTTTTTTGTGTGCTACAGCCCATGCCTTCCAAGTGGTCCCGGGAACCTCGGACCCCGGTCGCCTATTATTTTTCTGGGCCATCAAATATGACCTAAGGAACCATAGTCACTGCCCCACCATGATCGGTCCTCATTTTTTGCATTTTACGTCCAAAAAACTAGAATTCCGCCCGATTCCCATATTTTCGTGTGTTATTGCCCAAGCCTTCCGAGTGGGCCGGGCCTGCCAGACTCGGATCGCATAAAAATTTTTCGGGCCATCAAATACGATCTAAGGAACCATAATAACCGCCCCGCCATGATCGTTCCCCATTTTTTGCATTTTTCGGCCAAAAAACTAGAATTCTGCCCGATTCCCATATTTTCGTGTGTTATAGCACACGCCTTCCAAGTGGTCCCGGGACCCCCGGACCCCGATCGCCTAAAATTATTTCGGGCCATACAATAAGACCCAAGGAACCATAGAAACCACCCCGCCATGATCGTTCCTCATTTTTTGCATTTTTCTGCCAAAAAACTAGAATTCCGCGTGATTCCCATATTTTCGTCTACTATTGCCCACGCCTTCCGAGTGGGTCGGGCCTCCAGGACTCGGATCGCCTAAAAAAATTTTGGGCCATCAAATACGACCTAAGGAACCATAGTCACCGCCCCGCAATGATCGTTCCTCATTTTTTGCATTTTTCGGCCAAAAACCTAGAATTCCGCTCGATTCCCATATTTTTGTGTGCTACAGCCCACGCCTTCCAAGTGGTCCCGGGAACCTCGGACCCCGGTCGCCTAATATTTTTCTGGGCCATCAAATACGACCTAAGGAACCATAGTCACCGCCCCACCATGATCGGTCCTCATTTTTTGCATTTTACGTCCAAAAAACTAGAATTCCGCCCGATTCCCATATTTTCGTGTGTTATTGCCCAAGCCTTCCGAGTGGGCCGGGCCTACCAGACTCGGATCGCCTAAAATTTTTTCGGGCCATCAAATATGACCTAAGGAACCATAGTCACCGCCCCGCCATAATCGTTGCTAATATTTTTCATTTTTCGGCCAAAAAACTAGAATTCCGCCCGATTCCCATATTTTCGTGTGCTATAGCTCACGCCTTCCAAGTGGTCCCGGTACCCCCGGACCCCGATCGCCTAAAAGTTTTCCGGGCCATCAAATACGACCCAAGGAACCATAATACCCGCCCCGCCATGATCGTTCCCCATTTTTGTGTTTTTCGGCGCGAAAACTAGAATTCCGCGTGATTCCCATATTTTCGTGAGCTAAATAGCCCACGCCTTCCGAGTGGGCCGGGTCTTCCGGATTTGGATCACCTAAACTTTTTCCGGGCCATCAAATACGACCTAAGGAACCATAGTCACCATTCCGCCATGACCATTCCTCATTTGTTGCATTTTTCGGCCAAAAAAACTAGAATTCTGCCCGATTCCCATATTTTCGTGTGTTATAGCACACGCCTTCCAAGTGGTCCCGGGACCCCGGACCCCGATCGCCTAAAAATATTTGGGCCATAAAATACGACCCAAGGAACCATATTAACCACCCCGCCATTATCGTTCCTCTTTTTTTGCATTTTTCTGCCAAAAAACTAGAATTCCGCGTGATTCCCATATTTTCGTCTACTATTGCCCACGCCTTCCGAGTGGGTCGGGCCTCCAGGACTCGGATAGCCTAAAATTTTTCTGGGCCATCAAATACAACCTAAGGAACCATATTCACCTACCCGCCATGATCTTTCCTCATTTTTTGCATTTTTCGGACAAAAACCTAGAATTCCGCTCGATTCCCATATTTTTGTGTGCTACAGCCCACGCCTTCCCAGTGGTCCCGGGAACCTCGGACCCCGGTTGCCTAATATTTTTCTGGGCCATCAAATACGACCTAAGGAACCATAGTCACCGCCCCATCATGATCGGTCCTCATTTTTTGCATTTTACGTCCAAAACTCGAATTCCGCCCGATTCCCATATTTTAGTGTGTTATTGCCCAAGCCTTCCGAGTGGGCCGGGCCTACCAGACTCGGATCACCTAAAATTTTTCCGGGCCATGAAATACGACCTAAGGAACCATAGTCACCGCCCCGCCATGATCGTTGCTAATATTTTGCATTTTTCGGCCAAAAAAACTAGAATTCCGCCCGATTCTCATATTTTCGTGTGCTATAGCTCACGCCTTCCAAGTGGTCCCGGTACCCCCGGACCCCGATCCCCTAAAATTTTTCCGGGCCATCAAATACGACCCAAGGAACCATAATAACTGCCCTGCCATGATCGTTCCCCATATTTGCGTTTTTCGGCCAAAAAACTAGAATTCCGCGTGATTCCCATATTTTCGTGTGCTAAATAGCCCACGTCTTTCGAGTGGGCCGGGCCTTCAGGACTCGGATCGCCTAAAATTTTTTCGGTCCGTCAAATATGACCTAAGGAACCATAGTCATCGCCCCGCAATGATCGTTCCTCATTTTTTGTATTTTTCGGCAAAAAAACTAGAATTCCGCCCGATTCCATATTTTCGTGTGTTATAGCCTACGCCTTCCAAGTGGTCCCGGGAACCCCGGACCCCGATCGCCTAATATTTTTACGGGCCATAAAATATGATTTAAGGAACCATAGTCACCACCCTGCCATGATCGTTCCTCATTTTTTGCGTTTTTCGGCCAAAATATTAGTATTCTGCGCGATTCCCATATTTTCGTGTGCTATAGCCCACGCCTTCCGAGTGGTCCCAGACCCCCGGACCCCTATCGCCTAAAGTTTTTCCGGACCATCAAATACGACCTAAGGAACCATAGTCACCGCCCCGCCATGATCGTTCCTATGTTTTTGTATTTTTTGGCAAAAAACCTAGAATTCCGCGCGATTCCATATTTTCATTTGCTATAGCCCACGCCTTCCGAGTGGTCCCGGGAACCCCGGACCCCGATCGCCTAAAAATTTTCCAGCCATCAAATACGACCTAAGGAACCATAGTCACCGCCCCGCCATGATCGTTCCTCATTTTATGCAGTTTTCGGCCAAAACACTAGAATTCCACCCGATTACCATATTATTGTGTGCTATTGCCCACGCCTTCCGAGTGGGCCGAGCCCCCCATATTCGGATCGCCTAAAGTTTTTTCGGGCCATAAAATAGGTCCTAAGGAACCATAGTCACCGCCTCGCCATGATCGTTCCTCATTTTTCGCATTTTTTGGCCAAAAAACTAGAATTCCGCCTGGTTCCCATATTTTTGTGTGCTATAGCCCACGCTTTCCAAGTGGTCCCGGGATCCCCGGACCCCGATCGCCTAAAAATTTTCCGGGCCATCAAATATGACCTAAGGAACCATAGGAACTGCCCCGCCATGATCGTTCCTCACTTGTTGCGATTTCAAACAAACTAGAATTCCGCCCGATTCCCATATTTTCTTGTGCTATAGCCCACACCTTCCGAGTGGGCCGGGCCCCCCAGACTCGGATCATCTAAATTTTATTCGGGCCATCAAATAAGACCTAAGGAACCATAGTCACCGCCTCGCCATGATCGTTACTCATATTTTGTGTTTTTCGGCCAAAAAACTAGAATTCCGCCCGATTTCCATATTTTCGTGTGCTATAGCCCACGCCTTCCGAGTGGGCCGGGTCTCCCGGACTCGGATAGCCTAAACTTTTTCCGGGCCATCAAATACGACATAAGGAATCATAGTCACTGTTCCGCCTTGATTATTCCTCATGTTTTGCATTTTTCGGCAAAAAAACTAGAATTCTACCCGATTCCCATATTTTCGTATGTTATATCACACGCCTTCCAAGTGGTCCCGGGACCCCCGGACCACGATCGCCTAAAAAATTTTCGGCCCATAAAATACGACCCAAGGAACCATAGTAACCACCCCGCCATGATCGTTCCTCATTTTTTGCATTTTTCTGCCAAAAAATTAGAATTCCGCGTGATTCCCATATTTTCGTCTACTATTGCCCACGCCTTCCGAGTGGGTCGAGCCTCCAGAACTCGGATAGCCTAAAATTTTTCCGGGCCATCAAATACGAGCTAAGGAACCATATTCACCGCCCCGCCATGATCGTTCCTCATTTTTTGAATTTTTCGGCCAAAAACCTAGAATTCCGCTCGATTCCCATATTTTTGTATGCTACAGCCCACGCCTTCCAAGTGGTCCCGGGAACCTCGGACCCCGGTCGCCTAATATTTTTCTGGGCCATCAAATACGACCTAAGGAACCATAGTCACCACCCCACCATGATCGGTCCTCATTTTTTGCATTTTACGTCCAAAAAACTAGAATTCCGCCCGATTCCCATATTTTCGTGTGTTATTGCCCAAGCCTTCCGAGTGGGCCGGGCCTACCAGACTCGGATTGCCTAAAATTTTTCCAGGCCATCAAATACAACCTAAGGAACCATAGTCACCGCCCCGCCATGATCGTTGCTCATTTTTTGCATTTTTCGGCCAAAACACTAGAATTCCGTGCGATTCCCATATTTTCGTGTGCTATATAGCCCACGCCTTCCGAGTAGTACCAGACCCCCGGACCCCTATCGCCTAATGTTTTTCCGGACCATCAAGTAGGACCTAAGGAACCATAGTCACCGCCCCGCCATGATGGTTCCTATGTTTTTGTATTTTTTGGCAAAAAACCTTGTATTCCGCGTGATTCCATATTTTCATTTGCTATAGCCCACGCCTTCCGAGTGGTCCCGGGAACCCCGGACCCCGATCGCCTAAAAATTTTCCAGCCATCAAATACGACCTAAGGAACCATAGTCACCGCCCCGCAATGATCGTTCCTCATTTTATGCAGTTTTCGGCCAAAACACTAGAATTTCGCCCCAATTACTATATTATTGTGTGCTATTGCCCACGCCTTCCGAGTGGGCCGAGCCCCCCGTACTCGGATCGCCTAAAGTTTTTTCGGGCCATAAAATAGGATCTAAGGAACCATAGTCACCACCTCGCCATGATCGTTCCTCATTTTTCGCATTTTCGGCCAAAAAACTAGAATTCCGCCCGGTTCCCATATTTTTGTGTGCTATAGCCCACGCTTTCCAATTGGTCCCGGGATCCCCGGACCCCGATCGCCTAAAATTTTTCCGGGCCATCAAATACGACCTAAGGAACCATAGGAACTGCCCCGCCATGATCGTTCCTCACTTATTGCGATTTACGGCAAAAAAACTAGAATTCCGCCCGATTCCCTTATTTTCGTGTGCTATAGCCCACACATTCCGAGTGGGTCGGGCCCCCCGGACTCAAATCATCTCAATTTTATTCGGGCCATCAAATAAGACCTAAGGAACCATATTCACCTCCCCGCATGATCGTTCCTCATTGTTTGCATTTTTCCGCTAAAAAATTAGAATTCCGTACGATTCCCATATTTTCGAGTGCTATAATTGCCCACGCCTTCCCAATGGGTAGGGAATCCCGGACCCCGATCGCGTAAAATTTTTTCGGACCATCAAATACGACCTAAGAAACCATAGTCACCGCCCCGCCATGATCGTTACTCATATTTTGTGTTTTTCGGCCAAAAAACTAGAATTCCGCCGGATTCCCATATTTTCGTGTGCTATAGCCCACGCCTTCCGAGTGGGTCGGGTCTCCCGGACTCGGATCACCTAAAATTTTTCCGGGCCATCAAATACGACCTAAGGAACCATAGTCACCGTTCCGCCATGATCGTTCCTCATTTTTTGCATTTTTCGGCCAAAAAACTAGAATTCTGCCCGATTCCCATATTTTCGTGTGTTATAGCACACGCCTTCCAAGTGGTCCCGGGAACCACGGACCCCGATCGCCTAAAACTTTTTCGGGCCATAAAATACGACCCAAAGAACCATAGTAAGCACCCCGCCATGATCGTTCCTCATTTTTTGCATTTTTCTGCCAAAATACTAGAATTTCGCGTGATTCCCATATTTTTGTCTACTATTGCCCACGCCTTCCGAGTGGGTCGGGCCTCCAGGACTCGGATAGCCTAAAATTTTTCCGGGCCATCAAATACAACCTAAGGAACCATAGTCACCACCCCGCCATGATCGTTACTCATATTTTGTGTTTTTCGGCCAAAAAACTAGAATTCCGCCCGATTCCCATATTTTCGTGTGCTACATACAGCCCACGCCTTCCAAGTGGTCCCGGGAACCTCGGACCCCGGTCGCCTAATATTTTTCTGGGCCATCAAATACGACCTAAGGAACCATAGTCACCGCCCCACCATGATCGGTCCTCATTTTTTGCATTTTACGTCCAAAAAACTAGAATTCTGCCCGATTCCCATATTTTCGTGTGTTATTGCCCAAGCCTTCCGAGTGGGCCGGGCCTACCAGACTCGGATCGCCTAAAATTTTTCCGGGCCATCAAGTACGACCTAAGGAACCATAGTCACCGCCCCACCATGATCGTTTCTAATATTTTGCATTTTCGGCCAAAAACCTAGAATTCCGCCTGATTCCTATATTTTCGTGTGCAATAGCTCACGCCTTCCAAGTGGTCCCGGTACCCCCGGACCCCGATCGCCTAAAATTTTTCCGGGCCATCAAATACGACCAAAGGAACCATAATAACCACCCCGCCATGATCGTTCCCCATTTTTGCATTTTTCGGCCAACAAATTAGAATTCCGCGCGATTCCCATATTTTCGTGTGCTATAGCCCACGCCTTCCGAGTGGTCCCAGACCCCCGGACCCCTATCGCCTAAAGTTTTTCCGGACCATCAAATACGACCTAAGGAACCATAGTCACCGCCCCGCCATGATCGTTCCTATGTTTTTGTATTTTTTGGCAAAAAACCTAGAATTCCGCGCGATTCCATATTTTCATTTGCTATAGCCCACGCCTTCCGAGTGGTCCCGGGAACCCCGGACCCCGATCGCCTAAAAATTTTCCAGCCATCAAATACGACCTAAGGAACCATAGTCACCGCCCCGCCATGATCGTTCCTCATTTTATGCAGTTTTCGGCCAAAACACTAGAATTCCGACCGATTACCATATTATTGTGTGCTATTACCCATGCCTTCCGAGTGGGCCGAGCCCCCCGAACTCGGATCGCCTAAAGTTTTTTCAGGCCATAAAATAGGACTTGAGGAACCATAGTCACCACCTCGCCATGATCGTTTCTCATTTTTCGCATTTTTCGGCAAAAAAACTAGAATTCCGCCCGGTTCCCATATTTTTGTGTGCTATAGACCACGCTTTCCAAGTGGTCCCGGGATCCCCGGACCTCGATCGCCTAAAATTTTTCCGGACCATCAAATACGACCTAAGAAACCATAGTCACCGCCCCACCATGATCGTTACTCATATTTTGTGTTTTTCTGCCAAAAAACTAGAATTCCGCCCGATTCCCATATTTTCGTGTGCTATAGCCCACGCCTTCCGAGTGGGCCGGGTCTCCCGGACTTGGATCACCTAAACTTTTTCCGGGCCATCAAATACGACCTAAGGAACCATAGTCACCATTCCGCCATGACCATTCCTCATTTTTTGCATTTTTCGGCCAAAAAACTAGAATTCTGCCCGATTCCCATATTTTCGTGTGTTATAGCACACGCCTTCCAAGTGGTCCCGGGACCCCGGACCCCGATCGCCTAAAAAATTTTTGGGCCATAAAATACGACCCAAGGAACCATATTAACCACCCCGCCATTATCGTTCCTCTTTTTTTGCATTTTTCTGCCAAAAAACTAGAATTCCGCGTGATTCCCATATTTTCGTCTACTATTGCCCACGCCTTCCGAGTGGGTCGGGCCTCTAGGACTCGGATAGCCTAAAATTTTTCTGGGCCATCAAATACAACCTAAGGAACCATATTCACCGACCCGCCATGATCTTTCCTCATTTTTTGCATTTTTCGGACAAAAACCTAGAATTCCGCTCGATTCCTATATTTTTGTGTGCTACAGCCCACGCCTTCCCAGTGGTCCCGGGAACCTCGGACCCCGGTTGCCTAATATTTTTCTGGGCCATCAAATACGACCTAAGGAACCATAGTCACCGCCCCATCATGATCGGTCCTCATTTTTTGCATTTTACGTCCAAAACTCGAATTCCGCCCGATTCCCATATTTTAGTGTGTTATTGCCCAAGCCTTCCGAGTGGGCCGGGCCTACCAGACTCGGATCACCTAAAATTTTTCCGGGCCATGAAATACGACCTAAGGAACCATAGTCACCGCCCCGCCATGATCGTTGCTAATATTTTGCATTTTTCGGCCAAAAAAACTAGAATTCCGCCCGATTCTCATATTTTCGTGTGCTATAGCTCACGCCTTCCAAGTGGTCCCGGTACCCCCGGACCCCGATCCCCTAAAATTTTTCCGGGCCATCAAATACGACCCAAGGAACCATAATAACTGCCCTGCCATGATCGTTCCCCATATTAGCGTTTTTCGGCCAAAAAACTAGAATTCCGCGTGATTCCCATATTTTCGTGTGCTAAATAGCCCACGTCTTTCGAGTGGGCCGGGCCTTCAGGACTCGGATCGCCTAAAATTTTTTCGGTCCGTCAAATATGACCTAAGGAACCATAGTCATCGCCCCGCAATGATCGTTCCTCATTTTTTGTATTTTTCGGCAAAAAAACTAGAATTCCGCCCGATTCCATATTTTCGTGTGTTATAGCCTACGCCTTCCAAGTGGTCCCGGGAACCCCGGACCCCGATCGCCTAATATTTTTACGGGCCATAAAATATGATTTAAGGAACCATAGTCACCACCCTGCCATGATCGTTCCTCATTTTTTGCGTTTTTCGGCCAAAATATTAGTATTCCGCGCGATTCCCATATTTTCGTGTGCTATAGCCCACGCCTTCCGAGTGGTCCCAGACCCCCGGACCCCTACCACCTAAAGTTTTTCCGGACCATCAAATACGACCTAAGGAACCATAGTCACCGCCCCGCCATGATCGTTCCTATGTTTTTGTATTTTTTGGCAAAAAACCTAGAATTCCGCGCGATTCCATATTTTCATTTGCTATAGCCCACGCCTTCCGAGTGGTCCCGGGAACCCCGGACCCCGATCGCCTAAAAATTTTCCAGCCATCAAATACGACCTAAGGAACCATAGTCACCGCCCCGCCATGATCGTTCCTCATTTTATGCAGTTTTCGGCCAAAACACTAGAATTCCGCCCGATTACCATATTATTGTGTGCTATTGCCCACGCCTTCCGAGTGGGCCGAGCCCCCCATACTCGGATCGCCTAAAGTTTTTTCGGGCCATAAAATAGGTCCTAAGGAACCATAGTCACCGCCTCGCCATGATCGTTCCTCATTTTTCGCATTTTTTGGCCAAAAAACTAGAATTCCGCCTGGTTCCCATATTTTTGTGTGCTATAGCCCACGCTTTCCAAGTGGTCCCGGGATCCCCGGACCCCGATCGCCTAAAAATTTTCCGGCCCATCAAATATGACCTAAGGAACCATAGGAACTGCCCTGCCATGATCGTTCCTCACTTATTGCGATTTCAAACAAACTAGAATTCCGCCCGATTCCCATATTTTCTTGTGCTATAGCCCACACCTTCCGAGTGGGCCGGGCCCCCCGGACTCGGATCATCTAAATTTTATTCGGGCCATCAAATAAGACCTAAGGAACCATAGTCACCGCCCCGCCATGATCGTTACTCATATTTTGTGTTTTTCGGCCAAAAAACTAGAATTCCGCCCGATTTCCATATTTTCGTGTGCTATAGCCCACGCCTTCCGAGTGGGCCGGGTCTCCCGGACTCGGATAGCCTAAACTTTTTCCGGGCCATCAAATACGACATAAGGAACCATAGTCACTGTTCCGCCTTGATTATTCCTCATGTTTTGCATTTTTCGGCCAAAAAACTAGAATTCTACCCGATTCCCATATTTTCGTGTGTTATAGCACACGCCTTCCAAGTGGTCCCGGGACCCCCGGACCACGATCGCCTAAAAATTTTTCGGCCCATAAAATACGACCCAAGGAACCATAGTAACCACCCCGCCATGATCGTTCCTCATTTTTTGCATTTTTCTGCCAAAAAATTAGAATTTCGCGTGATTCCCATATTTTCGTTTACTATTGCCCACGCCTTCCGAGTGGGTCGAGCCTCCAGAACTCGGATAGCCTAAAATTTTTCCGGGCCATCAAATACGAGCTAAGGAACCATATTCACCGCCCCGCCATGATCGTTCCTCATTTTTTGAATTTTTCGGCCAAAAACCTAGAATTCCGCTCGATTCCCATATTTTTGTGTGCTACAGCCCACGCCTTCCAAGTGGTCCCGGGAACCTCGGACCCCGGTCGCCTAATATTTTTCTGGGCCATCAAATACGACCTAAGGAACCATAGTCACCGCCCCACCATGATCGGTCCTCATTTTTTGCATTTTACGTCCAAAAAACTAGAATTCCGCCCGATTCCCATATTTTCGTGTGTTATTGCCCTAGCCTTCCGAGTGGGCCGGGCCTACCAGACTCGGATTGCCTAAAATTTTTCCAGGCCATCAAATACAACCTAAGGAACCATAGTCACCGCCCCGCCATGATCGTTGCTCATTTTTTGCATTTTTCGGCCAAAACACTAGAATTCCGTGCGATTCCCATATTTTCGTGTGCTATATAGCCCACGCCTTCCGAGTAGTACCAGACCCCCGGACCCCTATCGCCTAATGTTTTTCCGGACCATCAAGTAGGACCTAAGGAACCATAGTCACCGCCCCGCCATGATGGTTCCTATGTTTTTGTATTTTTTGGCAAAAAACCTTGAATTCCGCGTGATTCCATATTTTCATTTGCTATAGCCCACGCCTTCCGAGTGGTCCCGGGAACCCCGGACCCCGATCGCCTAAAAATTTTCCAGCCATCAAATACGACCTAAGGAACCATAGTCACCGCCCCGCAATGATCGTTCCTCATTTTATGCAGTTTTCGGCCAAAACACTAGAATTTCGCCCCAATTACTATATTATTGTGTGTTGTTGCCCACGCCTTCCGAGTGGGCCGAGACCCCGTACTCGGATCGCCTAAAGTTTTTTCGAGCCATAAAATAGGACCTAAGGAACCATAGTCACCACCTCGCCATGATCGTTCCTCATTTTTCGCATTTTCGGCCAAAAAACTAGAATTCCGCCCGGTTCCCATATTTTTGTGTGCTATAGCCCACGCTTTCCAATTGGTCCCGGGATCCCCGGACCCCGATCGCCTAAAATTTTTCCGGGCCATCAAATACGACCTAAGGAACCATAGGAACTGCCCCGCCATGATCGTTCCTCACTTATTGCGATTTACGGCAAAAAAACTAGAATTCCGCCCGATTCCCTTATTTTCGTGTGCTATAGCCCACACATTCCGAGTGGGTCGGGCCCCCCGGACTCAAATCATCTCAATTTTATTCGGGCCATCAAATAAGACCTAAGGAACCATATTCACCTCCCCGCATGATCGTTCCTCATTGTTTGCATTTTTGCGCTAAAAAACTAGAATTCCGTACGATTCCCATATTTTCGAGTGCTATAATTGCCCACGCCTTCCCAATGGGTAGGGAATCCCGGACCCCGATCGCGTAAAATTTTTTCGGACCATCAAATACGACCTAAGAAACCATAGTCACCGCCCCGCCATGATCGTTACTCATATTTTGTGTTTTTCGGCCAAAAAACTAGAATTCCGCCGGATTCCCATATTTTCGTGTGCTATAGCCCACGCCTTCCGAGTGGGTCGGGTCTCCCGGACTCGGATCACCTAAAATTTTTCCGGGCCATCAAATACGACCTAAGGAACCATAGTCACCGTTCCGCCATGATCGTTCCTCATTTTTTGCATTTTTCGGCCAAAAAACTAGAATTCTGCCCGATTCCCATATTTTTGTGTGTTATAGCACACGCCTTCCAAGTGGTCCCGGGAACCCCGGACCCCGATCGCCTAAAAATTTTTCGGGCCATAAAATACGACCCAAAGAACCATAGTAAGCACCCCGCCATGATCGTTCCTCATTTTTTGCATTTTTCTGCCAAAATACTAGAATTTCGCGTGATTCCCATATTTTTGTCTACTATTGCCCACGCCTTCCGAGTGGGTCGGGCCTCCAGGACTCGGATAGCCTAAAATTTTTCCGGGCCATCAAATACAACCTAAGGAACCATAGTCACCACCCCGCCATGATCGTTACTCATATTTTGTGTTTTTCGGCCAAAAAACTAGAATTCCGCCCGATTCCCATATTTTCGTGTGCTATAGCCCACGCCTTCCGAGTGGGCCGGGTCTCCCGGACTCGGATCGCCTAAACTTTTTCCGGGCCATCAAATACGACCTAAGGAACCATAGTCACCGTTCCGCCATGATCGTTCCTCATTTTTTGCATTTTTTGGCCAAAAAACTAGAATTCTACCCGATTCCCATATTTTCGTGTGTTATAGCACACGCCTTCCAAGTGGTCCCGGGACCCCCGGACCCCGATCGCCTAAAATTTTTTTGGCCCATAAAATACGACCCAAGGAACCATAGTAACCACCCCGCCATGATCGTTCCTCATTTTTTGCATTTTTCTGCCAAAAAACTAGAATTCCGCGTGATTCCCATATTTTCGTCTACTATTGCCCACGCCTTCCGAGTGGGTCGAGCCTCCAGAACTCGGATAGCCTAAAACTTTTCCGGGCCATCAAATACGAGCTAAGGAACCATATTCACCGCCCCGCCATGATCGTTCCTCATTTTTTGAATTTTTCGGCCAAAAACCTAGAATTCCGCTCGATTCCCATATTTTTGTGTGCTACAGCCCACGCCTTCCAAGTGGTCCCGGGAACCTCGGACCCCGGTCGCCTAATATTTTTCTGGGCCATCAAATACGATCTAATGAACCATAGTCACCGCTCCACCATGATCGGTCCTCATTTTTTGCATTTTACGTCCAATAAACTAGAATTCCGCCCGATTCCCATATTTTCGTGTGTTATTGCCCAAGTCTTCCGGGTGGGCCGGGCCTACCAGACTCGGATTGCCTAAAATTTTTCCGGGCCATCAAATACAACCTAAGGAACCATAGTCACCGCCCCGCCATGATCGTTGCTCATTTTTTGTGTTTTTCAGCCAAAACACTAGAATTTCGTGCGATTCCCATATTTTCGTGTGCTATATAGCCCACGCCTTCCGAGTAGTACCAGACCCCCGGACCCCTATCGCCTAAAGTTTTTCAGGACCATCAAATACGACCTAAGGAACCATAGTCACCGCCCCACCATGATCGTTCCTATGTTTTTGTATTTTTTGGCAAAAAACCTAGAATTCCCCGTGATTCCATATTTTCATTTGCTATAGCCCACGCCTTCCGAGTGGTCCCGGGAACCCCGGACCCCGATCGCCTAAAAATTTTCCAGCCATCAAATACGACCTAAGGAACCATAGTCACCGCCCCGCAATGATCGTTCCTCATTTTATACAGTTTTCGGCCAAAACACTAGAATTTCGCCCCAATTACTATATTATTGTGTGCTGTTGCCCACGCCTTCCGAGTGGGTCAAGCCCCCCGTACTCGGATCGCCTAAAGTTTTTTCGGGCCATAAAATAGGACCTAAGGAACCATAGTCACCACCTCGCCATGATCGTTCCTCATTTTTCACATTTTCAGCCAAAAAACTAGAATTTCTCCCGGTTCCCATATTTTTGTGTGCTATAGCCCACGCTTTCCAAGTGGTCCCGGGATCCCCGGACCCCGATCGCCTAAAATTTTTCCGGGCCATCAAATACGACCTAAGGAACCATAGGAACTGCCCCGCCATGATCGTTCCTCACTTATTGCGATTTACGGCAAAAAAACTAGAATTCCGCCCGATTCCCTTATTTTCGTGTGCTATAGCCCACACCTTCCGAGTGGGCCGGGCCCCTCGGACTCGGATCATCTAAATTTTATTCGGGCCATCAAATAAGACCTAAGGAACCATATTCACCTCCCCGCCATGATCGTTCCTCATTGTTTGCATTTTTCGGCTAAAAAACTAGAATTCCGTACGATTCCCATATTTTCGAGTGCTATAATTGCCCACGCCTTCCCAATGGGTAGGGAATCCCGGACCCCGATCGCGTAAAATTTTTTCGGACCATCAAATACGACCTAAGAAACCATAGTCACCGCCCCGCCATGATCGTTACTCATATTTTGTGTTTTTCGGCCAAAAAACTAGAATTCCGCCCGATTCCCATATTTTCGTGTGCTACGCCTTCCGAGTGGGCCGGGTCTCCCGGACTCGGATCTCCTAAACTTTTTCCCGGCCATCAAATATGACCTAAGAAACCATAGTCACCGTTCCGCCATGATCGTTCCTCATTTTTTGCATTTTTCGGCCAAAAAACTAGAATTCTGCCCGATTCCCATATTTACGTGTGTTATAGCACACGCCTTCCAAGTGGTCCCGGGAACCCCGGACCCCGATCGCCTAAAATTTTTTCGGGCCATAAAATACGACCCAAGGAACCATAGTAACCACCCCGCCATGATCGTTCCTCATTTTTTGCATTTTTCTGCCAAAATACTAGAATTTCGCGTGATTCCCATATTTTCGTCTACTATTGCCCATGCCTTCCGAGTGGGTCGGGCCTCCAGGACTCGGATAGCCTAAAATTTTTCCGGGCCATCAAATACGACCTAAGGAACCTTATTCACCGCCCTGCCATGATCGTTATTCATTTTTTGCATTTTTCGGCCAAAAACCTTGAATTCCGCTCGATTCCCATATTTTTGTGTGCTACATCCCACGCCTTCCAAGTGGTCCCGGGAACGTCGGACCCAGGTCGCCTAATATTTTTCTGGGCCATCAAATACGACCTAAGGAACCATTGTCACCGCCCCACCATGATCGGTCCTCATTTTTTGCATTTTACGTCCAAAAAACGAGAATTCCGCCCGATTCCCATATTTTCGTGTGTTATTGCCCAAGCCTTCCGAGTAGGCCGGGCCTACCAGACTCGGATCGCCTAAAACTTTTTCGGGCCATCAAATACGACCTAAGGAACCATAGTCACCGCCCCGCCATGATCGTTGCTAATATTTTGCATTTTTCGGCCAAAAAACTAGAATTCCGCCCGATTCCCATATTTTTGTGTGCTATAGCCCACGCTTTCCAAGTGGTCCCGGGATCCCCGGACCCCGATCGCCTAAACTTTTTCCGGGCCATCAAATACGGCCCAAGGTACCATAATAACTGCCCCGCCATGATCGTTCCCCATTTTTGCATTTTTCGGCCAAAAAACTAGAATTCCGCGTGATTCCCATATTTTCCTGTGCGAAATAGCCCACGTCTTCCAAGTGGGCCAGGCCTTCCGGACTCGGATCGCCTAAAAATTTTTCGGGCCGTCAAATACGACATAAGGAACCAAAGTCACCGCCCCGCAATGATCGTTCCTCATTTTTTGCATTTTGTGGCCAAAAAACTAGAATTCCGCCCGATTCCCATATTTTAGTGTGTTATAGCCCACGCCTTCCAAGTGGTCCCGGGAAACCCGGACCCCGATTGCCTAATATTTTTACGGGCCATAAAATATGATTTAAGGAACCATAGTCACCGCCCTGCCATGATCGTTCCTCATTTTTTGCGTTTTTTGGCCAAAAAACTAGAATTCCGCGCGATTTCCATATTTTCGTGTGCTATAGAACACGCCTTCCGAGTGGTCCCAGACCCCCGGACCCCTATCGCCTAAATTTTTTCCTGACCTTCAAATACGACTTAAGGAACCATAGTCACTGCCCCGCCATGATCGTTCCTATGTTTTTGTATTTTTTGGCAAAAAACCTAGAATTCCGCGCGATTCCATATTTTCATTTGCTATAGCCCACGCCTTCCGAGTGATCCAGGGAACCCCGGACCCCGATCGAATACGACCTAAGGAACCATAGTCTCCGCCCCGCCATGATCGTTCCTCATTTTATGCAGTTTTCGGCCAAAACACTAGAATTTCGCCCGATTACCATATTATTGTGTGCTATTGCCCACGCCTTCCGAGTGGGCCGAGCCCCCCATACTCGTATCGCCTAAACTTTTTTCGGGCCATAAAATAGGACCTAAGGAACCATAGTCACCACCTCGCCATGATCGTTCCTCATTTTTCGCATTTTTCGGCCAAAAAACTAGAATTCCGCCCGGTTCCCATATTTTTGTGTGCTATAGCCCACGCTTTCCAAGTGGTCCCGGGATCCCCGGACCCCGATCACCTAAAAATTTTCCGGGCCATCAAATACGACCTAAGGAACCATAGGTACTGCCCCACCATGATCGTTCCTCACTTATTGCGATTTCCGGCAAAAAAACTAGAATTCCGCCCGATTCCCATATTTTCGTGTGCTATAGCCCACACCTTCCGAGTGGGCCGGACCCCCCGGATTCGGATCATCTATATTTTATTCGAGCATCAAATAAGACCTAAGGAACCATATTCACCGTTCCGCCATGATCGTTCCTCATTTTTTTCATTTTTCGGCCAAAAAACTAGAATTCTACCCGATTCCCATATTTTCGTGTGTTATAGCACATGCCTTCCAAGTGGTCCCGGGACCCCCGGACCCCGATCGCCTAAAAAAATTTCGGGCCGTAAAATACGACCCAAGGAACCAGAGTAACCACCCCGCCATAATCGTTCCTCATTTTTTGCATTTTTCTGCCAAAAAACTAGAATTCCGCGTGATTCCCATATTTTCGTCTACTATTGCCCACGCCTTCCGAGTGGGTCGGGCCTCCAAGACTCGGATCGCCTAAAATTTTTCCGGGCCATCAAATACGACCTAAGGAACCATATTCACCGCCCTGCCATGATCGTTCCTCATTTTTTGCAATTTTCGGCCAAAAACCTAGAATTCCGCTCGATTCCCATATTTTTGTGTGCTACAGCCCACGCCTTCCAAGTGGTCCCGGGAAACTCGGACCCCGGTCGCCTAATATTTTTCTGGGCCATCAAATACGACCTAAGGAACCAAAGTCACCGCCCCGCAATGATCGTTCCTCATTTTTTGCATTTTGTGGCCAAAAAACTAGAATTCCGACTGATTCCCATATTTTAGTGTGTTATAGCCCACGCCTTCCAAGTGGTCCCGGTAACCCCGGACCCCGATTGCCTAATATTTTTACGGGCCATAAAATATGATTTAAGGAACCATAGTCACCGCCCTGCCATGATCGTTCCTCATTTTTTGCGTTTTTCGCCAAAAAACTAGAATTTCGCGCGATTTCCATATTTTCGTGTGCTATAGAACACGCCTTCCGAGTGGTCCCAGACCCCCGGACCCCTATCGCCTAAAGTTTTTCCTGACCTTCAAATACGACTTAAGGAACCATAGTCACTGCCCCGCCATGATCGTTCCCCATTTTTGCATTTTTCGGCCAAAAACCTAGAATTCCGCGTGATTCCCATATTTTCTTGTGCTAAATAGCCCACGTCTTCCGAGTGGGCCTTCCGGACTCGGATCGCCTAAAATTTTTTCGGGCCATCAAATACGACATAAGGAACCATAGTCACCGCCCCGCAATGATCGTTCCTCATTTTTTACATTTTTCGGCCAAAAAACTAGAATTCCGCCCGATTCCCATATTTTCATGTGCTATAGCCCACGCCTTCCGAGTGGTCCCAGACCCCCGGACCCCTATCGCCTAAAGTTTTTCCGGACCATCAAATCCGACCTAAGGAACCATAGTCACCGCCCGCCATGATCGTTCCTATGTTTTTGTATTTTTTGGCAAAAAACCTGGAATTCTGCGCGATTCCATATTTTCATTTGCTATAGCCCACGCCTTCCGAGTGGTCCCGGGAACCCCGGACCCCGATCGCCTAAAAATTTTCCAGCCATCAAATACGACCTAAGGAACCATAGTCACCGCCCCGCCATGATCGTTCCTCATTTTATGCAGTTTTCGGCCAAAACACTAGAATTCCGCGCGATTACCATATTATTGTGTGCTATTGCCCACGCCTTCCGAGTGGGCCGAGCCCCCCGTACTCGGATCGCCTAAAGTTTTTTTGGGCCATAAAATAGGACCTAAGGAACCATAGTCACCACCTCGCCATGATCGTTTCTCATTTTTCGCATTTTTCGGCCAAAAAAGTAGAATTCCGCCCATTTCCCATATTTTTGTGTGCTATAGCCCACGCTTTTCAAGTGGTCCCGGGATCCCCGGACCCCGATCGCCTAAAAATTTTCCGGGCCATCAAATACTACCTATGGAACCATAGGAACTGCCCCGCCATGATCGTTCCTCACTTATTGCGATATCCGGCAAAAAAACTAGAATTCCGCCCGATTCCCATATTTTCGTGTGCTATAGCCCACACCTTCCGAGTGGGCCGGGCCCCCCGGACTCGGATCATCTAAATTTTATTCGGGCCATCAAATAAGACCTAAGGAACCATATTCACCTCCCCGCCATGATCGTTCCTCATTGTTTGCATTTTTCGGCTAAAAAACTAGAATTCCGTACGATTCCCATATTTTCGTGTGCTATAGCCCACGCCTTCCAAGTGGGCCGGGTCTCCCGGACTCGGATCGCCTAAACTTTTTCCGGGCCATCAAATACGACCTAAGGAACCATAGTCACCGTTCCACCATGATCGTTCCTCAATTTTTGCATTTTTCGGCCAAAAACCTAGAATTCCGCTCGATTCCCATATTTTTGTGTACTACAGCCCACGCCTTCCAAGTGGTCCCGGGAACCTCGGACCCCGGTCGCCTAATATTTTTTTGGGCAATCAAATATGACCTAAGGAACCATAGTCACCGCCCCACCATGATCGATCCTCATTTTTTGCATTTTACGTCCAAAAAACTTGAATTCCGCCCGATTCCCATATTTTCATGTGTTATTGTCCAAGCCTTCCGAGTGGGCCGGGCCTACCAGACTCGGATCGCCTAAAACTTTTCCGGGCCATCAAATACGACCTAAGGAACCATAGTCACCGCCCCGCCATGATTGTTGCTAATATTTTGCATTTTTCAGCCAAAAAACTAGAATTCCGCCCGATTCCCATATTTTCGTGTGCTATAGCTCACGCCTTCCAAGTGGTCCCAGTACCCCCGGACCCCGATCGCCTAAAAATTTTCCGGGCCATCAAATACGACCGAAGGAACCATAATAACCGCCCCTCCATGATCGTTCCCCATTTTTGCGTTTTTTGGCCAAAAAACAAGAATTCCGCATGATTCCCATATTTTCGTGTGCTAAATAGCCCACGTCTTTCGAGTGGGCCTTCCGGACTCGGATCGCCTAAAAATTTTTCGGGCCGTCAAATACGACATAAGGTACCATAGTCACCGCCCCGCCATGATCGTTCCTATGTTTTTGTATTTTTTGGCAAAAAACCTAGAATTCTGCGCGATTCCATATTTTCATTTGCTATAGCCCACGCCTTCCGAGTGGTCCCGGGAACCCCGGACCCCGATCGCCTAAAAATTTTCAAGCCATCAAATACGACCTAAGGAACCATAGTCATCGCCCCGCCATGATCGTTCCTCATTTTATGCAGTTTTCGGCCAAAACACTAGAATTCCGCCCGATTACCATATTATTGTGTGCTATTGCCCACGCCTTCCGAGTGGGCCGAGCCCCCCGTACTCGGATCGCCTAAACTTTTATCGAGCCATAAAATAGGACCTAAGGAACCATAGTCACCACCTCGCCATGATCGTTCCTCATTTTTCACATTTTTCGGCCAAAATACTTGAATTCCGCCCGGTTCCCATATTTTTGTGTGCTATAGCCCACGCTTTCAAAGTGGTCCCGGGATCCCCGGACCCCGATCGCCTAAAAATTTTACGGGCCATCAAGTACGACCTAAGGAACCATAGGAACTGCCCCTCCATGATCGTTCCACACTTATTGCGATTTCCGGCAAAAAAACTAGAATTCCGCCCGATTCCCATATTTTCGTGTGCTATAGCCCACACCTTCCGAGTGGGCCGGGCCCCCCGGACTCGGATCATCTAAATTTTATTCGGGCAATCAAATAAGGCCTAAGGAACCATATTCACCTCCCCACCATGATCATTCCTCATTGTTTGCATTTTTCGGCTAAAAAACTAGAATTCCGTACGATTTCCATATTTTCGTGTGCTATAATTGCCCACGCCTTCCCAATGGGTAGGGAATCCCGGACCCCGATCGCCTACAATTTTTTCGGACCATCAAATATGACCTAAGAAACCATAGTCACCGGCCCGCCATGATCAATACTCATATTTTGTGTTTTTCGGCCAAAAAACTAGAATTCCGCCCGATTCCCATATTTTCGTGTGCTATAGCCCACGCCTTCCAAGTGGGCCGGGTCTCCCGGACTCGGATCGCCTAAACTTTTTCCGGGCCATCAAATACGACCTAAGGAACCATAGTCACCGTTCCGCCATGATCGTTTCTCATTTTTTGCATTTTTCGGCCAAAAAACAAGAATTCTACCCGATTCCCATATTTTCGTGTGTTATAGCACACGCCTCCCAAGTGGTCCCGGGACCCCCGGATCTCGATCGCCTAAAATATTTTTGGGCCATAAAATACGACCCAAGGAACCATAGTAACCACCCCGCCATGATAGTTCCTCATTGTTATGCATTTTTCTGCCAAAAAACTCGAATTCCGCGTGATTCCCATATTTTCGTCTACTATTGCCCACGCCTTCTGAGTGGGTCGGGCCTCCAGGACTCGGATACCCTAAAATTTTTCCGGGCCATCAAATACGACCTAAGGAACCATATTCACCGCCCCGCCATGATCGTTCCTCATTTTTTGCATTTTTCGGCCAAAAACCTAGAATTTCGCTTGATTCCCATATTTTTGTGTGCTACAGCCCACGCCTTCCAAGTGGTCCCGGGAACCTCGGACCCCGGTCGCCTAATATTTTTCTGGGCCATCAAATACGACCTAAGGAACCATAGTCACCGCCCCACCATGATCGGTCCTCATTTTTTGCATTTTACGTCCAAAAAATTAGAATTCCGCCCGATTCCCATATTTTCCTGTGTTATTGCCCAAGCCTTCCGAGTGGGCCGGGCCTACCAGACTCGGATCGCCTAAAATTTTTCCGGGCCATCAAATACGACCTAAGGAACCATAGTCACCGCCCCGCCATGATCGTTGCTAATATTTTGCATTTTTCGGGTAAAAAACTAGAATTTCGCCCGATTCCCATATTTTCGTGTGCTATAGCTCACGCCTTCCAAGTGGTCCCGGTACCCCCGGGCCCCGATCGCCTAAAATCTTTCCGGGCCATCAAATACGACCCAAGGAACCATAATAACCGCCCCGCCATGATCGTTCCCCATTTTTGCGTTTTTGGGCCAAAAAACTAGAATTCCGTGTGATTCCCATATTTTCGTGTGCTAAATAGCCCACGTCTTCCGAGTGGGCCTTCCGGACTCGGATCGCCTAAAAATTTTTCGGGCCATCAAATATGACATAAGGAACCATAGTCACCGCCCCACCATGATCGTTCCTATGTTTTTGTATTTTTTGGCAAAAAACCTAGAATTCTGCGCGATTCCATATTTTCATTTGCTAAAGCCCACGCCTTCCAAGTGGTCCCGTGAACCCCGGACCTTGATCGCCTAAAAATTTTCCAGCCATCAAATACGACCTAAGGAACCATAGTCACCGCCCCGCCATGATCGTTCCTCATTTTATGCAGTTTTCGGCCAAAACACTAGAATTCTGCCCCGATTACCATATTATTGTGTGCTATTGCCCACGCCTTCTGAGTGGGCCGAGCCCCCCGTACTCGGATCGCCTAAACTTTTTTCGGGCCATAAAATAGGACCTAAGGAACCATAGTCACCACCTCGCCATGATCGTTCCTCATTTTCCGCATTTTTCGGCCAAAAAACTAGAATTCCGCCCGGTTCCCATATTTTTGTGTGCTATAGCCCACGCTTTCCAAGTGGTCCCGGGATCCCCGGACCCCGATCGCCTAAAAATTTTCCGGGCCATCAAATACAACCTAAGGAACCATAGGAACTACCCCGCCATGATCGTTCCTGACTTATTGCGATTTCCGGCAAAAAAACTAGAATTCCGCCCGATTCCCATATTTTCGTGTGCTATAGCCCACACCTTCCGAGTGGGCCGGGCCCCCGGACTCGGATCATCTAAATTTTATTCGGGCCATCAAATAAGACCTAAGGAACCATATTCACCTCCCCGCCATGATCGTTCCTCATTGTTTGCATTTTTCGGCTAAAAAACTAGAATTCCGTACGATTCCCATATTTTCATGTGCTATAATTGCCCACGCCTTTCCAACCCCGATCGCCTAAAATTTTTTCGGACCATCAAATACGACCTAAGAAACCATAGTCACCGGCCCGCCATGATCGTTACTCATATTTTGTGTTTTTCGGCCAAAAAACTAGAATTTCGCCCGATTCCCATATTTTCGTGTGCTATAGCCCACGCCTTCCAAGTGGGCCGGGTCTCCCGGACTCGGATCGCCTAAACTTTTTCCGGGCCATCAAATACGACCTAAGGAACCATAGTCACCGTTCCGCCATGATCGTTTCTCATTTTTTTGCATTTTTCGGCCAAAAAACTAGAATTCTACCCGATTCCCATATTTTCGTGTGTTATAGCACACGCCTCCCAAATGGTCCCGGGACCCCCGGACCCCGATCGCCTAAAATATTTTTGGGCCATAACATACGTCCCAAGGAACCATAGTAACCACCCCGCCATGATCGTTCCTCATTTTTTTGCATTTTTCTGCCAAAAAACTAGAATTCCGCGTGATTCCCATATTTTCGTCTACTATTGCCCACACCTTCTGAGTGGGTCGGGCCTCCAGGACTCGGATCCCCTAAAATTTTTCCGGGCCATCAAATACGACCTAAGGAACCATATTCACCGCCCCGCCATGATCGTTCCTCATTTTTTGCATTTTTCGGTCAAAAACCTAGAATTTCGCTTGATTCCCATATTTTTGTGTGCTACAGCCCATGCCCTCCAAGTGGTCCCGGGAACCTCGGACCCCGGTCGCCTAATATTTTTCTGGGCCATCAAATACGACCTAAGGAACCATAGTCACCGCCCCACCATGATCGGTCCTCATTTTTTGCATTTTACGTCCAAAAAATTAGAATTCCGCCCGATTCCCATATTTTCCTGTGTTATTGCCCAAGCCTTCCGAGTGGGCCGGGCCTACCAGACTCGGATCGCCTAAAATTTTTCCGGGCCATCAAATACGACCTAAGGAACCATAGTCACCGCCCCGCCATGATCGTTGCTAATATTTTGCATTTTTCGGGTAAAAAACTAGAATTTCGCCCGATTCCCATATTTTCGTGTGCTATAGCTCACGCCTTCCAAGTGGTCCCGGTACCCCCGGGCCCCGATCGCCTAAAATCTTTCCGGGCCATCAAATACGACCCAAGGAACCATAATAACCGCCCCGCCATGATCGTTCCCCATTTTTGCGTTTTTGGGCCAAAAAACTAGAATTCCGTGTGATTCCCATATTTTCGTGTGCTAAATAGCCCACGTCTTCCGAGTGGGCCTTCCGGACTCGGATCGCCTAAAAATTTTTCGGGCCATCAAATATGACATAAGGAACCATAGTCACCACCCCACCATGATCGTTCCTATGTTTTTGTATTTTTTGGCAAAAAACCTAGAATTCTGCGCGATTCCATATTTTCATTTTCTAAAGCCCACGCCTTCCAAGTGGTCCCGTGAACCCCGGACCTTGATCGCCTAAAAATTTTCCAGCCATCAAATACGACCTAAGGAACCATAGTCACCGCCCCGCCATGATCGTTCCTCATTTTATGCAGTTTTCGGCCAAAACACTAGAATTCTGCCCCGATTACCATATTATTGTGTGCTATTGCCCACGCCTTCTGAGTGGGCCGAGCCCCCCGTACTCGGATCGCCTAAACTTTTTTCGGGCCATAAAATAGGACCTAAGGAACCATAGTCACCACCTCGCCATGATCGTTCCTCATTTTCCGCATTTTTCGGCCAAAAAACTAGAATTCCGCCCGGTTCCCATATTTTTGTGTGCTATAGCCCACGCTTTCCAAGTGGTCCCGGGATCCCCGGACCCCGATCGCCTAAAATTTTTCCGGGCCATCAAATACGACCTAAGGAACCATAGGTACTGCCCCGCCATGATCGTTCCTCACTTGTTGCGATTTCCGGCAAAAAAACTAGAATTCCGCCCGATTCCCATATTTTCGTGTGCTATAGCCCACACCTTCCGAGTGGGCCGGGCCCCCCGGACTCGGATCATCTAAATTTTAATCGGGCCATCAAATAAGACCTAAGGAACCATATTCACCTCCCC
This sequence comes from Nicotiana tabacum, assembly GCF_000715075.1. Lineage (NCBI taxonomy): Eukaryota > Viridiplantae > Streptophyta > Magnoliopsida > Solanales > Solanaceae > Nicotiana > Nicotiana tabacum. Next base: position 96,116,393 of record NC_134098.1, on the reverse strand, counting down.
GCCATGATCGTTCCTCATTGTTTGCATTTTTCGACTAAAAAACTAGAATTCCGTACGATTCCCATATTTTCGTGTGCTATAATTGCCCACGCCTTTCCAATGGGTAGGGAATCCCGGACCCCGATCGCCTAAAATTTTTTCGGACCATCAAATATGACCTAAGAAACCATAGTCACCGGCCCTCCATGATCGTTACTCATATTTTGTGTTTTTCGGCCAAAAAACTAGAATTCCGCCCGATTCCTATATTTTCGTGTGCTATATCCCACACCTTCCGAGTGGTCCGGGTCTCCCGGACTCGGATCGCCTAAACTTTTTTCGGGCCATCAAATACAACCTAAGGAACCATAGTCACCGTTCCGCCATGATCGTTCCTCATTTTTTGCATTTTTCGGCCAAAAAACTAGAATTCTACCCGATTCCCATATTTTCGTGTGTTATAGCACACGCCTTCCAAGTGGTCCCGGGACCCCCGGTCCCCGATCGCCTAAAAAGTTTTCGGGCCATAAAATAAGACCCAAGGAACCATAGTAACCACCCCGCCATGATCGTTCCTCATTTTTTGCATTTTTCTGCCAAAAAACTAGAATTCCGCGTGATTCCCATATTTTCGTCGACTATTGCCCACGCCTTCCGAGTGGGTCAAGCCTCCAAGACTCGGATTGCCTAAAATTTTTCGGGGCCATCAAATACGACCTAAGGAACCATATTCACTGCCCCTTCATGATCGTTCCTCATTTTTTGCATTTTTCGGCCAAATACCTAGAATTCCGCTCGATTCCCATATTTTTGTGTGCTACGGCCCACGCCTTCCAAGTGGTCCCGGGAACCTCGGACCCCGGTCGCCTAAGATTTTTCTGGGCCATCAAATACGACCTAAGGAACCATAGTCACCGTTCCGCCATGATCGGTCCTCATTTTTTGCATTTTACGTCCAAAAAACTAGAATTCTGCCCGATTCCCATATTTTCGTGTGTTATTGCCCAAGCCTTCCGAGTGGGCCGGGCCTACCAGACTCAGATCGCCTAAAATTTTTCCGGGCCATCAAATACGACATAAGGAACCATAGTCACCGCCCCGCCTTGATCGTTGCTAATTGTTTGCATTTTTCGGCCAAAAAACTCGAATTCCGCCCATTTCCCATATTTTCGTGTGCTATAGCTCACGCCTTCCAAGTGGTCCCGGTACACCCGGACCCCGATCGCCTAAAATTTTTCCGGGCCATCAAATACGACCCAAGGAACCATAACAACCACCCCGCCATGATCGTTCCCCATTTTTGCATTTTTCGGCCAAAAAACTAGAATTCCGCGTGATTCCCATATTTTCGTGTGCTAAATAGCCCACGTCTTCCGAGTGGGCCTTCCGGACTCGGATCGCCTAAAATTTTTTCGGGCCGTCAAATACGACTTAAAGATCCATAGTCACCGCCCTGCCATGATCGTTCCTATGTTTTTGTATTTTTTGGCAAAAAACCTAGAATTCTGCGCGATTCCATATTTTTATTTGCTATAGCCCACACCTTCCGAGTGGTCCCGGGAACCCCGGACCCCGATCGCCTAAAACTTTTCCAGCCATCAAATACGACCTAAGGAACCATAGTCACCGCCCCGCCATGATCGTTCCTCATTTTATGCAGTTTTCGGCCAAAACACTAGAATTCCGCCCGATTACCATATTATTGTGTGCTATTGCCCACGCCTTCCGAGTGGGCCGAGCCCCCCGTACTCGGATCGCCTAAAGTTTTTTCGGGCCATAAAATAGGACCTAAGGAACCATAGTCACCACCTCGCCATGATCGTTCCTCATTTTTCGCATTTTTCGGCCAAAAAACTAGAATTCCGCCCGGTTCCCATATTTTTGTGTGCTATAGCCCACGCTTTCCAAGTGGTCCTGGGATCCCCGGACCCCGATCGCCTAAAAATTTTGCGGGCCATCAAATACGACCTAAGGAACCATAGGAACTGCCCCGCCATGATCGTTCCTCACTTATTGTGATTTCCGGCAAAAAAACTAGAATTCCGCCCGATTCCCATATTTTCGTGTGCTATAGCCCACACCTTCCGAGTGGGCCGGGCCCCCCGTACTCGGATCATCTAAATTTTATTCGGGCCATCAAATAAGACCTAAGGAACCATATTCACCTCCCCGCCATGATCGTTCCTCATTGTTTGCATTTTTAGGGTAAAATACTAGAATTCCGTACGATTCCCATATTTTCGTGAGCTATAATTGCCCACGCCTTTCCAATGGGTGGGGAATCCCGGACCCCGATCGCCTAAAAATTTTCCGGACCATCAAATACGACCTAAGAAATCATAGTCACCGGCCCTCCATGATCGTTACTCATATTTTGTGTTTTTCGGCCAAAAAACTAGAATTCCGCCCGATTCCCATATTTTCGTGTGCTATGCCTTCCGAGTGGGCCGGGTCTCCCGGACTCAGATCGCCTAAACTTTTTCCGGGCCATCAAATATGACCTAAGGAACCATAGTCACCGTTCTGCCATGATCGTTCATCATTTTTTGCATTTTTCGGCCAAAAAACTAGAATTCTACCCGATTCCCATATTTTCGTGTGTTATAGCACACGCCTTCCAAGTGGTCCTGGGACCCCCGGACCCCGATCGTCTAAAATTTTTTCGGGCCATAAAATACGACCCAAGGAACCATAGTAACCACCCCGCCATGATGATTCCTCATTTTTTGCATTTTTCTGCCAAAAAACTAGAATTCCGCGTGATTCCCATATTTTCGTCTACTATTGCCCACGCCTTCCGAGTGGGTCGGTACTACAAGACTCGGATCGCCTAAAATGTTTCCGGGCCATCAAATACGACCTAAGGAACCATATTCACCGCCCTGCCATGATCGTTCCTCATTTTTTGCATTTTTCGGCCAAAAACCTAGAATTCCGCTCCATTCCCATATTTTTGTGTGCTACAGCCCACGCCTTCCAAGTGGTCCCGGGAACCTCGGACCCCGGTCGCCTAATATTTTTCTGGGCCATCAAATATGACCTAAGGAACCATAGTCACCGCCCCACCATGATCGGTCCTCATTTTTTGCATTTTACGTCCAAAAAACTAGAATTCCTCCCGATTCCCATATTTTCGTGTGTTATTGCCCAAGCCTTCCGAGTGGGCCGGGCCTACCAGACTCGGATCGCCTAAAATTTTTCCGGGCCATCAAATATGACATAAGGAACCATAGCCACCGCCCCGCCATGATCGTTGCTAATATTTTTCATTTTTCGGACAAAAAACTAGAATTCCGCCCGATTCCCATATTTTCGTGTGCTATAGCTCACGCCTTCCAAGTGGTCCCGGTACCCCCGGACCCCGATCGCCTAAAATTTTTCGGGGCCATCAAATACTACCCAAGGAACCATAATAACCGCCCCGCCATGATCGTTCCCCATTTTTGAGTTTTTCTGCCAAAAAACTAGAATTCCGCGTGATTCCCATATTTTCGTGTACTATTGCCCACGTCTTCCGAGTGGGCCGGGCCTTACGGACTCGGATCGCCTAAAATTTTTTCGGGCCATCAAATACGACCCAAGGAACCATAATAACCGCCCCGGCATGATCGTTCCCCACTTTTGCGTTTTTCGGCCAAAAAACTAGAATTCCGCGTGATTCCCATATTTTCGTGTGCTATTGCCCACATCTTCCGAGTGGGCCGGGCCTTCCGGACTCGGATCGCCTAAAAAATTTTTGGGCCGTCAAATATGACCTAAGGAACCATAGTCACCATCCCGCAATGATCGTTCCTCATTATTTGCATTTTTCGGCCAAAAAACTAGAATTCCGCCCGATTCCCATATTTTCGAGTGTTATAGCCCACGCCTTCCAAGTGATCCCGGGAACTCCGGACCCCGATCGCCTAATATTTTTACGGGCCATAAAATATGATTTAAGGAACCATAGTCACCACCCTGCCATGATTGTTCCTCATGTTTTGCATTTTTCGGCGAAAAAACTAGAATTTCTCGTGATTCCCATATTTTTGTGTGCTATAGCCCACGCCTTCCGAGTGCTCCCAGACCCCCGGACCCCGATCGCCTAAAGTTTTTCCGGACCATCAAATACGACCTAAGGAACCATAGTCACCACCCCTCCATGATCGTTCTTCATTTTTTGCGTTTTTCGGCCAAAAACCTAGAATTTCGCCTGATTCCCATATTTTCGAATGTTCTATCCCACGCGTTCCGAGTGGGCCGGCCCCCAAGACTCGGATCACCTAAAAGATTTTCGGGCAATCAAATACAACCTAAGGAACCATAGTCACTGCCCCACCATGATCGTTCCTCATTTTTTGCATTTTTCGGCCAAAACAATAGAATTCCGCTCGATTACCATATTATTGTGTGCTATTGCCCACGCCTTCCGAGTGGGCCGAGCACCCCGTACTCTGATCGCCTAAAGTTTTTTCAGGCCGTAAAATAGGACCTAAGGAACCATAGTCACCACCTCGCCATGATCGTTCCTCATTTTCCGCATTTTTCGGCCAAAAAATTAGAATTCCGCCCGGTTCCCATATTTTTGTGTGATATAGCCCACGCTTTCCAAGTGGTCCCGGGATCCCCGGACCCCGATCGCCTAAAATTTTTCCGGGCCATCAAATACGACCTAAGGAACCATAGGAACCGCCCCGCCATGAACGTTCCTCACTTATTGCGATTTCCGGCAAAAAAACTAGAATTCCGCCCGATTCCCATATTTTCGTGTGCTATAGCCCACACCTTCCGAGTGGGCCGGGCCCCCCGTACTCGGATCATCAAAATTTTATTCGGGCCATCAAATAAGACCTAAGGAACCATATTCACCTCCCCGCCATGATCGTTCCTCATTGTTTGCATTTTTCGGCTAAAAAACTAGAATTCCGTACGATTCCCATATTTTCGTGTGCTATAATTGCCCACGCCTTTCCAATGGGTAGGGAATCCCGGACCCCGATCGCCTAAAATTTTTTCGGACCATCAAATACGACCTAAGAAACCATAGTCACCGGCCCGCCATGATCGTTACTCATATTTTGTGTTTTTCGGCCAAAAAACTAGAATTCCGTCCGATTCCCATATTTTCATGAGCTATGCCTTCCGAGTGGGCCGGGTCTCCCGGACTCGGATCGCCTAAACTTTTTCCGGGCCATCAAATATGACCTAAGGAACCATAGTCACCATTCTGCCACGATCATTCTTCATTTTTTGCATTTTTCGGCCAAAAAACTAGAATTCTACCCGATTCCCATATTTTCGTGTGTTATAGCACACGCCTTCCAAGTGGTCCCGGGACCCCCGGACCCCGATCGCCTAAAATTTTTTCGGGCAATAAAATACGACCCAAGGAACCATAGTAACCACCCCGCCATGATAGTTCCTCATTTTTTGCATTTTTCTGCCAAAAAACTAGAATTCCGCGTGATTCCCATATTTTCGTCTACTATTGCCCACGCCTTCCGAGTGGGTCGGTACTACAAGACTCGGATCGCCTAAAATGTTTCCGGGCCATCAAATACGACCTAAGGAACCATATTCACCGCCCTGCCATGATCGTTCCTCATTTTTTGCATTTTTCGGCCAAAAACCTAGAATTCCGCTCCATTCCCATATTTTTGTGTGCTACAGCCCACGCCTTCCAAGTGGTCCCGGGAACCTCGGACCCCGCTCGCCTAATATTTTTCTGGCCATCAAATACGACCTAAGGAACCATAGTTACTGCCCCACCATGATCGGTCCTCATTTTTTGCATTTTACGTCCAAAAAACTAGAATTCCGCCCGATTCCCATATTTTCGTGTGTTATTGCCCAAGCCTTCCGAGTGGGCCGGGCCTACCAGACTCGGATCGCCTAAAATTTTTCCGGGCCATCAAATACGACATAAGGAACCATAGTCACCGCCCCGCCATGATCATTGCTAATATTTTTCATTTTTCGGATAAAAAACTAGAATTCCGCCCGATTCCCATATTTTCGTGTGCTATAGCTCACGCCTTCCAAGTGGTCCCGGTACCCCCGGACCACGATCGCCTAAAATTTTTTGGGGCCATCAAATACGACCCAAGGAACCATAATAACCGCCCCGCCATGATCGTTCCCCATTTTTGAGTTTTTCTGCCAAAAAACTAGAATTCCGCGTGATTCCCATATTTTCGTGTGCTATTGCCCACGTCTTCCGAGTGGGCCGGGCCTTACGGACTCGGATCGCCTAAAAATTTTTCGGGCCATCAAATACGACCCAAGGAACCATAATAACCGCCCCGACATTATCGTTCCCCATTTTTGCATTTTTCGGCCAAAAAACTAGAATTCCGCGTGATTCCCATATTTTCGTGTGCTATTGCCCACGTCTTCCGAGTGGGCCGGGCCTTCCGGACTCGGATCGCCTAAAAAATTTTTGGGCCATCAAATATGACCTAAGGAACCATAGTCACCACCCAGCAATGATCGTTCCTCATTATTTGCATTTTTCGGCCAAAAAACTAGAATTCCGCCTGATTCCCATATTTTCGAGTGTTATAGCCCACGCCTTCCAAGTGGTCCCGGGAACCCCGGACCCCGATCGCCTAATATTTTTACGGGCCATAAAATATGATTTAAGGAACCATAGTCACCACCCTGCCATGATTGTTCCTCATGTTTTGCATTTTTCGGCGAAAAAACTTGAATTCCGCGCGATTCCCATATTTTCGTGTGCTAGCCCACGCCTTCCGAGTGCTCCCAGACCCCCGGACCCCGATCGCCTAAAGTTTTTCCTGGACCATCAAATACGACCTAAGGAACCATAGTCACCGCCCCTCCATGATCGTTCTTCATTTTTTGCGTTTTTCGGCCAAAAACCTAGAATTTCGCCCGATTCCCATATTTTCGAGTGTTCTATCCCACGCCTTCCGAGTGGGCCGGCCCCCCAGACTCGGATCACCTAAAAGATTTTCGGGCAATGAAATACAACCTAAGGAACCATAGTCACTGCCCCGCCATGATCGTTCCTCATTTTTTGCATTTTTTGGCCAAAACAATAGAATTCCGCCCGATTACCATATTATTGTGTGCTATTGCCCACGCCTTCCGAGTGGGCCGAGCCCCCCGTACTCGGATCGCCTAAAGTTTTTTCGGGCCATAAAATAGGACCTAAGGAACCATAGTCACCACCTCGCCATGATCGTTCCTCATTTTCCGCATTTTTCGGCCAAAAAATTAGAATTCCGCCCGGTTCCCATATTTTTGTGTGATATAGCCCACGCTTTCCAAGTGGTCCCGGGATCCCCGGACCCCGGTCGCCTAAAAATTTTTCGGGCCATCAAATATGACCTAAGGAACCATAGGAACCGCCCCGCCATGAACGTTCCTCACTTATTGCGATTTCCGGCAAAAAAACTAGAATTCCGCCCGATTCCCATATTTTCGTATGCTATAGCCCACACCTTCCGAGTGGGCCGGGTCTCCCGGACTCGGATCGCCTAAACTTTTTCCGGACCATCAAATTCGACCTAAGGAACCATAGTCACCGCCCCTCTATGATCGTTCTTCATTTTTTGCGATTTCCGGCAAAAAAACTAGAATTCTGCCCGATTCCCATATTTTCGTGTGCTATAGCCCACACCTTCCGAGTGGGCCGGGCCTACCAGACTCGGATCGCCTAAAATTTTTCGGGGCCATCAAATACGACCTAAGGAACCATATTCACCTCCCCGCCATGAACGGTCCTCATTTCATGCATTTTACGGCGAAAAAACTAGAATTCTGCCCGATTCCCTTATTTTCGTGTGCTATAATTGCCCACGCCTTCCCAATGGGTAGGGAATCCTGGACCCCGATCGCCTAAAATTTTTCCAGACCATCAAATGCGACCTAAGAAACCATAGTCACCGCCCCGCCATGATCGTTCCTCTTATTTTGTGTTTTTCGGCCAAAAAACTAGAATTTCGCCCGATTCCCATATTTTCGTCTACTATTGCTCACGGCTTCCGAGTGGGTCGGGCCTTCAGGACTCGGATCGCCTAAAATTTTTCTGGGCCATCAAATACGACCTAAGGAAGCATATTCACCGCCCCGCCATGATCGTTCCTCATTTTTTGCATTTTTAGGCCAAAAACCTAGAATTCCGCTCGATTCCCATATTTTTGGGTGCTACAGCCCACGCCTTCCAAGTGGTCCTGGGAACCCGGACCCCGGTCGCCTAATATTTTTCCGGGCCATCACATACGACCTAAGGAACCATAGTCACCGCCCCACTATGATAGGTCCTCAGTTTTTGCATTTTACGTCCAAAAAATTAGAATTCCGCCCGATTCCCATATTTTCGTGTGTTATTGCCCAAGCCTTCCGAGTGGGCCGGGCCTACCAGACTCGGATCGCCTAAAAAGTTTCTGGGCCATCAAATACGACCTAAGGAACCATAGTCACCACCCCGCCATGATCATTGCTAATATTTTGCATTTTTCGCCAAAAAAACTAGAATTCCGCCCGATTTCCATATTTTCGTGTGCTAGCTCACGCCTTCCAAGTGGTCCCGGTACCCCCGGACCCCGATCGCCTAAAATTTTTCCGGGATATCAAATACGACCCAAGTAACCATAATAACCGCCCCGCCATGATCGTTCCCCATTTTTGCGTGTTTCAGGTAAAAAACTAGAATTCCGCGTGATTCCCATATTTTCGTGTGCTATTGTCCACGTCTTCCGAGTGGGCTGGGCCTTCCGGACTCGGATCGCCTAAATATTTTTCGGGCCGTCAAATACGACCTAAGGAACCATAGTCACCGCCCCGCAATGATCGTTCCTCATTTTTTGCATTTTTCGGCGAAAAAACTAGAATTCCGCCCGATTCCCATATTTTCGTGTGTTATAGCCCACGCCTTCCAAGTGGTCCCGGGAACCCTGGACCCCGATCGCCTAATATTTTTACGGGCCATAAAATATGATTTAAGGAACCATAGTCACCGCCCTGCCATGATCGTTCCTCATTCTTTGCGTTTTTTGGCCAAAAAACTAGAATTCCGCGCGATTTCCATATTTTCGTGTGCCATAGCCCACGCCTTCCGAGAGGTCCCAGACCCCCGGACCCCTATCGCCTAAAGTTTTTCCGGACCATCAAATACGACCTAAGGAACCATAGTCACTGCCCCGCCATGATCGTTCCTCATTTATTGCGATTTCCGGCAAAAAAAACTAGAATTCCGCCTGATTATCATCTTTTCGTGTGCTATAGCCCACGCCTTCCGAGTGGGCCAGGCCCCCCGGACTCGGATCATCTAAATTTTATTCGGGCCATCAAATAAGACCTAAGGACCATAGTCACCTCCCCGCCATGATCGTTCCTCATTGTTTGCATTTTTCGGCTAAAAAACTAGAATTCCGTCCGATTCCCATATTTTCCTGTGCTATAATTGCCCATGCCTTCCCAATGGGTAGGCACCCCCGGACCCCGATCGCCTAAAATTTTTCCGGACCATCAAATACGACCTAAGGAACCATAGTCACCGTTCCGCCATGAATTTTCCTAGTTGTTTGCGTTTTTCAGCGAAAAAACTAGAATTCCGCCCGATTCCCAAATTTTCGTGTGCTGTAGCTCACACATTCCGAGTGGGCCGGTCCCCCCTGACTCGGAACGTCTAAAATTTTTCCAGGCCATTAAATACGACCTAAGGAACCATAGTCACCGCCCCGCCATGATCGTTCCTCAAGTTTTGCATTTTTCGGCCAAAAAATTAGAATTCCGCCCGATTCCCATATTTTCGTGTGCTATAGCTTAGGCCATCAAAGTGGTCCCAGGACCCCCAGACCACGATCGCCTAAAAATTTTCAAGGCCATCAAATATGACCTAAGAAACCATTGTCATCGCCCCGCCCTGATCATTCCTCATATTTTGCATTTTTCGGCCAAAAAACTAGAATTCCTCCCGATTCCCATATTTTCGTGTGCTACAGCCCACGCTTTCCGAGTGGACCGGGCCTCCCGAACTCAGATCACCTAAATTTTTTTCGGGCCATCAAATAAGACCTAAGAAACCATAGTCACCTCCCCGCCAAGATTGTTCCTCATTTTTTACATTTTTCGGCCAAAAAACTAGAATTCCGCACGATTCCCATATTTTCATGTGCTATAATAGCCCACGCCTTCCCAATGTGTAGGGCCCCTCGGAGCCGGATCGCCTAAAATTTTTCCTAGCCATCAAATACGAGCTAAGGAACCAAAGTCACAGCCCCTCCATGACCTTTCCTCCTATTTTGCATTTTATGGCCAAAAAACTAGAATTCCGCCCGATTCCCATATTTTCGTGTGTTATAGCCCATGCCTTCCAAGTGGACCCGGGACTCCCGGACCCCGATCGCCTAAGGAACCATAGTCACCGCCCCGCCATGAACGGTCCTCATTTCATGCAATGATCGTGTGCTATGTTTTTACGGCGAAAAAACTAGAATTCTGCCCGATTCCCTTATTTTCGTGTGCTATAACCCACGCCTTCCAAGTGGTCCCGGGACCCTTGAACCCCGATCTCCTAAAATATTTCCGTACCATCAAATACGACCTAAGGAACCATAGTCGCCGCCCCGCAATGATCGTTCCTCATTTTTTGCATTTTTCGGCGAAAAAACTAGAATTCTGCTCGATTCCCATATTTTCGTGTGTTATTGCCCACGCCTTCCAAGTGGTCTCGGGAACGCTGGAACCCGATCGCCTATTATTTTTCCGGGCCATCAAATACGATTTAAGGAACCATAGTCACCGCCCTGCCATGATCTTACCTCATTTTTTGCGTTTTTTGGCCAAAAAACTAGAATTCCGCGCGATTCTCAAATTTTCGTGTGCTATAGCCCATGCCTTCCGAGTGGTCCCAGACCCCCGGACCCCGATAGCCTAAAATTTTTCCGGGCCATAAAATACGACCTAAGGAACCATAGTCACGGCCCCACCATGATCGTTCATAATTCTTTGCGTTTTTCGGCCAAAAACCTAGAATTCCGCCTGATTCCCATATTTTCGTGCGTTATATCCCACGCCTTCCGAGTGGGCCGGCCCCGCGGACTCGAATCACCTAAAAATATTTCGGGCCATCAAATACAACCTAAGGAACCATAGTCACTGCCCTCCATGATCGTTCCTCATTATTTGCATTTTTCGACGAAAAAACTAGAATTCCGTCGGATTACCATATATTTGTGTTCTATTGCCCTCGCTTTCCGAGTGGGCCGGCCCCCCCGGACTCGGATTGCCTAAATTTTTTCAGACTATCAAATAGGACCAAAGGAACCATAGACACCGCCTCACCATGATTGTTCCTCATGTTTTGCATTTTTCGGCCAAAAAACTAGAATTCCGCTCGATTCCAATATTTTTGTGTGCTATATAGCCCACGCCTTCCAAGTGGTCCCGGGACCGCCGGACCCCGATCCCCTAAATTTTTATCCAGGCTATCAAATACGACCTAAGGAACCATAGTAACCGCCCCTCCATGATCCTTCCTCAATTTGTTGCATTTTCGGTCAAACAACTAGAATTCCGCGAGATTCTCATATTTTTGTGTGCTATAGCCCACGCCTTCCGAGTGGTACCGGAACCGCCGGACCCCTATTGCCTAAAGTTTTTCTGGACCATCAAATATGACCTAAGGAACCTTAGTCACCGCCCCGCCATGATCGTTCCTAGGTTTTTGTGTTTTTTGGCAAAAAACCTAGAATTCCGCGCAATTCCATATCTTCATTTGCTATAGCCCACGCCTTCCGAGTGGTCCCGGGAACCCCGGACCCCGATCGCCTAAAACTTTTCCAGCCATCAAATACGACCTAAGGAACCATAGTCACCGCCCCGCCATGATTGTTCTTCATTTTTTGCGTTTTTCAGCCAAAACACTAGAATTTCGGTCGATTACCATATTATTATGTGCTATTGCCCACGCCTTCGAGTGGGCCGAGCCCCCGTACTCGGATCGCCTAAAGTTTTTTCGGGCCATAATATAGGACCTTAGGAACCATAGTCACCACCTCGCCATGATCTTTCCTAATTTTACGCATTTTTCGGCCAAAAAACTAGAAATCCGCCCGGTTCCCATATTTTTGTGTGCTATAGACAACGCTTTCCAAGTGGTCTCGGGATCCCCGGACACCGATCGCCTAAAATTTTTCCGGGCCATCAAATACGACCCAAGGAACCATAGTAACTGCCCCGCCATGATCGTTCCTCATTTATTGCGATTTCCGGCAAAAAAACTGGAATTCTGCCCGATTCCCATATTTTCGTGTACTATAGCCCACGCCTTCCGAGTGGGCCAGGCCCCCCGGACTCGGATCATCTAAATTTTATTCGGGCCATCAAATAAGACCTAAGGACCATAGTCCCCTCCCCGCCATGATCGTTCCTCATTGTTTGCATTTTTCGGCTAAAAAACTAGAATTCCGTCTGATTCCCATATTTTCCTGTGCTATAATTGCCCACGCCTGACCCCCGGACCCCGATCGCCTAAAATTTTTTCGGACCATCAAATACGACCTAAGGAACCATAGTCACCGTTCCGCCATGAATTTTCCTAGTTGTTTGCATTTTTCAGTGAAAAAACTAGAATTCCGCCCGATTCCCATATTTTCGTGTGCTATAGCTCACACCTTCCGAGTGGGCCGGTCCCCCTGACTCGGAACGTCTAAAATTTTTTCGGGCCATTAAATACGACCTAAGGAACCATAGTCACCGCCCCGCCATGATCGTTCCTCAATTTTTGCATTTTTCGGCCAAAAAATTAGAATTCCGCCCGATTCCCATATTTTCGTGTGCTATAGCTTAGGCCTTCAAAGTGGTCCCAGGACCCCCAGACCACGATCGCCTAAAAATTTTCAAGGCCATCAAATATGACCTAAGAAACCATAGTCATCGCCCTGCCATGATCGTTCCTCATATTTTGCATTTTTCGGCCAAAAAACTAGAATTCCGCCCGATTCCCATATTTTCATGTGCTATAATAGCCGACGCCTTCCCAATGTGTTGGGCCCCCCGGAGCCGGATCGCCTAAAAATTTTCCGGGCCATCAAATACGAGCTAAGGAACCAAAGTCACAGCCCCTCCATGACCTTTCCTCATTTTTTGCATTTTATGGCCAAAAATCTAGAATTCCGCCCGATTCCCATATTTTCGTGTGTTATTGCCCAAGCCTTTCGAGTGGGCCGGGCCTACCAGACTCGGATTGCCTAAAATTTATCCGGGCCATCAAATATGATCTAAGGAACCATAGTCACTGCCCCGCCATGATCGTTGCTAATATTTTGCATTTTTCGGCCAAAAACTAGAATTCCGCCCGATTCCCATATTTTCGTGTGCTATAGCTCACGCCTTCCAAGTGGTCCCGGACCCCGATCGCCTAAAATTTTTCGGAGCCATCAAATACGACCCAAGGAACCATAATAACCGTCCCGCCATGATCGTTCCCCATTTTTGCGTTTTTCTTCCAAAAAACTAGAATTCCGCGTGATTCCCATATTTTCGTGTGCTATTGCCTACGTCTTTCGAGTGGGCCGGGCCTTACGGACTCGGATCGCCTAAAATTTTTTTGGGCCATCAAATAGGACCTAAGGAACCATAGTCACCACCCCGCAATGATCGTTCCTCATTTTTTGCATTTTTCGGCCAAAAAATTAGAATTTCGCCCGATTCCCATATTTTCGTGTGTTATAGCCCACGCCTTCCAAGTGGTCCTGGGAACCCCGGACCCCGATCGCCTAATATTTTTACGGGCCATAAAATATGATTTAAGGAACCATAGTCACCGCCCTGGCATGATCGTTCCTCATTCTTTGCATTTTTCGGCCAAAAAACTAGAATTCCGCGTGATTACCATATTTTCGTGTGCTATAGCCCATGCCTTCCGAGTGGTCCCAGACCCCCGGACCCCTATCGCCTAAAGTTTTTCCGGACCATAAAATACGACCTAAGGAACCATAGTCACCGCCCCTCCATGATCGTTTTTCATTTTTTGCGTTTTTCGGCCAAAAACCTAGAATTTTGCCCGATTCCCATATTTTCGAGTGTTATATCCCACGCCTTCCGAGTGGGCCTGCCCCCCGGTCTCGGATCACCTAAAAAATTTTTGGGCAATCAAATACAACCTAAGGAACCATAGTCACTGCCCCGCCATGATCGTTCCTAATTTTTTGCCTTTTTCGGCCAAAAACTAGAATTCCGCCCGATTACCATATTATTGTGTGCTATTGCCCACGCCTTCCGAGTGGGCCGAGCCCCCCGTACTCGGAATGCCTAAAGTTTTTTCGGGCCATAAAATAGGACCTAAGGAACCATAGTCACCACCTCGCCATGATCGTTCTTCATTTTATGCATTTTTCGGCCAAAAAAGTAGAATTCCGCCCAGTTCCCATATTTTTGTGTGCTATAGCCCACGCTTTCCAAGTGGTCCCGGGATCCCAGGACCCCGATCGCCTAAAATTTTTCCGTGCCATCAAATACGACCTAAGGAACCATAGGAACTGCCCCGCCATGATCGTTCCTCACTTATTGTGATTTCCGGCAAAAAAACTAGAATTCCGCCCGATTTCCATATTTTCGTGTGCTATAACCCTCACCTTCCGAATGGACTGGGCCCCCGGACTCGGATCGCCTAAAAATTTTCCGGGCCATCAAATACGACCTAAGGAACCATATTCACCGCCCTGCCATGATCATTCCTCATGTTTTCCATTTTTCGGCCAAAAACCTAGAATTCCGCTCCATTCCCATATTTTTGTGTGCTACAACCCACGCCTTCCAAGTGGTCCCGGGAACCTCGGACCCCGGTCGCCTAATATTTTTCTGGGCCATCAAATACGACCTAAGGAACCATAGTCACCGCCCTACCATGATCGGTCCTCATTTTTTGCATTTTACGTCCCAAAAACTAGAATTCCGCCCGATTTCCATATTTTCGTGTGTTATTGCCCAAGCCTTCCGAGTGGGCCGGGCCTACCAGACTCGGATCGCCTAAAATTTTTCCGGGCCATCAAATACGACCTAAGGAACCATAGTCACTGCCCCACCATGATCGGTCCTCATATTTTGCATTTTACGTCCATAAAACTAGAATTCCGCCCGATTCCCATATTTTCGTGTGTTATTGCCCAAGCCTTCCGAGTGGGCCGGGCCTACCAGACTCGGATCGCCTAAAAATTTTTCGGGCTATCAAATACAACCTAAGGAACCATAGTCACCGCCCCGCCATGATCGTTGCTAATATTTTGCATTTTTCGGCCAAAAAACTAGAATTCCGCCCGATTCCCATATTTTCGTGTGCTATAGCTCACGCCTTCCAAGTGGTCCCGGTACCCACGGACCTCGATCACCTAAAATTTTTCCGGGCCGTCAAATACGACCCAAGGAACCATAATAACCGCCACGCCATGATCGTTCCCTATATTTGCGCTTTTCGGCCAAAAAACTAGAATTCCGCGTGATTCCCATATTTTCGTGTGCGAAATAACCCACGTCTTCGGAGTGGGCCGGGCCTTCCGGACTTGTATCGCCTAAAATTTTTTCGAGCCGTCAAATACGACCTAAGGAACCATAGTCACCACCCCGCAATGATCGTTCCTCATTTTTTTGCATTTTTCGGCCAAAAAACTAGAATTCCGCCCGATTCCCATATTTTCGAGTGTTATAGCCCATGCCTTCCAAGTGGTCCAGGGAACCCCGGACCCCGATCGCCTAATATTTTTGAACAATGCCATACATAATACTGCATAGTCACCACCCGGCCATGATCGTTCCTCATGTTTTGCATTTTTCGGCCAAAAAATTAGAATTCCGCGCGATTTCCATATTTTCGTGTGCTATAGCCCACGCATTCCGAGTGCTCCCAGACCCCCGGACCCCTATCGCCTAAAGTTTTTCCGGACCATCAAATACGACCTAAGGAACCATAGTCACCGCCCCTCCATGATCGTACTTCATTTTTTGCGTTTTTCTGCCAAAAACCTGGAATTTCGCCCGATTCCCATATTTTCGAGTGTTCTATCCCACGCCTTCCGAGTGGGCCGGCCCCCCGGACTCGGATCACCTAAAAAGGTTTTGGGCAATCAAATACAACCTAAGGAACCATAGTCACTGCCCCGCCATGATCGTTCCTCATTTTTTGCATTTTTTGGCCAAAACAATAGAATTCCGCCCGATTACCATATTATTGTGTGCTAGTGCCCACGCCTTCCGAGTGGGCCGAGCCCCCCGTACTCGGATCGCCTAAAGTTTTTTCGGGCCATAAAATAGGACCTAAGGAACCATAGTCACCACCTCGCCATGATAGTTCCTCATTTTTTGCATTTTTCGGCCAAAAAATTAGAATTCCGCCCGGTTCCTATATTTTTGTGTGATATAGCCCACGCTTTCCAAGTGGTCCCGGGATCCCCGGACCCTGATCGCCTAAAAATTTTCCGGGCCATCAAATACGACCTAAGGAACTATAGGAACTGCCCCGCCATGATCGTTCCTCACTTATTGCGATTTCCGGCAAAAAAAACTAGAATTCCGCCCGATTCCCATATTTTCGTGTGCTATAGCCCACACCTTACGAGTGGGCCGGCCCCCGGACTCGGATCATCTTAATTTTATTCGGGCCATCAAATACGACCTAAGGAACCATATTCACCGCCCTGCCATGATCGTTCCTCATTTTTTGCATTTTTCGGCCAAAAACCTAGAATTCCGCTCTATTCCCATATTTTTGTGTGCTACAGCCCACGCCTTCCAAGTGGTCCCGGGAACCTCGGACCCCGGTCGCCAAATATTTTTCTAGGCCATCAAATACGACCTAAGGAACCATAGTCACCGCCCCACCATGATCGGTCCTCATTTTTTGCATTTTCCGTCAAAAAAACTAGAATTCCGCCCGATTCCCATATTTTCGTGTTTTATTGCCCAAGCCTTCCGAGTGGGCCAGGCCTACCAGACTCGGATCGCCTAAAATTTTTTCGGGCCATCAAATACGACCTAAGGAACCATAGGAACTTCCCCGCCATGATCGTTCCTCACTTATTGCGATTTCCGGCAAAAAAAACTAGAATTCTGCCCGATTCCCATATTTTCGTGTGCTATAGCCCACACCTTACGAGTGGGCCGGGCCCCCCAGACTCGGATCATCTAAATTTTATTCGGGCCATCAAATACGACCTAAGGAACCATATTCACCGCCCTGCCATGATCGTTCCAAATTGTTTGCATTTTTCGGCCAAAAACCTAGAATTCCGCTCCATTCCCATATTTTTGTGTGGTACAGCCCACGCCTTCCAAGTGGTCCCGGGAACCTCGGACCCCGGTCGCTTAATATTTTTCTGGGCCCTCAAATACGACCTAAGGAACCATAGTCACCGCCGCACCATGATCGTTCCTCATTTTTTGCATTTTACATCCAAAAAACTTAAATTTCGCCCGATTCCCATATTTTCGTGTGTTATTGCCCAAGCCTTCCGAGTGGGCCGGGCCTACAAGACTCGGATCGCCTAAAATTTTTCCGGGCCATCAAATACGACCTAAGGAACCATAGTCACCGCCCCGCCATGATCGTTGCTAATATTTTGCATTTTTCGGACAAAAAACTAGAATTCCGCCCGATTCCCATATTTTCGTGTTCTATAGCTCACGCCTTCCAAGTGGTCCTGGTACCCCCGGACCCCGATCGCCTAAAATATTTTGGGGCCATCAAATACGACCCAAGGAACCATAATAACCGCCCCGCCATGATCGTTCCCCATTTTTGAGTTTTTTTGCCAAAAAACTAGAATTCCGCGTGATTCCCATATTTTCGTGTGCTATTGCCCACGTCTTCCGAGTGGGCCGGACCTTACGGACTTGGATCGCCTAAATTTTTTTCGGGCCATCAAATACGACCCAAGGAACCATAATAACCGCCCCAGCATGATCGTTCCCCATTTTTGCGTTTTTCGGCCAAAAAACTAGAATTCCGCGTGATTCCCATATTTTCGTGTGCTATTGCCCACGTCTTCCGAGTGGGCCGGGCCTTCCGGACTCGGATTGCCTAAAAAATTTTTGGGCCGTCAAATATGACCTAAGGAACCATAGTCACCACCTCGCAATGATCGTTCCTCATTATTTGTATTTTTCGGCCAAAAAACTAGAATTCCGCCCGATTCCCATATTTTCGAGTGTTATAGCCCACGCCTTCCAAGTGGTCCCGGGAACCCCGGACCCCGATCGCCTAATATTTTTACGGGCCATAAAATATGATTTAAGGAACCATAGTCACCACCCTGCCATGATTGTTCCTCATGTTTTGCATTTTTCGGCGAAAAAACTAGAATTCCGCGTGATTCCCATATTTTCGTGTGCTATAGCCCACGCCTTCCGAGTGCTCCCAGACCCCCGGACCCCGATCGCCTAAAGTTGTTCCGGACCATCAAATACGACCTAAGGAACCATAGTCACCGCCCCTCCATGATCGTTCTTCATTTTTTGCGTTTTTCGGCCAAAAACCTAGAATTTCGCCCGATTCCCATATTTTCGAGTGTTCTATCCCACGCCTTCCGAGTGGGCCGGCCCCCCAGACTCGGATCACCTAAAAGATTTTCGGGCAATGAAATACAACCTAAGGAACCATAGTCACTGCCCCGCCATGATCGTTCCTCATTTTTTGCATTTTTTGGCCAAAACAATAGAATTCCGCCCGATTACCATATTATTGTGTGCTATTGCCCACGCCTTCCGAGTGGGCCGAGCCCCCCGTACTCGGATCGCCTAAAGTTTTTTCGGGCCATAAAATAGGACCTAAGGAACCATAGTCACCACCTCGCCATGATCGTTCCTCATTTTCCGCATTTTTCGGCCAAAAAATTAGAATTCCGCCCGGTTCCCATATTTTTGTGTGATATAGCCCACGCTTTCCTAGTGGTCCCGGGATCCCCGGACCCCGATCGCCTAAAATTTTTCCGGGCCATCAAATACGACCTAAGGAACCATAGGAACCGCCCCGCCATGAACGTTCCTCAGTTATTGCGATTTCCGGCAAAAAAACTAGAATTCCGCCCGATTCCCATATTTTCGTGTGCTATAACCCTCACCTTCCGAATGGACTGGGCCCCCTGGACTCGGATCATCTAAATTTTATTCGAGCCATCAAATAAGACCTAAGAAACCATAGTCACCGCCCTGCCATGATCGTTCCTCTTATTTTGTGTTTTTCGGCCAAAAAACTAGAATTTCGCCCGATTCCCATATTTTTGTGTGCTATAGCCCACACCTTCCGAGTGGGCCGGGTCTCCCGGACTCGGATCGCCTAAACTTTTTCCGTACCATCAAATACGACCTAAGGAACCATAGTCACCGCCCCTCTATGATCATTCTTCATTTTTTGCGATTTCTGGCAAAAAAACTAGAATTCCGCCCGATTCCCATATTTTCGTGTGCTATAGCCCACACCTTCCGAGTGGGCCGGGCTTACCAGACTCGAATCGCCTAAAATTTTTCGGGGCCATCAAATACGACCTAAGGAACCATATTCACCTCCCCGACATGATCGTTCCTCATTGTTTGCATTTTTTGGCTAAAAACTAGAATTCCGTACGATTTCCATATTTTCGTGTGCTATAATTGCCCATGCCTTCCCAATGGGTAGGGAATCCTGGACCCCGATCGCCTAAAATTTTTCCGGACCATCAAATGCGACCTAAGAAACCATAGTCACCGCCCCGCCATGATCGTTCCTCTTATTTTGTGTTTTTCGGCCAAAAAACTAGAATTTCGCCCGATTCTCATATTTTCGTCTACTATTGCCCACGCCTTCCGAGTGGGTCGGGCCTCCAGGACTCGGATCGCCTAAAATTTTTCCGGGCCATCAAATACGACCTAAGGAACCATATTCACCGCCCCACCATGATCGTTCCTCATTTTTTGCATTTCTAGGCCAAAAACCTAGAATTCCGCTCGATTCCCATATTTTTGTGTGCTACAACCCACGCCTTCCAAGTGGTCCTGGGAACCTCGGACCCCGGTCACCTAATATTTTTCCGGGCCATCACATACGACCTAAGGAAACATAGTCACCGCCCCACCATGATAGGTCCTCAGTTTTTGCATTTTACGTCTAAATAACTAGAATTCCGCCCGATTCCCATATTTTCGTGTGCTATAGCCCACGCCTTCCGAGTGGGCCAGGCCCCCCGGACTCGGATCATCTAAATTTTATTCGAGCCATCAAATAAGACCTAAGAAACCATAGTCACCGCCCTGCCATGATCGTTCCTCTTATTTTGTGTTTTTCGGCCAAAAAACTAGAATTTCGCCCGATTCCCATATTTTTGTGTGCTATAGCCCACACCTTCCGAGTGGGCCGGGTCTCCCGGACTCGGATCGCCTAAACTTTTTCCGTACCATCAAATACGACCTAAGGAACCATAGTCACCGCCCCTCTATGATCATTCTTCATTTTTTGCGATTTCTGGCAAAAAAACTAGAATTCCGCCCGATTCCCATATTTTCGTGTGCTATAGCCCACACCTTCCGAGTGGGCCGGGCTTACCAGACTCGAATCGCCTAAAATTTTTCGGGGCCATCAAATACGACCTAAGGAACCATATTCACCTCCCCGACATGATCGTTCCTCATTGTTTGCATTTTTTGGCTAAAAACTAGAATTCCGTACGATTTCCATATTTTCGTGTGCTATAATTGCCCATGCCTTCCCAATGGGTAGGGAATCCTGGACCCCGATCGCCTAAAATTTTTCCGGACCATCAAATGCGACCTAAGAAACCATAGTCACCGCCCCGCCATGATCGTTCCTCTTATTTTGTGTTTTTCGGCCAAAAAACTAGAATTTCGCCCGATTCTCATATTTTCGTCTACTATTGCCCACGCCTTCCGAGTGGGTCGGGCCTCCAGGACTCGGATCGCCTAAAATTTTTCCGGGCCATCAAATACGACCTAAGGAACCATATTCACCGCCCCACCATGATCGTTCCTCATTTTTTGCATTTCTAGGCCAAAAACCTAGAATTCCGCTCGATTCCCATATTTTTGTGTGCTACAACCCACGCCTTCCAAGTGGTCCTGGGAACCTCGGACCCCGGTCACCTAATATTTTTCCGGGCCATCACATACGACCTAAGGAAACATAGTCACCGCCCCACCATGATAGGTCCTCAGTTTTTGCATTTTACGTCTAAATAACTAGAATTCCGCCCGATTCCCATATTTTCGTGTGCTATAGCCCACGCCTTCCGAGTGGGCCAGGCCCCCGGACTCGGATCATCTAAATTTTATTCGGGCCATCAAATAAGAGCTAAGGACCATAGTCACCTCCCCGCCATGATCATTCCTCATTGTTTGCATTTTTCGGCTAAAAAACTAGAATTCCGTCTGATTCCCATATTTTCCTGTGCTATAATTGCCCACGCCTTCCCAATGGGTAGGGACCCCCGGACCCCGATCGCCTAAAATTTTTTCGGACCATCAAATACGACCTAAGGAACCATAGTCACCGTTCCGCCATGAATTTTCCTAGTTGTTTGCGTTTTTCAGCGAAAAAACTAGAATTCCGCCCGATTCCCATATTTTCGTGTGCTATAGCTCACACCTTCCGAGTGGGCCGGTCTCCCCTGACTCGGAACGTCTAAAATTTTTTGGGGCCATTAAATACGACCTAAGGAACCATAGTCACCGCCCCGCCATGATCGTTCCTCAATTTTTGCATTTTTTCGGCCAAAAAATTAGAATTCCGCCCGATTCCCATATTTTCGTGTGCTATAGCTTAGGCCTTCAAAGTGGTCCCAGGACCCCCAGACCACGATCGCCTAAAAATTTTCAAGGCCATTAAATATGACCTAAGAAACCATAGTCATCGTCCTGCCATGATCGTTCCTCATATTTTGCGTTTTTCGGCCAAAAAACTAGAATTCCGCCCGATTCCCATATTTTCGTGTGTTATTGTTCCGCCCCCCGGAGCCGGATCGCCTAAAAATTTTCCGGGCCATCAAATACGAGCTAAGGAACCAAAGTCACAGCCCCTCCATGACCTTTCCTCATTTTTTGCATTTTATGGCCAAAAATCTAGAATTCCGCCCGATTCCCATATTTTCGTGTGTTATTGCCCAAGCCTTTCGAGTGGGCCGGGCCTACCAGACTCGGATTGCCTAAAATTTATCCGGGCCATCAAATACGACCTAAGGAACCATAGTCACTGCCCCGCCATGATCGTTGCTAATATTTTGCATTTTTCGGCCAAAAACTAGAATTCCGCCCGATTCCCATATTTTCGTGTGCTATAGCTCACGCCTTCCAAGTGGTCCCGGACCCCGATCGCCTAAAATTTTTCGGAGCCATCAAATACGACCCAAGGAACCATAATAACCGTCCCGCCATGATCGTTCCCCATTTTTGCGTTTTTCTTCCAAAAAACTAGAATTCCGCGTGATTCCCATATTTTCGTGTGCTATTGCCCACGTCTTTCGAGTGGGCCGGGCCTTACGGACTCGGATCGCCTAAAATTTTTTTGGGCCATCAAATACGACCTAAGGAACCATAGTCACCACCCCGCAATGATCGTTCCTCATTTTTTGCATTTTTCGGCCAAAAAATTAGAATTTCGCCCGATTCCCATATTTTCGTGTGTTATAGCCCACGCCTTCCAAGTGGTCCCGGGAACCCCGGACCCCGATCGCCTAATATTTTTACGGGCCATAAAATATGATTTAAGGAACCATAGTCACCGCCCTGGCATGATCGTTCCTCATTCTTTGCATTTTTCGGCCAAAAAACTAGAATTCCGCGCGATTACCATATTTTCGTGTGCTATAGCCCACGCCTTCCGAGTGGTCCCAGACCCCCGGACCCCTATCGCCTAAAGTTTTTCCGGACCATCAAATACGACCTAAGGAACCATAGTCACCGCCCCTCCATGATCGTTTTTCATTTTTTGCGTTTTTCGGCCAAAAACCTAGAATTTTGCCCGATTCCCATATTTTCGAGTGTTATATCCCACGCCTTCCGAGTGGGCCTGCCCCCCGGTCTCGGATCACCTAAAAAATTTTTGGGCAATCAAATACAACCTAAAGAACCATAGTCACTGCCCCGCCATGATCGTTCCTAATTTTTTGCCTTTTTCGGCCAAAAACTAGAATTTCGCCCGATTACCATATTATTGTGTGCTATTGCCCACGCCTTCCGAGTGGGCCGAGCCCCCCGTACTCGGAATGCCTAAAGTTTTTTCGGGCCATAAAATAGGACCTAAGGAACCATAGTCACCACCTCGCCATGATCGTTCTTCATTTTATGCTTTTTTCGGCCAAAAAAGTAGAATTCCGCCCAGTTCCCATATTTTTGTGTGCTATAGCCCACGCTTTCCAAGTGGTCCCGGGATCCCAGGACCCCGATCGCCTAAAATTTTTCCGTGCCATCAAATACGACCTAAGGAACCATAGGAACTGCCCCGCCATGATCGTTCCTCACTTATTGTGATTTCCGGCAAAAAAACTAGAATTCCGCCCGATTTCCATATTTTCGTGTGCTATAACCCTCACCTTCCGAATGGACTGGGCCCCCCGGACTCGGATCGTCTAAAAATTTTCCGGGCCATCAAATACGACCTAAGGAACCATATTCACCGCCCTGCCATGATCGTTCCTCATGTTTTCCATTTTTCGGCCAAAAACCTAGAATTCCGCTCCATTCCCATATTTTTGTGTGCTACAACCACGCCTTCCAAGTGGTCCCGGGAACCTCGGACCCCGGTCGCCTAATATTTTTCTGGGCCATCAAATACGACCTAAGGAACCATAGTCACTGCCCTACCATGATCGGTCCTCATTTTTTGCATTTTACGTCCCAAAAACTAGAATTCCGCCCGATTTCCATATTTTCGTGTGTTATTGCCCAAGCCTTCCGAGTGGGCCGGGCCTACCAGACTCGGATCGCCTAAAATTTTTCCGGGCCATCAAATACGACCTAAGGAACCATAGTCACCGCCCCACCATGATCGGTCCTCATTTTTTGCATTTTACGTCCATAAAACTAGAATTCCGCCCGATTCCCATATTTTCGTGTGTTATTGCCCAAGCCTTCCGAGTGGGCCGGGCCTACCAGACTCGGATCGCCTAAAAATTTTTCGGGCTATCAAATACAACCTAAGGAACCATAGTCACCGCCCCGCCATGATCGTTGCTAATATTTTGCATTTTTCGGCCAAAAAACTAGAATTCCGCCCGATTCCCATATTTTCGTGTGCTATAGCTCACGCCTTCCAAGTGGTCCCGGTACCCCCGGACCTCGATCGCCTAAAAATTTTTCCGGGCCGTCAAATACGACCCCAGGAACCATAATAACCGCCCCGCCATGATCGTTCCCCATATTTGCGCTTTTCGGCCAAAAAACTAGAATTCCGCGTGATTCCCATATTTTCGTGTGCTATTGCCCACGTCTTCCGAGTGGGCCGGGCCTTCCGGACTCGGATCGCCTAAAAAATTTTCGGGCCATCAAATATGACCAAAGGAACCATAGTCACCACCCTGCAATGATCGTTCCTCATTTTTTTGCATTTTTCAGCAAAAAAACTAGAATTCCGCCCGATTCCCATATTTTCGAGTGTTATAGCCCACGCCTTCCAAGTGATCCAGGGAACCCCGGACCCCGATCGCCTAATATTTTTATGGGCAATAAAAAATTATTTAAGGAACCATAGTCACCACCCGGCCATGATCGTTCCTCATGTTTTGCATTTTTCGGCCAAAAAATTAGAATTCCGCGCGATTTCCATATTTTCGTGTGCTATAGCCCACGCATTCCGAGTGCTCCCAGACCCCCGGACCCCTATCGCCTAAAGTTTTTCCGGACCATCAAATACGACCTAAGGAACCATAGTCACCGCCCCTCCATGATCGTACTTCAGTTTTTGCGTTTTTCGGCCAAAAACATAGAATTTCGCCCGATTCCCATATTTTCGAGTGTTCTATCCCACGCCTTTCGAGTGGGCCGGCCCCCCGGACTCGGATCACCTAAAAAGGTTTTGGGCAATCAAATACAACCTAAGGAACCATAGTCACTGCCCCGCCATGATCGTTCCACATTTTTTGCATTTTTTTGCCAAAACTATAGAATTCCGCCCGATTACCATATTATTGTGTGCTAGTGCCCACGCCTTCCGAGTGGGCCGAGCCCCCCATACTCGGATCGCCTAATGTTTTTTCGGGCCATAAAATAGGACCTAAGGAACCATAGTCACCACCTCGCCATGATAGTTCCTCATTTTTCGCATTTTTCGGCCAAAAAATTAGAATTCCGCCCGGTTCCTATATTTTTGTGTGATATAGCCCACGCTTTCCAAGTGGTCCCGGGATCCCCGGACCCTGATCGCCTAAAAATTTTCCGGGCCATCAAATACGACCTAAGGAACTATAGGAACTGCCCCGCCATGATCGTTCCTCACTTATTGCGATTTCCGGCAAAAAAAACTAGAATTCCGCCCGATTCCCATATTTTCGTGTGCTATAGCCCACACCTTACGAGTGGGCCGGCCCCCGGACTCGGATCATCTTAATTTTATTCGGGCCATCAAATACGACCTAAGGAACCATATTCACCGCCCTGCCATGATCGTTCCTCATTTTTTGCATTTTTCGGCCAAAAACCTAGAATTCCGCTCCATTCCCATATTTTTGTGTGCTACAGCCCACGCCTTCCAAGTGGTCCCGGGAACCTCGGACCCCGGTCGCCTAATATTTTTCTGGGCCATCAAATACGACCTAAGGAACCATAGTCACCGCCCCACCATGATCGGTCCTCATTTTTTGCATTTTACGTCCAAAAAACTAGAATTCAGCCCGATTCCCATATTTTCGTGTTTTATTGCCCAAGCCTTCCGAGTGGGCCGGGCCTACCAGACTCGGATCGCCTAAAATTTTTTCGGGCCATCAAATACGACCTAAGGAACCATAGGAACTTCCCCGCCATGATCGTTCCTCACTTATTGCGATTTCCGGCAAAAAAAACTAGAATTCTGCCCGATTCCCATATTTTCGTGTGCTATAGCCCACACCTTACGAGTGGGCCGGGCCCCCCAGACTCGGATCATCTAAATTTTATTCGGGCCATCAAATACGACCTAAGGAACCATATTCACCGCCCTGCCATGATCGTTCCAAATTTTTTGCATTTTTCGGCCAAAAACCTAGAATTCCGCTCCATTCCCATATTTTTGTGTGGTACAGCCCACGCTTTCCAAGTGGTCCCGGGAACCTCGGACCCCGGTCGCCTAATATTTTTCTGGGCCCTCAAATACGACCTAAGGAACCATAGTCACCGCCCCACCATGATCGTTCCTCATTTTTTGCATTTTACATCCAAAAAACTAGAATTCCGCCCGATTCCCATATTTTCGTGTGTTATTGCCCAAGCCTTCCGAGTGGGCCGGGCCTACCAGACTCGGATCGCCTAAAATTTTTCCGGGCCATCAAATAAGACCTAAGGACCATAGTGACCTCCCCGCCATGATCGTTCCTCATTGTTTGCATTTTTCGGCTAAAAAACTAGAATTTCGTCTGATTCCCATATTTTCCTGTGCTATAATTGCCCACGCCTTCCCAATGGGTAGGGACCCCCGGACCCCGATCGCCTAAAATTTTTTCGGACCATTAAATACGACCTAAGGAGCCATAGTCACCGTTCCGCCATGAATTTTCCTAGTTGTTTGAGTTTTTCAGCGAAAAGACTAGAATTCCGCCCGATTCCCATATTTTCGTGTGCTATAGCGCACACCTTCCGAGTGGGCCGGTCCCCCTGACTCGGAACGTCTAAAATTTTTTGGGGCCATTAAATACGACTTAAGGAACCATAGTCACCGCCCCGCCATGATCGTTCCTCAATTTTTGCATTTTTCGGCCAAAAAATTAGAATTCCGCCCGATTCCCATATTTTCGTGTGCTATAGCTTAGGCCTTCAAAGTGGTCCCAGGATCCCCAGACCACGATCGCCTAAAAATTTTCAAGGCCATTAAATATGACCTAAGAAACCATAGTCATCTCCCTGCCCTGATCGTTCCTCATATTTTGCGTTTTTCGGCCAAAAAACTAGAATTCCGCCCGATTCCCATATTTTCGTGTGCTACAGCCCACGCCTTCCGAGTGGGTCGGGCCTCCCGAACTCGGATCACCTAAATTTTTTTCAGGCCATCAAATAAGCCCTAAGGAACCATAGTCACCTCCCCGCCAAGATTGTTCCTTATTTTTTACATTTTTCGGCTAAAAAACTAGAATTCCGCACGATTCCCATATTTTCATGTGCTATAATAGCCGACGCCTTCCCAATGTGTAGGGCCCCCCGGAGCCGGATCGCCTAAAAATTTTCCGGGCCATCAAATATGAGCTAAGGAACCAAAGTCACAGCCCCTCCATGACCTTTCCTCATTTTTTGCATTTTATGGCCAAAAATCTAGAATTCCGCCCGATTCCCATATTTTCGTGTGTTATAGCCCATGCCTTCCAAGTGGACCCGGGACTCCCGGACCCCGATCGCCTAAAAATTTTTGGGCCATCAAATACGACCTAAGGAACCATAGTCACCGCCCCGCCATGATCGGTCCTCATTTCATGCATTTTACAGCAAAAAAGCTAGAATTCTGCCCAATTCCCTTATTTTCGTGTGCTATTACCCACGCCTTCCAAGTGGTCCCGGGACCCTTGAACCCCGATCTCCTAAAATTTTTCCGTACCATCAAATACGACCTAAGGAACCATAGTCACCGCCCCACAATGATCGTTCCTCATTTTTTGCATTTTTCGGCGAAAAAACTAGAATTCCGCCCGATTCCCATATTTTCGTGTGTTATAGCCCACGCCTTCCAAGTGGTCCCGGGAACCCTGGACCCCGATCGCCTATTATTTTTCCGGGCCATCAAATACGATTTAAGGAACCATAGTCACTGCCCTGCCATGATCGTTCCTCATTTTTTGCATTTTTCGGCCAAAAAACTAGAATTCCGCGCGATTCCCATATTTTCGTGTGCTATAGCCCATGCCTTCCGAGTGGTCCCAGACCCCCGGACCCCGATAGCCTAAAATTTTTCCGGGCCATAAAATACGACCTAAGGAACCATAGTCACGGCCCCACCATGATCGTTCTTAGTTTTTTGCGTTTTTCGGCCAAAAACCTAGAATTCCGCCCGATTCCCATATTTTCGTGTGTTATATCCCACGCCTTCCGAGTGGGCCGGCCCCGCGGACTCGGATCACCTAAAAAAATTTCGGGCCATCAAATACAACCTAAGGAACCATAGTCACTACCCCGCCATGATCGTTCCTCATTTTTTGTATTTTTCGACAAAAAAACTAGAATTCCGTCGGATTACCATATGTTTGTGTTCTATTGCCCTCACCTTCCGAGTGGGCCGGGCCCCCCAGACTCGGATCGCCTAAATTTTTTTGGACCATCAAATAGGACCAAAGGAACCATAGTCACCGCCTCGCCATGATTGTTCCTCATGTTTTGCATTTTTCGACCAAAAAACTAGAATTCCGCTCGATTCCAATATTTTTGTGTGCTATAGCCCACGCCTTCCAAGTGGTCCCGGGACCCCCGGACCCCGATCGCCTAAATATTTTTCCAGGCTATCAAATATGACCTAAGGAACCATAGTAACCGCCCCTCTATGATCCTTCCTCATTTTTTGCATTTTTCGGCCAAACAACTAGAATTTCGTGCGATTCTCATATTTTCGTGTGCTATAGCCTATGCCTTCCGAGTGGTCCCGGAACCGCCGTACCCCTCTTGCCTAAAGTTTTTCCGGACCATCAAATACGACCTAAGGAACCATAGTCACCGCCCCGCCATGATCGTTCCTAGGTTTTTGTGCTTTTTGGCAAAAAACCTAGAATTCTGCGCGATTCCATATCTGTGAACCACTATACAAACGTCTCAGAAAGAATCCAGTTCCATGGAATCAAGAACAAACTGACACTGTCAAAAGAGTCAAATCTATTGTTCAAAAACTTCCTTGTCTAGGCATTCCTAATCCTGAGGCATTCATGATAGTCGACACTGACGCTTCTGATGAAGCGTACGGTGGTAATCTTAAACAAAGAGTCTCATTAAACTCTTCAGAACCATTGGTCTGTTTCACTTTTGGAATTTGGAATTCGGCTCAGAAAAACTATAGCACAGTCAAAAAAGAGATTTTGTCTATAGTACTATGTATTACAAAGTTTCAAGATGACTTAATTAATAAAGAATTTTTATTAAGAGTTGATTGTAAGTCAGCTAAAGAAATTTTGCAAAAAGATGTTAAAAACCTCATTTCAAAACAGATTTTTGCCAGATGGCAAGCACTATTATCTAGTTTTGATTTTCAAATTGAGTTTATTAAAGGTGAGGAAAATTCTTTACCCAACTTTCTAACCAGAGAATTCCTGTAGGGAAAAAATGAGACCAAACCAGAAGGGTCCTTTCAAGGCCTCACCAAAGAGAGAAAATAGATATTCTGCACTAGCAGATTTTTATCCCCCCTTACCCGTGAGACCACCTCTAAATATAATGGTAACCCCTCCGAGAGTTCCCACTATAAACAAACCAGCTACAAAGAAAGTCCTTGGTACTATTCCAAAAATAGAAGGACCATTCCAACAAGTTTCTTCGAAAGCTTCGACAAGCCAGACTGGTAAGACACTCACCAGCTCAGATTATGAAATGAAGACCCCAGAGTCATTGGCACAAGCAGTCAAGCCAGAGACACCATCCAAAAAGGAAGGTAAAAAACTAGTTTCTCAAGAAAAAGAAACATTTGCAATAATCTCCAAAGCACCAATCAAAGTGATAGCATTGGACAAAGGATACGAAAACTTTGACAAACCAGATTTGATCAGACCCTGTTATACAAACAGAAACTATGTTGAAACCAGTGACCCTCTCAAATCAAGAAGGTATTATGAATTTATCCTTAAAGATACAGGATCGGTCAGTTTTGAACATACCCTCAGGGATGACAAAGACCCTGATAGCATCAAGTATTCTAGATTTACCATTCATAAAATTATGAGTCCCTTTGAATGGGGAATGGATCATTTGCACACCCCGATTGTGCTCTCTGTACAATTCAGACCTCAAACATATAATTTTAAAGATTATATGGACGCATGGTATAACTTTATGTACCTACGCCCGGGTTCTCATACATGGTTCGTAAAATACAGCGAACAAGCAGCTAAGTCAGTCATACCAATATGGTTCTATGACTGGTGGAAAGCATTTGGAGGAACAGAGCAATCAATGCCCCGAAGCTTCCATATTCATTATGAGAGATTCCAGAAAGAATAGGAAATCTCTACCCTACCAGACCACATCAAGATTTGCAAATATTACTTTGCAAAGAGGATTTCTTTTGTTATTAGTTGGATGTTCGAAATAGAACAAATCGAACGAATTCAATATTTAGTTAAAATACCAAAAATCAAAGGATGGGTTCCTGAATCAAGAGAAATCAAGAAACCCAAACCAACCAGCAAGAGTGGATCTACCAGTTCACAAGCAGAATTAAAAAAGAGATTCCTAGAAGTCTTAGCAAACATTGAAACAGCAAGCCCAGTAGAAATACAGGCTATGCTAGACACAGTATCAGCGTCTTCCTCAACGGAAAACCAAGACAATGGGGACATGGAGGACCCACACGGAATAGCCCAAGCCTACCGGGCCTACGCAGAAGAAGAATAATAACTGAAGATAATGATTCTCCAGACAAAGACAAAAGACTCTTCAAAAAGAAGAAGTCATCTGATAATGACAACCACAAGAAGACAAACACAGTACTTGCCTCTTCAGAAAAGCAGCAGACGACCCTTCAGTAAAGCAACAGACAGCAAACTAGGATCGTCCATTCAAACGGTTAAGATTAACTTAACAAAAATCTGAAGTCTATATAAAGACTCCAACCTTTGTAATAGAGGGCATCCGAAAATCTCCCAAGTTTTTCTCTATCTTTTCTTTCCCTCACTGTAAAATGTTCTATTATGTTTGAATAAAGCTTTTAACAAGTAAGTGTTTCTGTCTTTATTATTTAATTCCGCATTTATTTTATCTACTTTAAAGATAAAACTTAAGATCCTCTTAATGGTACCAGAGCCATGTTAAACATGTTAGGCTAAACCTATTATACTGTCTTTAGGGTTCGTCGAAATCTTGTTATCATGTTCATGTTATAACTCTTAGACATTTCTATACTGTTCATTTCTGCATAGGTTTACTGTTCATCTTCTTTAAAGCTTCTGATCTTACTAGGCTACTGTTCTATGTTCATAGTGTGAGGGATCCTTGTAGGATGTTGATTAAACCTTATTAAACTGCCGTCAGTTGCTGTCGTCCATAGGCTAGGGTGTGCCATGAGAGACATGACACAACAGGACACAGTTAACACGTTTAATCCCCAGCCCCCAAGATAACTTAGAACTTAGAACACTACCAAGATAGATCTGCAGTAAAGAAGAAGATAAGTAGTAAACACTATACAGTTAAGAACATTATAGAATTATCTAGAAGACTATTACATGATAGGATAACAGAGATAGTAGACTTACTCCTTAAAGATAGTATACCCCTATAATACTGATTATTTTGAAAAACCTATTTCAAATGAAACGTCATCCTATTTTTCATAAAATAAGAATTTTAAATGAAGGTAGATGGATAGGCCTAAAAAGATTAATAAAAATTAATAAAAAAAAATTCGTGCTGAATACAATATTGAAATTTATAAAGAACTTGTTTTTATTGAACCAAGAAAACAAAGTTTAGAAGAAATTTCTGAAGTTTTAAAAACTTTAGTACAAAAATTGTATGTTTATAAAAATAGAAGATTTTATATTCTTCTAAATCTAAAAGCAATAAATACTTGTATTAGTAGAACTATATTATTATGAATAATCCTGATAAAAACAAAATCTTGAATGATATAAACCAATCTCTGGCGGTAACTAATATTGCCAAAATAGAAAATGATTTACAAAATTGGAGTATTCCTAGAGAATCCTACAATACTATCTATCATACTGGTAAGTTTGATTTTATAAAAAATTATAACATCAAAACTTGTGAATCTACTATTGCCATCAATAACTCGATAGAAACAATCAAGTTATTAGTTGCACAAGACATTCAACATTACAGAAAGAAATTCAATTTCCTTCACATCGGATTAGTACGAGTGGCAGTCAAACCTTTATATAGATTAGGTTTAGACACCCCTCTCTGTCTCTTACTAAGAGATGACAGACTTCTTAACTTTGATGATTCTTTGTTAGGAGTCTTACAAAGTAACTTAGCCCAAGGCCCTGTATACTTTAATTGTTATCCAAACTTTTCTGTTGACATAAATGATCAGAATGTCCTGGATACATTAACTCTTAATATAAAAACAAAAAATATGAACAACAAAGTTAATACAAGAGAAATAGCTGTAATATATAGAGTTTATTACAGACTTATGAAAACAACTTTAGCCCCAAAAGCTAAGATCGAAAGTAATAAAGGAGTTACTATGCTCATGGAAGCAAACCAAGAACATAGTAATACGTTCGTCCCTAGAATGATTCAATGGGATGAAATTCTTTCGAAAGACGAATGGAGTTTTAACTCCATTACCCAACCAATTTATGAACCTGAGAGTTCATACATTGAACAAGTCATTCAACATCCTTCTGGAGCAATAGACTTAAAGTTCTTAAGTCCAAATTCGACTAGTGAAGCTTCTTCCAGTAGAAGAATGACCTTTACTAAACCTGCTTCTAAGGAGAGCAAGAGTGATGAAGAACTTATCGAAGAAATCGATACAAAACTTAAGGGAGTAGATTTTAATAATACTGTTTCCAAAGTTATTTATCAAAACAGACCCTTTATTTCTACTCCAAAAAGTCCAACTGCTGAAACGGTTGATCAATTAACTGTAATCCGAGCCGATGACTTTGAAATAAATTGGAAAAGTCTAGATGCTCAGTGGTTACATCCCAACAATACCATCAATCGAAAATGGTATGTAGATACTTATTCTTTAGAACAAAGGTTATCTTTTAGAGATAAATGGATTAAAGACTTAAAAAGAATCAAATGTGATATTGAATTCTTTAAATGGTTTGAAATAACTGGACAGATTCCAAATCAAAAGGAGTCTTTAAAAATGATTGTTAATAAATGGTATACCAAAAATAAAGGTATAATTGAAGACGTTAATCCACCCTTAGAAGAAATTTTGTTATCAGTCCAAAGCGAAGTAATCACAGCTTCCCCTTTTAAAAGAGAAAGTGTTCATACTGACATTGGACCAACCAACAAAGACATTAATAAAATTATTGTGCAAAATAATTACACAAATAATTTATTACATGTAGTCTATAATCAGTTAAAAGATACTAATAAATTAGGAATCCCTACAAGGTCTATAACAACTTCTAAAATTGAAACGCATCCTCTTATTAAGCTTCCTGAATATTCTAAAGAGAAGTTTCCAGAATTAGAAGAAAAATTTGATTTTTCGGATAAACTTCTAGAACAAATCGAAGAGAGGCTTAAAACAAAATTAGTAATCTCTAAACCAGATACTACCTTAAATCAAGCTGGTACTAGCATAAATAATAAATCCTAAATCTTCTTTTCTTAGGAGTTCCTTCCTTTTTTTCTTTACGCTTATGGCGTCTTTTTATCCTTTCAGAAGATTTCTTATGTTGTTTTGCTCTTTTAGAAGGAGCAGCAATAGTTTTGCCCTTCCATAGTAATTCTTTTTATTAGAATGTCTTGGATCGTTAGTAATTCTGTTGATTTCAGAATCAATGGAATTGATTGTAGAGACTGTTTCTATTTTACTAATTTCTTCAGAGGTTTTTCTGGAGCATTGTATTAGAAACTCGAGTTTTTCCTTTTTACCAGGGAAATCTTCTTTTGTTCTTAAATCATTATAATCCTTTACAATAGAACTTAATCTTTTAATTAAATTTGCCCACGCCTTCCGAGTGGTCCCGGGAACCCCGGACCCCCGATCGCCTAAAATTTTCCAACCATCAAATACGACCTAAGGAACCATAGTCACCGCCCCGCCATGATCGTTCTTCATTTTTTGCGTTTTTCGGCCAAAACACTAAAATTCCGCCCGATTACCATATTATTGTGTGCTATTACCCACGCCTTCGAGTGGACCGAGCCCCCCGTACTCGGATCGCCTAAAGTTTTTTCGGGCCATAAAATAGGACCTTAGGAACCATAGTCACCACCTCGCCATGATCTTTCCTAATTTTTCGCATTTTCGGCCAAAAAACTAGAAATCCGCCCGGTTCCCATATTTTTGTGTGCTATAGACAACGCTTTCCAAGTGGTCCCGGGCCATCAAATAAGACCTAAGGACCATAGTCACCTCCCCGCCATGATCGTTCCTCATTGTTTGCATTTTTCGGCTAAAAAACTAGAATTCCGTCCGATTCCCATATTTTTCTGTGTTATAATTGCCCACGCCTTCCCAATGGGTAGGGACCCCTGGACCCCGATCGCCTAAAATTTTTCCTGACCATCAAATACGACCTAAGGAACCATAGTCACCGTTCCGCCATGAATTTTCCTAGTTGTTTGCGTTTTTCAGCGAAAAAACTAGAATTCCGCCCGATTCCCATATTTTCGTGTGCTATAGCTCACACCTTCCGAGTGGGCCGGTCCCCCCTGACTCGGAACGTCTAAAAATTTTTCGGGCAATTAAATACGACCTAAGGAACCATAGTCACCACCCCGCCATGATCGTTCCTCAAGTTTTGAATTTTTCGGCCAAAAAATTAGAATTCCGCCTGATTCCCATATTTTCGTGTGCTATAGTTTAGGCCTTCAAAGTAGTCCCAGGACCCCCAGACCACGATCGCCTAAAAATTTTCAAGGCCATCAAATATGACCTAAGAAACCATAGTCATCACTCCGTCCTGATCGTTCCTCATATTTTGCATTTTTCGGCCAAAATACTAGAATTCCGCCCGATTCTCATATTTTCGTGTGCTACAGCCCACGCCTTCCGAGTGGGCTGGGCCTCCCGAACTCGGATCACCTAAATTTTTTTCGGGCCATCAAATAAGACCTAAGGAACCATAGTCACCTCCCCGCCAAGATCGTTCCTCATTTTTTACATTTTTCGGCCAAAAAACTAGAATTCCGTACGATTCCCATATTGTCATTTGCTATAATAGCCCACGCCTTCCCAATGTGTAGGGCCCCCTAGAGCCGGATCGCCTAAAATTTTTCCGGGCCATCAAATACGAGCTAAGGAACCAAAGTCACAGCCCCTCCATGATCTTTCCTCATTTTTTGCATTTTATGGCCAAAAAACTAGAATTCCGCCCGATTCCCATATTTTCGTGTGTTATAGTCCATGCCTTCCAAGTGGACCCGGGACTCCCGGACCCCGATCGCCTAAAAATTTTCGGGCCATCAAATATGACCTAGGGAACCATAGTCACCGCCCCACCATGATCGGTCCTCATTTCATGCGTTTTACGGCGAAAAAACTAGAATTCTGCCCGATTCCCTTATTTTCGTGTGCTATAACCCACGCCTTCCAAGTGGTCCCGGGACCTTTGAACCCTGATCTCCTAAAATTTTTCCGTACCATCAAATACGACCTAAGGAACCATAGTCACCGCCCCGCAATGATCGTTCCTCATTTTTTGCATTTTTCGGCGAAAATATTAGAATTCCGCCCGATTCCCATATTTTCGTGTGTTATAGTCCATGCCTTCCAAGTGGACCCGGGACTCCCGGACCCCGATCGCCTAAAAATTTTTGGGCCATCAAATACGACCTAAGTAACCATAGTCAACGCCCCGCAATGATCGTTCCTCATTTTTTGCATTTTTCGGCGAAAAAACTAGAATTCCGCCCGATTCCCATATTTTTGTGTGTTATAGCCCACGCCTTCCAAGTGGTCCCGGGAACCCTGGACCTCGATCGCCTATTATTTTTCCGGGCCATCAAATACGATTTAAGGAACCATAGTCACCGCCCTGCCATGATCGTTCCTCATTTTTTGTGTTTTTCGGCCAAAAAACTAGAATTCCGCGCGATTCCCATATTTTCGTGTGCTATAGCCCATGACTTCCGAGTGGTCCCAGACCCCCGGACCCCGATAGCCTAAAAATTTTCAGGGACATAAAATACGACCTAAGGAACAATAGTCACGGCCCCACCATGATCGTTCTTAGTTTTTTGCGTTTTTTGGCCAAAAACCTAGAATTCCGCCTGATTCCCATATTTTTGTGTGTTATATCCCACGCCTTCCGAGTGGGCCGGCCCCCGCAGACTCGGATCACCTAAAAATATTTCGGGCCATCAAATACAATCTAAGGAACCATAGTCACTGCCCCGCCATGATCGTTCCTCATTTTTTGCATTTTTCGACGAAAAAACTAGAATTCCGTCGGATTACCATATGTTTGTGTTCTATTGCCCTCGCCTTCCGAGTGGGCCGGGCCCCCGGACTCGGATCGCCTAAATTTTTTCGGACCATCAAATAGGACCAAAGGAACCATAGTCACCGCCTCGCCATGATTGTTCCTCATGTTTTGCATTTTTCGGCCAAAAAACTAGAATTCCGCTCGATTCCAATATTTTTGTGTGCTATAGCCCACGCCTTCCAAGTGGTCCCGGGACCCCCGGACCCCGATCGCCTAAATTTTTTTCCAGGCTATCAAATACGACCTAAGGAACCATAGTAACCGCCCCTCCATGATCCTTCCTCATTTTTTGCATTTTTCGGCTAAACAACTAGAATTCCGCGCGATTCTCATATTTTCGTGTGCTATAGCCCACGCCTTCCGAGTGGTCCCGGAACCGCCGGACCCCTATTGCCTAAAGTTTTTCCGGACCATCAAATACGACCTAAGGAACCATAGTCACCGCCCCGCCATGATCGTTCCTAGGTTTTTGTGTTTTTTGGCAAAAAACCTAGAATTCGGTGCGATTCCATATCTTCATTTGCTATAGCCCACGCCTTCCGAGTGGTCCCGGGAACCCCGGACCCCGATCGCCTAAAAATTTTCCAGCCATCAAATACGACCTAAGGAACCATAGTCACCGCCCCGCCATGATCGTTCTTCATTTTTTGCATTTTTCGGCCAAAACACTAGAATTCCGCCCGATTACCATATTATTGTGTGCTATTGCCCACGCCTTCGAGTGGGCCGAGCCCCCCGTACTCGGATCGCCTAAAGTTTTTTCGGACCATAAAATAGGACCTTAGGAACCATGGTCACGACCTCGCCATGATCTTTCCTAATTTTTCGCACTTTTCGGCCAAAAACTAAAAATCCGCCCGGTTCCCATATTTTTGTGTGCTATAGACAACGCTTTCCAAGTGGTCCCGGGATCCCCGGACACCGATCGCCTAAAATTTTTCCGGGCCATCAAATACGAACTAAGGAACCATAGTAACTGCCCCGCCATGATCGTTCCTCATTTATTGCGATTTCCGGCAAAAAAAGTAGAATTCCGCCCTATTCCCATATTTTCGTGTGCTATAGCCCACGCCTTCCGAGTGGGCCAGGCCCCCCGGACACGGATCATCTAAATTTTATTCGGGCCATCAAATAAGACCTAAGGACCATAGTCACCTCCCCGCCATGATCGTTCCTCATTGTTTGCATTTTTCAGCTAAAAAACTAGAATTCCGTCCGATTCCCATATTTTCCTGTGCTATAATTGCCCACGCCTTCCCAATGGGTAGGGACCCCCGGACCCCGATCACCTAAAATTTTTCCGTACCATCAAATACGACCTAAGGAACCATAGTCACCGCCCCGCAATGATCGTTCCTCATTTTTTGCATTTTTCGGCGAAAATATTAGAATTCCGCCCGATTCCCATATTTTCGTGTGTTATAGTCCATGCCTTCCAAGTGGACCCGGGCCCCCCGTACTCGGATCGCCTAAAGTTTTTTCGGGCCATAAAATAGGACCTTAGGAACCATAGTCACCACCTCGCCATGATCTTTCCTAATTTTTCGCATTTTTCAGCCAAAAACTAGAAATCCGCCCGGTTCCCATATTTTTGTGTGCTATAGACAACGCTTTCCAAGTGGTCCCGGGATCCCCAGACACCGATCGCCTAAAATTTTTCCGTGCCATCAAATACGAACTAAGGAACCATAGTAACTGCCCCGCCATGATCGTTCCTCATTTATTGCGATTTCCGGCAAAAAAACTAGAATTCCGCCCGATTCCCATATTTTCGTGTGCTATAGCCCACGCCTTCCGAGTGGGCCAGGCCCCCCGGACTCGGATCATCTAAATTTTATTCGGGCCATCAAATAAGACCTAAGGACCATAGTCACCTCCCCGCCATGATCGTTCCTCATTGTTTGCATTTTTCGGCTAAAAAACTAGAATTCCGTCCGATTCCCATATTTTCCTGTGCTATAATTGCCCACGCCTTCCCAATGGGTAGGGACCCCCGGACCCCGATCGCCTAAAATTTTTCCGGACCATCAAATACGACCTAAGGAACCATAGTCACCGTTCCGCCATGAATTTTCCTAGTTGTTTGCGTTTTTCAGCGAAAAAACTAGAATTCCGCCCGATTCCCATATTTTCGTGTGCTATAGCTCACACCTTCTGAGTGGGCCGGTCCCCCCTGACTCGGAATGTCTAAAAATTTTTCGGGCCATTAAATACGACCTAAGGAACCATAGTCACCGCCCCGCCATGATCGTTCCTCAATTTTTGCATTTTTCGGCCAAAAAATTAGAATTCCGCCCGATTCCCATATTTTCGTGTGCTATAGCTTAGGCCTTCAAAGTGGTCCCAGGACCCCCAGACCACGATCGCCTAAAAATTTTCAAGGCCATCAAATATGACCTAAGAAACCATAGTCATCGCCCCGCCCTGATCATTCCTCATATTTTGTGTTTTTCGGCAAAAAACTAGAATTCCGCCCGATTCCCATATTTTCGTGTGCTACAGCCCACGCCTTCCGAGTGGGCCGGGCCTCCCGAACTCGGATCACCTAAATTTTTTTCGGGCCATCAAATAAGACCTAAGGAACCATAGTCACCTCCCCGCCAAGATCGTTCCTCATTTTTTACATTTTTCGGCCAAAAAACTAGAATTCCGCACGATTCCCATATTTTCATGTGCTATAATAGCCCACGCCTTCCCAATGTGTAGGGTCCCCCGGAGCCGGATCGCCTAAAATTTTTCCGGGCCATCAAATACGAGCTAAGGAACCAAAGTCACATCCCATCCATGACCTTTCCTCATTTTTTGCATTTTATGGCCAAAAAATTAGAATTCCGCCCGATTCCCATATTTTCGTGTGTTATAGCCCATGCCTTCCAAGTGGACCCGGAACTCCCGGACCCTGATCGCCTAAAATTTTTTGGGCCATCAAATACGACCTAAGGAACCATAGTCACCGCCCCGCCATGATCGGTCCTCATTTCATGCATTTTACGGTGAAAGAACTAGAATTCTGCCCGATTCCCTTATTTTCGTGTGCTATAACCCACGCCTTCGAAGTGGTCCCGGGATCCTTGAACCCCGATCTCCTAAAAATTTTCCGTACCATCAAATACGACCTAAGGAACCATAGTCACCGCCCCGCAATGATCGTTCCTCATTTTTTTGCATTTTTCGGCGAAAAAACTAGAATTCCGCCCGATTCCCATATTTTCGTGTGTTATTGCCCACGCCATCCAAGTGGTCCCGGGAACCCTGGACCCCGATCGCCTATTATTTTTTAGGGCCATCAAATACGATTTAAGGAAGCATAGTCACTGCCCTGCCATGATCGTTCCTAATTTTTTTGCGTTTTTCGGCCAAAAAACTAGAATTCCACGCGATTTCCATATTTTCGTGTGCTAATAGCCCATGCCTTCTGAGTGGTCCCAGACCCCCGGACCCCGATAGCTTAAAATTTTTTCGGGCCATAAAATACGACCTAAGGAACCATAGTCACGGCCCCACCATGATCGTTCTTAGGTTTTTGCATTTTTCGGCCAAAAACCTAGAATTCCGCCCGATTCCCATATTTTCGTGTGTTATATCCCACGCCTTCCGAGTGGGCCGGCCCCGCGGACTCGGATCACCTAAAAAAATTTCGGGCCATCAAATGCAACCTTAGGAACCATAGTCACTGCCCCGCCATGATCGTTCCTCATTTTTTGCATTTTTCGACGAAAAAACTAGAATTTCGTCGGATTACCATATGTTAGTGTTCTATTGCCGTCGCCTTCCGAGTGGGCCGGGGCCCCCGGACTCGGATCGCCTAAATTTTTTTGGACCATCAAATAGGACCAAAGGAACCATAGTCACCGCCTCGCCATGATTGTTCCTCATGTGTTTGCATTTGTCGGCCAAAAAACTAGAATTCCGCTCGATTCCAATATTTTTGTGTGCTATAGCCCACGCCTTCCAAGTTGTCCCGGGACCC
Organism: Nicotiana tabacum; assembly: GCF_000715075.1. Lineage (NCBI taxonomy): Eukaryota > Viridiplantae > Streptophyta > Magnoliopsida > Solanales > Solanaceae > Nicotiana > Nicotiana tabacum. Next base: position 96,076,001 of record NC_134098.1, on the reverse strand, counting down.
CCGGACCCCGATCGCCTAAATTTTTTTCCAGGCTATCAAATACGACCTAAGGAACCATAGTAACCGCCCCTCCATGATCCTTCCTCATTTTTTGGATTTTTCGGCCAAACAACTAGAATTCCGCGCGATTCTCATATTTTCGTGTGCTATAGCCCACGCCTTCCGAGTGGTCCCGGAACCGCCGGACCCCTATTGCCTAAAGTTTTTTCGGACCATCAAATATGACCTAAGGAACCATAGTCACCACCCCGCCATGATCGTTCCTGGGTTTTTGTGTTTTTTGTAGAAAAACCTAGAATTCCGCGCGATTCCATATCTTCATTTGCTATAGCCCACGCCTTCCGAGTGGTCCCGGGAACCCCGGACCCCAATCGCCTAAAACTTTTCCAGCCATCAAATACGACCTAAGGAACCATAGTCACCGCCCCGCCATGATCGTTCTTCATTTTTTGCGTTTTTCGGCCAAAACACTAGAATTCCGCCCGATTACCATATTATTGTGTGCTATTGCCTATGCCTTCGAGTGGGCCGAGCCCCCCGTACTCGGATCGCCTAAAGTTTTTTCGGGCCATAAAATAGGACCTTAGGAACCATAGTCACCACCTCGCCATGATCTTTCCTAATTTTTCGCATTTTTCAGCCAAAAACTAGAAATCCGCCCGGTTCCCATATTTTTGTGTGCTATAGACAATGCTTTCCAAGTGGTCCCGGGATCCCCAGACACCGATCGCCTAAAATTTTTCAGGGCCATCAAATACAACCTAAGGAACCATAGTAACTGCCCCGCCATGATCGTTCCTCATTTATTGCGATTTCCGACAAAAAAACTAGAATTCCGCCCGATTCCCATATTTTCATGTGCTATAGCCCACGCCTTACGAGTGGGCCAGATCAGGGCGGGGCGATGACTATGGTTTCTTAGGTCATATTTCATGGCCTTGAAAATTTTTAGGCGATCGTGGTCTGGGGGTCCAGGGACCACTTTGAAGGCTTAAGCTATAGCACACGAAAATATGGGAATTGGACAGAATTCTAATTTTTTGGCCGAAAAATGCAAAAATTGAGGAACGATCATGGCGGGGCGGTGACTATGGTTCCTTAGGTCGTATTTAATGGCCCAAAAAAATATTAGACATTCCAAGTCAGGGGGGACCGGCCCACTCAGAAGGTGTGAGCTATAGCACACGAAAATATGGGAATCGGGCGGAATTCTAGTTATTTCGCTGAAAAACGCAAACAACTAGGAAAGTTCATGGCGGAACGGTGACTATGGTTCCTTAGGTCGTATTTGATGGTCCGGAAAAATTTTAGGCGATCGGGGTCCGGGGGTCCCTACCCATTGGAAGGCGTGGGCAATTATAGCACAGGAAAATATGGGAATCGGACGGAATTCTAGTTTTCTAGCCGAAAAATGCAAACAATGAGGAACGATCATGGCGGGGAGGTGACTATGGTCCTTAGGTCTTATTTGATGGCCCAAATAAAATTTAGATGATCCGAGTCCGGGAAGGATATTACTTGAAAAGTTTATATTTAAAAAGTATTTATCTTGAAGGAACTATGTTTGAAGGATATTTATTTGAAAGGGTTATACTTGAAAAGTATTTATCTTGAAAGAGCTATGTTTGAAGGCTAATTATTTGAAAAGTTTATATTTGAAAGGTTTTTATCTTGAAAGAACTATGTTTGAAAGATATTTATTTGAAGGAAGTATATTTCAAAAATAATTTCTTATTGGAAAGGATTATATTCTAAAGACCTCAATTTAAAAACTTACGGGTGAAAGTTTACACTTGAAGGATTTGACTAATTTATTGGGGTTGTTGGCTGAGACCTGATGTGAAAACTATTGCAGCTGCTGAGTTACTACTTGCCTTTACTGTATTGTGATTTATGGATTTGGGTTGTGTTTCCGTTCATTCTTTTGTGTCTTATTTTGGTGTTCCGCTGTTACTTGCTGTTTTTCCTTATTGCAGTTGCTGTGTTGTTAGCCATATTGCGGGGTCCTTAGATAGATGTCATGTTCTGTCATCCCTATACTTATGCTTGTTCAGTTTATTAGACTAGTGGGTGTCTTGACTAGTCCTCGTCACTACTTCACCGAGGTTAGTCTTGATACTTACTGGGCACCGCTGTGGTATGCTCATACTACACTTTTGCATATTTTGTGCAGATCCAGGTGTCGGTCATTAGTAGCTGTGCGGATCCTTGCTGAAGAGGCTCAATGGTAAACCTGCCGCTGCGTTCGCAGGCTTCGGAGTCACCTTCCTATTTTGTATTTACACTGTTTTTACTTACTTCCGAATAGTTGTAGTAAACTCTGTAGAGCTTATGACTTGTACCACTGATTTTGGGAATATGTAAATTTTGTAAAGATTACTATATCGATACTGTTAGATTTCCTTTGTTATTGTTGTTACTCAATAAATGTTAGGCTTACCTAGTCCCTAAGACTAGGTGCCATCACGATACCCAACGGAGGAAAAATTGGATCGTGCCATTGTTTTGTTAGTGAAACAAATAATTATAATACTTTTTAGCTTAATATTGGCTTGTGGTGAATTTAAACAGAGAAACATGATTAGTGATGATTCATCTAATATATCTTTAATTTATGTGGAGTTTGTATACGGTCAAAACCGAGTTTTGCCCTTCGTATGATTAATCGAGATTGGAACATGATAGTCCAAGGTTCATTATTGTAATATCGAGCCATGGTGCGAAGTATATGTTGTTGAGCTCGAGACCCAGAGACCGATCAAGATCGAGACTCGAACACCCAGAGATCGATCAAGATTGAGATCGGCCAAGATCGAGATCAGCGAGGATCAAGATCGAGCCAAGACACAAAAAAGTCGTTATAGCCGCAATTAGGGGGAGAATCTCGATGGAAATCACGGCACAAATCAAGGAGAGATTAATTAGCCAAATATGGGAATTCTTACTATATTTAGAATTGTACCATAAGTAGGATTCCCCTACTATATAAAGGGGATCTAATAATTTGTAAAGAGAGGATATTCACGCAATACAAAGCAATATACTATTCTTTTCTTTAGGTTCTCAATACTCTGTTACTCAGCTCATATCTCATTTGCTATTTCATTTGGTTCGAGGGTAACTTAGAAACGCCAAAGCTACACATCTCATTTGGTTTGCTTTTATTTTTCTTTACAGTCAATTTCAATATCAATTTGCATATTTTCTCAGTTTGTGCCAAGTAAAATCACGTGTCCTTAAAATCACATATAAATTCAATTGTTATTCGTTTTTAGGGTAAACAGTTTGGCGCCCACCGTGGGGCTAATGATAATAGTGATTGCCTGGTGCTAATTTTCATAACACACACTGCTTTACACTTGTTCTTGTAAGCATTTTTGATTCCAGGATCAGCATGTCGAACTCTCAAGCAGTACCTACACACATCGACAACGGCCTTGGTTTTCATGGTGAAAACGACAACGTAGCCGCCCAGGAAACGAAGAGCTTCCAGTTGACCTCGAGGGAGTACCAGTTGTAGACCCCATCGACGTCAGTTCCCATGTTTCCCTGAATGCAAATCTAGGCGTCGACCCCGAAAATAGCATCCGCAGAGACGTTTGATCAGCCGATCAGAACGCACAGGGTGGCGAAGAAGGCGGAATCAGCCTTCGAATAATATTCAAAATGCTGCAGGCTCAACAAGCTGCAATACCACAACTTCAAAATCAAAACCACGCACCGAGTAGGGTCGAACCCGAGCCATCACAGGAAATTGTTCACAGGGCCGAACTAGTGTCAGGGAGGTCAAATATGAATGAGTCAGGAACCGACCCCGCTATCTTGAAAATGTTCGAGGAGCTGACAAAGCGAATTGAATCGGGGGAGAAGAAGATTGAGGCGAATGACAAAAAAGTGAAAACATATAACTCTCGAGTTGATTAAATTTTGGGAGCACAACCGATTTTGAAAGGTTTGGATTTAAAGAAGTTCGTACAAATGCCCTTCCCCCCGAGCGCGGATCCTAAGACCATTCCGAAGAAATTCCGTATGCCAGAAATTTCCAAGTATAATGGAACTACCGACCCCAACGAGCATGTCACTTCTTACACATGCACAATAAAGGGGAACGATCTAGAGGACGATGAGATTGAATCCACACTGCTGAAGAAATTCGGAGAAATTTTATCAAAGGGGGTGATGATATGGTACCATAATTTACCACCTAACTCTATTGATTCTTTTGCCTTGCTCGCCGATTCCTTCGTCAAAGCGCACGCCGGAGCAATAAAGGTCGAGGCTAGAAAGTCGGACCTCTTTAAAGTAAAACAGAAAGACAACGAGATGAGTTCGTATCTCGGTTCCAAATGGAGCATATGGATCTGCCCCCGGTCGTCGATGATTGGGTCATTCAGGCTTTCACTCAAGGCCTAAACATACGAAGTTCGGCAGCCTCACAATAGTTGAAGAAGAACTTGATCGAATATCCAGCTATAACCTGGGCCGATGTGCATAATCGATACCAGTCAAATATTAGGGTCGAGGATGACTAGTTGGGGACTCCTTCCGGGTCTGTTTATCCAAACAGGACCATCGACAGAGTTAAAAGGGATATTGACCGGGAACCACGATCAAACAGAGATCGATATCAGCCATACGGTGGAGATCGAAGAAACAAAGGGTCTGGACGCAACCCCGTTCGAATTGATAGAAGAAATGATCGAGGACAGAGCTCTCGAGGGCTCATGAGTAAGACTGCAAAAAAATTAGAATTCCGCCCGATTCCCATATTTTCGTGTGCTACAGCCCACGCCTTCCGAGTGGGCCGGGACTCCCGAACTCGGATCACCTAAATTTTTTTCGGGCCATCAAATAAGACCTAAGGAACCATAGTCACCTCCCCGCCAAGATCGTTCCTCATTTTTTACACTTTTCGGCCAAAAAACTAGAATTCCGCACGATTCCCATATTTTCATGTGCTATAATAGCCCACGCCTTCCCAATGTGTAGGGCCCCCCGGAGCCGGATCGCCTAAAATTTTTTCGGGCCATCAAATACGAGCTAAGGAACCAAAGTCACATCCCCTCCATGACCTTTCCTCATTTTTTGCATTTTATGGCCAAAAAACTAGAATTCCGCCCGATTCCCATATATTCGTGTGTTATAGCCCATGCCTTCCAAGTGGACCCGGGACTCCCGGACCCTGATCGCCTAAAATTTTTTGGGCCATCAAATACGACCTAACGAACCATAGTCACCGCCCCGCCATGATCGGTCCTCATTTCATACATTTTACGGCGAAAAAACTAGAATTCTGCCCGATTCCCTTATTTTCGTGTGCTATAACCCACGCCTTCCAAGTGGTCTCGGGACCCTTGAACCCCGATCTCCTAAAATTTTTCCGTACCATCAAATATGACCTAAGGAACCATAGTCACCGCCCCGCAATGATCATTCCTCATTTTTTGCATTTTTCTGCGAAAAAACTAGAATTCCGCCCGATTCCCATATTTTCGTGTGTTACAGCCCACGCCTTCCGAGTGGGCCGGGCCTCCCGAACTCGGATCACCTAAATTTTTTTCGGCCCATCAAATAAGACCTAAGGAACCATAGTCACCTCCCCGCCAAGATCGTTCCTCATGTTTTACATTTTTCTGCCAAAAAACTAGAATTCCGCACGATTCCCATATTTTCATGTGCTATAATAGCCCACGCCTTCCCAATGTGTAGGGCCCTCCGGAGCCGGATCGCCTAAAATTTTTTCGGGCCATCAAATACGAGCTAAGGAACCAAAGTCACATCCCCTCCATGACCTTTCCTCATTTTTTGCATTTTATGGCTAAAAAACTAGAATTCCGCCTGATTCCCATATTTTCGTGTGTTATAGCCCATGCCTTCCAAGTGGACCCGGGACTCCCGGACCCTGATCGCCTAAAATTTTTTGGGCCATCAAATACGACCTAACGAACCATAGTCACCGCCCCGCCATGATCGGTCCTCATTTCATGCATTTTACGGCGAAAAAACTAGAATTCTGCCTGATTCCCTTATTTTCGTGTGCTATAACCCACGCCTTCCAAGTGGTCTCGGGACCCTTGAACCCCGATCTCCTAAAATTTTTCTGTACCATCAAATTCGACCTAAGGAACCATAGTCACCGCCCCGCAATGATCATTCCTCATTTTTTGCATTTTTCGGCGAAAAAACTAGAATTCCGCCCGATTCCCATATTTTCGTGTGTTACAGCCCACGCCTTCCGAGTGGACCCGGGACTCCCGGACCCTGATCGCCTAAAATTTTTTGGGCCAATAAATACGACCTAACAAAACATAGTCACCGCCCCGCCATGATCGGTCCTCATTTCATGCATTTTACGGCGAAAAAACTAGAATTCTGCCCGATTCCCTTATTTTCGTGTGCTATAACCCACGCCTTCCAAGTGGTCTCGGGACCCTTGAACCCCGATCTCCTAAAATTTTTCTGTACCATCAAATTCGACCTAAGGAACCATAGTCACCGCCCCGCAATGATCATTCCTCATTTTTTGCATTTTTCGGCGAAAAAACTAGAATTCCGCCCGATTCCCATATTTTCGTGTGTTACAGCCCACGCCTTCCGAGTGGGCCGGGCCTCCCGAACTCGGATCACCTAAATTTTTTTCGGGCCATCAAATAAGACCTAAGGAACCATAGTCACCTCCCCGCAAAGATCGTTCCTCATGTTTTACATTTTTCGGCCAAAAAACTAGAATTCCGCACGATTCCCATATTTTCATGTGCTATAATAGCCCACGCCTTCCCAATGTGTAGGGCCCTCCGGAGCCGGATCGCCTAAAAATTTTTCGGGCCATCAAATACGAGCTAAGGAACCAAAGTCACATCCCCTCCATGACCTTTCCTCATTTTTTGCATTTTATGGCTAAAAAACTAGAATTCCGCCCGATTCCCATATTTTCGTGTGTTATAGCCCCTGCCTTCCAAGTGGACCCGGGACTTCCGAACCCCGATTGGCTAATAATTATCGGGCCATCAAATATGAACTAAGAAACCATAGTCACTGCCCCCCCATGATCGGTCCTCATTTCATGCATTTTACGGCGAAAAAACTAGAATTCTGCCCGATTCCCTTATTTTCGTGTGCTATAACCCACGCCTTCCAAGTGGTCCCGGGACCCTTGAACCCCGATCTCCTAAAATTTTTCCGTACCATCAAATACGACCTAAGGAACCATAGTCACCGCCCCGCAATGATCGTTCCTCATTTTTTGCATTTTTCGGCGAAAAAACTAGAATTCCGCCCGATTCCCATATTTTCGTGTGTTATAGCCCACGCCTTCCAAGTGGTCCCGGGAACCCTGGACCCCGATCGCCTATTATTTTTCCGGTCCATCAAATACGATTTAAGGAACCATTGTCACCGCCCCGCCATGATCGTTCCTCAATTTTTGCATTTTTCGGCCAAAAAATTAGAATTCCGTCCAATTCCCATATTTTCGTGTGCTATAGCTTAAGCCTTCAAAGTGGTCCCTGGACCCCCAGACCACGATCGCCTAAAAATTTTCAAGGCCATGAAATATGACCTAAGAAACCATAGTCATCGCCCCGCCCTGATCGTTCCTCATATTTTGCGTTTTTCTGCAAAAAAACTAGAATTCCGCCCGATTCCCATATTTTCGTGTGCTACAGCCCACGCCTTCCGAGTGGGCCGGGCCTCCCGAACTCGGATCACCTAAATTTTTTTCGGGCCATCAAATAAGACCTAAGGAACCATAGTCACCTCCCCGCCAAGATAGTTCCTCATTTTTTACACTTTTCGGCCAAAAAACTAGAATTCCGCACGATTCCCATATTTTCATGTGCTATAATAGCCCACGCCTTCCCAATGTGTAGGGCCCCCCGGAGCCGGATCGCCTAAAATTTTTTCGGGCCATCAAATACGAGCTAAGGAACCAAAGTCACATCCCCTCCATGACCTTTCCTCATTTTTTGCATTTTATGGCCAAAAAACTAGAATTCCGCCCGATTCCCATATATTCGTGTGTTATAGCCCATGCCTTCCAAGTGGACCCGAGACTCCCGGACCCTGATCGCCTAAAATTTTTTGGGCCATCAAATATGACCTAACAAACCATAGTCACCGCCCCGCCATGATCGGTCCTCATTTCATGCATTTTACGGCGAAAAAACTAGAATTCTGCCCGATTCCCTTATTTTCGTGTGCTATAACCCACGCCTTCCAAGTGGTCTCGGGACCCTTGAACCCCGATCTCCTATAATTTTTCCATACCATCAAATACGACCTAAGGAACCATAGTCACCGCCCCGCAATGATCATTCCTCATATTTTGCATTTTTCGGCGAAAAAACTAGAATTCCGCCCGATTCCCATATTTTCGTGTGTTACAGCCCACGCCTTCCGAGTGGGCCGGGCCTCCCGAACTCGGATCACCTAAATTTTTTTCGGGCCATCAAATAAGACCTAAGGAAGCATAGTCACCTCCCCGCCAAGATCGTTCCTCATGTTTTACATTTTTCGGCCAAAAAACTAGAATTCCGCACGATTCCCATATTTTCATGTGCTATAATAGCCCACGCCTTCCCAATGTGTAGGGCCCTCCGGAGCCGGATCGCCTAAAATTTTTTCGGGCCATCAAATACGAGCTAAGGAACCAAAGTCACATCCCCTCCATGACCTTTCCTCATTTTTTGCATTTTATGGCTAAAAAACTAGAATTCCGCCCGATTCCCATATTTTCGTGTGTTATAGCCCATGCCTTCCAAGTGGACCCGGGACTCCCGGACCCTGATCGCCTAAAATTTTTTGGGCCATCAAATATGACCTAACGAACCATAGTCACCGCCCCGCCATGATCGGTCCTCATTTCATGCATTTTACGGCGAAAAAACTAGAATTCTGCCTGATTCCCTTATTTTCGTGTGTTATAACCCACGCCTTCCAAGTGGTCTCGGGACCCTTGAACCCCGATCTCCTAAAATTTTTCTGTACCATCAAATTCGACCTAAGGAACCATAGTAACCGCCCCGCAATGATCATTCCTCATTTTTTGAATTTTTCGGCGAAAAAACTAGAATTCTGCCCGATTCCCATATTTTCGTGTGTTATAGCCCATGCCTTCCAAGTGGACCCGGGACTCCCGGACCCTGATCGCCTAAAAATTTTTGGGCCATCAAATACGACTTAAGGAACCATAGTCACCGCCCCGCCATGATCGGTCCTCATTTCATGCATTTTACGGCGAAAAAACTAGAATTCTGCCCGATTCCCTTATTTTCGTGTGCTATAACCCACGCCTTCCAAGTGGTCTCGGGACCCTTGAACCCCGATCTCCTAAAATTTTTCTGTACCATCAAATTCGACCTAAGGAACCATAGTCACCGCCCCGCAATGATCATTCCTCATTTTTTGCATTTTTCGGCGAAAAAACTAGAATTCCGCCCGATTCCCATATTTTCGTGTGTTACAGCCCACGCCTTCCGAGTGGGCCGGGCCTCCCGAACTCGGATCACCTAAATTTTTTTCGGGCCATCAAATAAGACCTAAGGAACCATAGTCACCTCCCCGCAAAGATCGTTCCTCATGTTTTACATTTTTCGGCCAAAAAAACTAGAATTCCGCACGATTCCCATATTTTCATGTGCTATAATAGCCCACGCCTTCCCAATGTGTAGGGCCCTCCGGAGCCGGATCGCCTAAAATTTTTTCGGGCCATCAAATACGAGCTAAGGAACCAAAGTCACATCCCCTCCATGACCTTTCCTCATTTTTTGCATTTTATGGCTAAAAAACTAGAATTCCGCCCGATTCCCATATTTTCGTGTGTTATAGCCCCTGCCTTCCAAGTGGACCCGGGACTTCCGAACCCCGATTGGCTAATAATTATCGGGCCATCAAATATGAACTAAGAAACCATAGTCACCCCCCCCCCCATGATCGGTCCTCATTTCATGCATTTTACGGCGAAAAAACTAGAATTCTGCCCGATTCCCTTATTTTCGTGTGCTATAACCCACGCCTTCCAAGTGGTCCCGGGACCCTTGAACCCCGATCTCCTAAAAATTTCCGTACCATCAAATATGACCTAAGGAACCATAGTCACCGCCCCGCAATGATCGTTCCTCATTTTTTGCATTTTTCGGCGAAAAAACTAGAATTCTGCCCGACTCCCATATTTTCGTGTGTTATAGCCCATGCCTTCCAAGTGGTCCCGGGAACCCTGGACCCCGATCGCCTATTATTTTTCTGGGCCATCAAATACGATTTAAGGAACCATTGTCACCGCCCTGCCATGATCGTTTCTCATTTTTTGCGTTTTTCGGCCAAAAAACTAGAATTCCGCGCGATTCCCATATTTTCGTGTGCTATAGCTTAGGCCTTCAAAGTGGTCCCAGGACCCCCAGACCACGATCGCCTAAAAAATTTCAAGGCCATCAAATATGACCTAAGAAACCATAGTCATCGCCTCGCCCTGATCGTTCCTCATATTTTCCGTTTTTCGGCCAAAAAACTAGAATTCCCCCCGATTCCCATATTTTCGTGTGCTACAGCCTACGCCTTCCGAGTGGGCCGAGCCTCCCGAACTCGGATCACCTAAATTTTTTTCGGGCCATCAAATAAGACCTAAGGAACCATAGTCACCGCCCCGCCAAGATTGTTCCTCATTTTTTACATTTTTCGGCCAAAAAACTAGAATTCCGCACGATTCCCATATTTTCATGTGCTATAATAGCCCACGCCTTCCCAATGTGTAGGGCCCCCCGGAGCCGGATCGCCTAAAATTTTTTCGGGCCATCAAATACGAGCTAAGGAACCAAAGTCACATCCCCTCCATGACCTTTCCTCATTTTTTGCATTTTATGGCCAAAAAACTAGAATTCCTCCCGATTCCCATATTTTCGTGTGTTATAGCCCATGCCTTCCAAGTGGACCCGGGACTCCCGGACCCCGATCGCCTAAAAAAATTTGGGCCATCAAATATGACCTAAGGAACCATAGTCACCGCCCTGCCATGATCGGTCCTCATTTCATGCATTTTACGGCGAAAAAACTAGAATTCTGCCCGATTCCCTTATGTTCGTGTGCTATAACCCACGCCTTCCAAGTGGTCCCGGGACCCTTGAACCCCGATCTCCTAAAATTTTTCCGTACTATCAAATACGACCTAAGGAACCATAGTCACCGCCCCGCAATGATCATTCCTCATTTTTTGCATTTTTCGGCGAAAAAATTAGAATTCCGCCCGATTCGCATATTTTCGTGTGTTATAGCCCACGCCTTCCAAGTGGTCCCGGGAACCCTGGACCCCGATCGCCTATTATTTTTCCGGGCCATCAAATACGATTTAAGGAACCATAGTCACCGCCTTGCCATGATCGTTCCTCATTTTTTGCGTTTTTCGGCCAAAAAACTAGAATTCCGCGCGATTCCCATATTTTCGTGTGCTATAGCCCATGCCTTCCGAGTGGTCCCAGACCCCCGGACCCCGATAGCCTAAAATTTTTCCGGGCCATAAAATACGACCTAAGGAACCATAGTCACGGCCCCACCATGATCGTTCCTCATATTTTCCGTTTGTCGGCCAAAAAACTAGAATTCCCCCCGATTCCCATATTTTCGTGTGCTACAGCCCACGCCTTCCGAGTGGGCCGAGCCTCCCGAACTCAGATCACCTAAATTTTTTTCAGGCCATCAAATAAGACCTAAGGAACCATAGTCACCTCCCCACCAAGATCGTTCCTCATTTTTTACATTTTTCGGCCAAGAAACTAGAATTCCGCACGATTCCCATATTTTCATGTGCTATAATAGCCCACGCCTTCCCAATGTGTAGGGCCTCCCGGAGCCGGATCGCCTAAAATTTTTCCGGGCCATCAAATACGAGCTAAGGAACCAAAGTCACATCCCCTCCATGACCTTTCCTCATTTTTTGCATTTTATGGCCAAAAAACTAGAATTCCGCCCGATTCCCATATTTTCGTGTGTTATAGCCCATGCCTTCCAAGTGGACCCGGGACTCCCGGACCCCGATCGCCTAAAAATTTTTGGGCCATCAAATACGACCTAAGGAACAATAGTCACCGCCCCGCCATGGTTTGTCCTCATTTCATGCATTTTACGGCGAAAAAACTAGAATTCTGTCCGATTCCCTTATTTTCGTGTGCTATAACCCACGCCTTCCAAGTGGTCCCGGGACCCTTGAACCCCGATCTCCTAAAATTTTTCCGTACCATAAAATACGACCTAAGGAACTATAGTCACCGCCCCGCAATGATCGTTCCTCATTTTTGGCATTTTTCGGCGAAAAAACTAGAATTCCGCCCGATTCACTTATTTTCGTGTGTTATAGCCCACGCCTTCCAATTGGTCCAGGGAACCCTGGACCCTGATCGCCTATTATTTTTCCGGGCCATCAAATACGATTTAAGGAACCATAGTCACCGCCCTGCCATGATCGTTCCTCATTTTTTGCGTTTTTCGGCCAAACAACTAGAATTCCGCGCGATTCCCATATTTTCGTGTGCTATAGCCCATGCCTTCTGAGTGGTCCCATACCCCCGGACACCGATAGCCTAAAATTTTTCTGGGCCATAAAATACGACCTAAGGAACCATAGTCACGGCCCCACCATGATCGTTCTTAGTTTTTTGCGTTTTTTCGGCCAAAAACCTAGAATTCTACCCGATTCCCATATTTTTGTGTGTTATATCCCACGCCTTCCGAGTGGGATGGCCCCGCAGACTGGGATCACCTAAAAATATTTCGGGCCATCAAATACAACCTAAGGAACCATAGTCACTGCCCCGCCATGATCGTTCCTCATTTTTTGCATTTTTCGACGAAAAAACTAGAATTCCGTCGGATTACCATATGTTTGTGTTCTATTGCCCTCGCCTTCCGAGTGGGCCGGGCCCCCGGACTCGGATCGCCTAAATTTTTTCGGACCATCAAATAGGACCAAAGGAACCATAGTCACTGCCTCGCCATGATTGTTCCTCATGTTTTGCATTTTTCGGCCAAAAAACTAGAATTCCGCTCGATTCCAATATTTTTGTGTGTTATAGCCCACGCCTTCCAAGTGGTCCCGGGACCCCCGGACCCCGATCGCCTAAATGTTTTTTCAGGCTATCAAATACGACCTAAGGAACCATAGTAACCGCCCCTCCATGCCTTCCTCATTTTTTGCATTTTTCGGCCAAACAACTAGAATTCCGCGCGATTCTCATATTTTCGTGTGCTATAGCCCACGCCTTCCGAGTGGTCCCGGAACCGCTGGACCGCTATTGCCTAAAGTTTTTCCGGACCATCGAATACGACCTAAGGAACCATAGTCACCGCCCCGCCATGATCGTTCCTAGGTTTTTGTGTTTTTTGGCAAAAAACCTAGAATTCCGCGCGATTCCATATCTTCATTTGCTATAGCCCACGCCTTCCGAGTGGTCCCGGGAACCCCGGACTCCGATCGCCTAAAAATTTTCCAGCCATCAAATACGACCTAATGAACCATAGTCACCGCCCCGCCATGATCGTTCTTCATTTTTTGCGTTTTTCGGCAAAAACACTAGAATTCTGCCCGATTACCATATTATTGTGTGTTATTGCCCACGCCTTCGAGTGGGCCGAGCCCCCCATACTCGGAGCGCCTAAAGTTTTTTCGGGCCATAAAATAGGACCTTAGGAACAATAGTCACCACCTCGCCATGATCTTTCCTAATCTTTTGCTTTTTTCGGCCAAAAAACTAGAAATCCGCCCGGTTCCCAAATTTTTTTGTGTGCTATAGACAACGCTTTCCAAGTGGTCCCGGGATCCCCGGACACCGATCGCCTAAAATTTTTCCTGGCCATCAAATACGACCTAAGGAACCATAGCAACTGCCCCACCATGATCGTTCCTCATTTATTGCGATTTCCAGCAAAAAAACTAGAATTCCGCCGGATTCCCATATTTTCGTGTGCTATAGCCCACGCCTTCCGTGTGGGCCAGGCCCCCCAGACTCGGATCATCTAAATTTTATTCGGGCCATCAAATAAGACCTAAGGACCATAGTCACCTCCCCGCCATGATCGTTCCTCATTGTTTGCATTTTTCGGCTAAAAAACTAGAATTCCGTCCGATTCCCATATTTTCCTGTGCTATAATTGCCACGCCTTCCCAATGGGTAGGGACCCCCGGACCCCGATCGCCTAAAATTTTTCCGGACCATCAAATACGACCTAAGGAACCATAGTCACCGTACCGCCATGAATTTTCCTAGTTGTTTGCGTTTTTCAGCGAAAAAACTAGAATTCCGCCCGATTCCCATATTTTCGTGTGCTATAGGTCACACCTTCCGAGTGGGCCGGTCCCCCCTGACTCGGAACGTCTAAAAAATTTTCGGGCCATTAAATACAACCTAAGGAACCATAGTCACTGCCCCACCATGATCGTTCCTCAATTTTTGCATTTTTCGGCAAAAAAATTAGAATTCCGCCCGATTCCCATATTTTCGTGTGCTATAGCTTAGGCCTTCAAAGTGGTCCCAGGACCCCCAGACCACGATCGCCTAAAAATTTTCAAGGCCATCAAATATGACCTAAGAAACCATAGTCATCGCCCCGCCCTGATCGTTCCTCATATTTTGCGTTTTTCGGCAAAAAACTAGAATTCCGCCCGATTCCCATATTTTCGTGTGCTATAGCCCACTCCTTCCGAGTGGGCCGGGCCTCCCGAACTCGGATCACCTAAATTTTTTTCGGGCCATCAAATAAGACATAAGGAACCGTAGTCACCTCCCCGCCAAGATCGTTCCTCATTTTTTACATTTTTCGGCCAAAAAACTAGAATTCCGCACGATTCCCATATTTTCATGTGCTATAATAGCCCATGCCTTCCCAATGTGTAGGGGCCCCCGGAGCCGGATCGCCTAAAATTTTTTCGGGCCATCAAATACGAGCTAAGGAACCAAAGTCACATCTCCTCCATGACCTTTCCTCATTTTTTGCATTTTATGGCCAAAAAACTAGAATTCCGCCCGATTCCCATATTTTCGTGTGTTATAGCCCATGCCTTCCAAGTGGACCCGGGACTCCCAGACCCCGATCGCCTAAAATTTTTCGGGCCATCAAATACGAACTAAGAAACCATAGTTACCGCCCCCCCATGATCGGTCCTCATTTCATGCATTTTACGGCGAAAAAACTAGAATTCTGCCCGATTCCCTTATTTTCGTGTGCTATAACCCACTCCTTCCAAGTGGTCCCGGGACCCTTGAACCCCGATCTCCTAAAATTTTTCCGTACCATCAAATACGACCTAAGGAACCATAGTCACAGCCCCGCAATGATCGTTCCTCATTTTTTGCATTTTTCGGCGAAAAAACTAGAATTCCGACCGATTCCCATATTTTCGTGTGTTATAGCCCACGCCTTCCAAGTGGTCCCGGGAACCCTGGACCCCGATCGCCTATTATTTTTCCGGGCCATCAAATACGATTTAAGGAACCATAGTCACCGCCCTGCCATGATCGTTCCTCATTTTTTGCGTTTTTCGGCCAAAAAACTAGAATTCCGCGCGATTCCCATATTTTCGTGTGCTATAGCCCATGCCTTCCGAGTGGTCCCAGACCCCCGGACCCCGATAGCCTAAAATTTTTCCGGGCCATAAAATATGACCTAAGGAACCATAGTCATGGCCCCACCATGATCGTTCTTAGTTTTTTGCGTTTTTCGGCCAAAAACCTAGAATTCCGCCCGATTCCCATATTTTCGTGCGTTATATCCCATGCCTTCCGAGTGGGCCGGCCCCGCGGACTCGGATCACCTAAAAAAATTTTGGGCCATCAAATACAACCTAAGGAACCATAGTCACTGCCCCGCCATGATCATTCCTCATGTTTTGCATTTTTCGACGAAAAAACTAGAATTCTGTCGGATTACCATATGTTAGTGTTTTATTGCCCTCGCCTTCCGAGTGGGCCGGGCCCCCCGGACTCGGATCACCTAAATTTTTTCGGACCATCAAATAGGACCAAAGGAACCATAGTCACCGCCTAGCCATGATTTTTCCTCATGTTTTGCATTTTTCGGCCAAAAAACTAGAATTCCTCTCGATTCCAACATTTTTGTGTGCTATAGCCCACGCCTTCCAAGTGGTCCCGGGACCCCCGGACCCTGATTGCCTAAATTTTTTTCCAGGCTATCAAATAGGACCTAAGGAACCATAGTAACCGCCCCTCCATGATTCTTCCTCATTTTTTGCATTTTTCGGCCAAACATCTAAAATTCCGCGCGATTCTCATATTTTCGTGTGCTATAGCCCACGCCTTCCGAGTGGTCCCGGAACCGCCGGACCCCTATTGCCTAAAGTTTTTCCAGACCATCAAATATGACCTAAGGAACCATAGTCACCGCCCCGCCATGATCGTTCCTAGGTTGTTGTGTTTTTTGACAAAAAACCTAGAATTCCGCGCGATTCCATATCTTCATTTCCTATAGCCCACGCCTTCCGAGTGGTCCCGGGAACCCCGGACCCCGATCGCCTAAAAATTTTCCAGCCATCAAATACGACCTAAGGAACCATAGTCACCACCCCGCCATGATCGTTCTTCATTTTTTGCGTTTTTCGGCCAAAACACTAGAATTCCGCCCGATTACCATATTATTGTGTGCTATTGCCCACGCCTTCGAGTGAGCCGAGCCCCCCTTACTCGGATCGCCTAAAGTTTTTTCGGGCCATAAAATAGGACCTTAGGAACCATAGTCACCACCTCGCCATTATCTTTCCTAATTTTTTGCATTTTCGGCCAAAAAACTAGAAATCCGCCCGGTTCCCATATTTTTGTGTGCTATAGACAACGCTTTCCAAGTGGCCCCGGGATCCCCGGACACCGATCGCCTAAAATTTTTTCGGGCCATCAAATACGACCTAAGGAACCATAGTAACTACCCCGCCATGATCGTTCCTCATTTATTGCGATTTCCGTCAAAAAAACTAGAATTCCGCCAGATTCCCATATTTTCGTGTGCTATAGCCCACGCCTTCCGAGTGGGCCAGGCCCCCCGGACTCGGATCATATAAATTTTTTTCGGCCCATAAAATAAGACCTAAGGACCATAGTCACCTCCACGCCATGATCGTTCCTCATTGTTTGCATTTTTCGGCTAAAAAACTAGAATTCCGTCCGATTCGCATATTTTCCTGTGCTATAATTGCCCACGCCTTCCCAATGGATAGGGACCCCCGGACCCCCATCGCCTAAAATTTTTCCGGACCATCAAATACGACCTAAGGAACCATAGTCACCGTTCCGCCATTAAGTTTCCTAGTTGTTGGCATTTTTCAGCGAAAAAACTAGAATTCCGCCTGATTCCCATATTTTCGTGTGCTATAGCTCACACCTTCCGTGTGTGCCGGTCCCCCCTGACTCGGAATGTCTAAAAATTATTTGGGCCATTAAATACGACCTAAGGAACCATAGTCACCGCCCCGCCATGATCGTTCCTCAATTTTTGCAATTTTCGGCCAAAAAATTAGAATTCCGCCCGATTCCCATATTTTCATGTGCTATAGCTTAGGCCTTCAAAGTGGTCCTAGGACCCCTAGACCACGATCGGCTAAAAATTTTCAAGGCCATCAAATATGACCTAAGAAACCATAGTCATCGCCCCGCCCTGATCGTTCCTCATTTTTTGCATTTTTTGGCAAAAAAACTAGAATTCCGACCGATTCCCATATTTTCGTGTGTTATAGCCCACGCCTTCCAAGTGGTCCCGGGAACCCTGGACCCCGATCGCCTATTATTTTTCCGGGCCATCAAATACGATTTAAGGAACCATAGTCACCGCCCTGCCATGATCGTTCCTCATTTTTTGCGTTTTTCGGCCAAAAAACTAGAATTCCGCGCTATTCCCATATTTTCGTGTGCTATAGCCCATGCCTTCCGAGTGGTCCCAGACCCCCGGACCCCGATAGCCTAAAATTTTTCTGGGCCATAAAATACGACCTAAGGAACCATAGTCACGGCCCCAGCATGATCGTTCTTAGTGTTTTGCGTATTTCGGCCAAAAAACTAGAATTCCGCCCGATTCCCATATTTTCGTGTGTTATATCCCACGCCTTCCGAGTGGGCCGGCCCCGCGGACTCGGATCACCTAAAAAAATTTCGGGCCATCAAATACAACCTAAGGAACCATAGTCACTGCCCCTCCATGATCGTTCCTCATGTTTTGCATTTTTCGATGAAAAAACTAGAATTCCGTCGGATTACCATATGTTAGTGTTCTATTGCCCTCGCCTTCCGAGTGGGCCGGGCCCCCCGGACTCGGATCGCCTAAATTTTTTCGGACCACCAAATAGGACCAAAGGAGCCATAGTCACCGCCTCGCCATGATTTTTCCTCATGTTTTGCATTTTTCGGCCAAAAAACTAGAATTCCGCTCGATTCCAATTTTTTTGTGTGCTATAGCCCACGCCTTCCAAGTGGTCCCGGGACCCCCGGACCCCGATCGCCTAAATTTTTTCCAGGCTATCAAATAAGACCTAAGGAACCATAGTAACCGCCCCTCCATGATCCTTCCTCATTTTTTTGCATTTTTCGGCCAAACAACTAGAATTCCGCGCGATTCTCATATTTTCGTGTGCTATAGCCCACGCCTTCCGAGTGGTCCCGGAACCGCCGGACCCCTATTGCCTAAAGTTTTTCCGGACAATCAAATACGACCTAAGGAACCATAGTCACCGCCCCACCATGATCGTTCCTAGGTTGTTGTGTTTTTTGGCAAAAAACCTAGAATTCCGCGCGATTCCATATCTTCATTTGCTATAGCCCACGCCTTCCGAGTGGTCCCGGGAAACCCGGACCCCGATCGCCTAAAAATTTTCCAGCCATCAAATACGACCTAAGGAACCATAGTCACCGCCCCGCCATGATCGTTCTTCATTTTTTGCGTTTTTCGGCCAAAACACTAGAATTTCGCCCGATTACCATATTATTGTGTGCTATTGCCCACGCCTTCGAGTGGGCCGAGCCCCCCGTACTCGGATCGCCTAAAGTTTTTTCGGGCCATAAAATAGGACCTTAGGAACCATAGTCACCACCTCACCATGATCTTTCCTAATTTTTCGCATTTTTCGGCCAAAAAACTAGAACTCCGCCCGGTTCCATATTTTTGTGTGCTATAGACAATGCTTTCCAAGTGGTCCCGGGATCCCCGGACACCGATCGCCTAAAATTTTTCCGGGCCATCAAATACAACCTAAGAAACCATAGTAACTGCCCCGCCACTATCGTTCCTCATTTATTGTGATTTCCGGCAAAAAAACTAGAATTCCGCCCGATTTCCATATTTTCGTGTGCTATAGCCCACGCCTTCCGAGTGGGCCAGGCCCCCCGGACTCGGATCATCTAAATTTTATTCGGGCCATCAAATAAGACCTAAGGACCATAGTCACCTCCCCGCCATGATCGTTCCTCATTGTTTGCATTTTTCGGCTAAAAAACTAGAATTCCGTCCGATTCCCATATTTTCTTGTGCTATAATTGCCCACGCCTTCCCAATGGGTAGGGACCCCTGGACCCCGATCGCCTAAAATTTTTCCGGACCATCAAATACGACCTAAGGAAACATAGTCACCGTTCCGCCATGAAGTTTCCTAGTTGTTTGCGTTTTTCAGCGAAAAAACTAGAATTCCGCCTGATTCCCATATTTTCGTGTGCTATAGCTCACATCTTCCGAGTGGGCACATACCCCCGGACCGCGATAGCCTAAATTTTTTCCGGGCCATAAAATACGACCTAAGGAACCAGAATCACGGCCCCACCATGATCGTTCTTAGGTTTTTGCGTTTTTCGGCCAAAAACCTAGAATTCCGCCCGATTCCCATATTTTTGTGTGTTATATCCCACGCCTTTCGAGTGGGCCGGCCCTGCGGACTCGGATCACCTAAAAAATCTTCGGGCCATCAAATAAAACCTAAGGAACCATAGTCACTGCCCTGCAATGATCGTTCCTCATTTTTTGCATTTTTCGACGAAATAACTAGAATTCCGTCGGATTACCATATGTTTGTGTTCTATTGCCCTCGCCTTCCGAGTGGGCCGGGCCCCCCGGACTCGGATCGCCTAAATTTTTTCGGACCATCAAATAGGACCAAAGGAACCATAGTCACCGCCTCGCCATGATTGTTCCTCATGTTTTGCATTTTTCGGCCAAAAAACTAGAATTCCGCTCGATTCCAATATTTTTGTGTGCTATAGCCCACGCCTTCCAAGTGGTCCCGGGACCCCCGGACCCCGATCGCCTAAATGTTTTTCCAGGCTATCAAATATGACCTAAGGAACCATAGTAACCGCCCCTCCATGATCCTTCCTCATTTTTTGCATTTTTCGGCCAAACAACTTGAATTCCACGCGATTCTCATATTTTCGTGTGCTATAGCCCACGCCTTCCGAGTAGTCCCGGAACCGCCGGACCCTTATTGCCTAAAGTTTTTCCGGACCATCAAATACGACCTAAGGAACCATAGTCACCGCCTCGCCATGATCGTTCCTAGGTTTTTGTGTTTTTTGGCAAAAAACCTAGAATTTCGTGCGATTCCATATCTTCATTTGCTATAGCCCACGCCTTCCGAGTGGTCCCGGGAACCCCGGACCCCGATCGCCTAACAATTTTCCAGCCATCAAATACGACCTAAGGAACCATAGTCACCGCCCCGCCATGATCGTTCTTCATTTTTTGCGTTTTTCGGCCAAAACACTAGAATTCCGCCCGATTACCATATTATTGTGTGCTATTGCCCACGCCTTCGAGTGGGCCGAGCCCCCCGTACTCGGATCGCCTAAAGTTTTTTCGGGCCATAAAATAGGACCTTAGGAACCATAGTCACCACCTCGCCATGATCTTTCATAATTTTTCGCATTTTTCGGCCAAAAAACTAGAAATCCGCCCGGTTCCCATATTTTTGTGTGCTATAGACAACGCTTTCCAAGTGGTCCCGGGATCCCCGGACACCGATCGCCTAAAATTTTTCCGGGCCATAAAATACGACCTAAGGAACCATAGTAACTGCCCCGCCATGATCGTTCCTCATTTATTGCGATTTCCGGCAAAAAAACTAGAATTCCGCCAGATTCCCATATTTTCGTGTGCTATAGCCCACGCCTTCCGAGTGGGCCAGGCCCCCCGGAATCGGATCATCTAAATTTTATTCGGGCCATCAAATAAGACCTAAGGACAATAGTCACCTCCACGCCATGATCGTTCCTCATTTTTTGCGTTTTTCGGCCAAAAAACTAGAATTCCGCGCGATTCCCATATTTTCGTGTGCTATAGCCCATGCCTTCCGAGTGGTCCCAGACCCCCGGACCCCGATAGCCTAAAATTTTTCCGGGCCATAAAATACGACCTAAGGAACCATAGTCACGGCCCCAGCATGATTGTTCTTAGTGTTTTGCGTTTTTCGGCCAAAAACCTAGAATTCCGCCCGATTCCTATATTTTCATGTGTTATATCCCACGCCTTCCGAGTGGGCCGGCCCCGCGGACTCGGATCACCTAAAAACATTTCGGGCCATCAAATACAACCTAAGGAACCATAGTCACTGCCCCGCCATGATCGTTCCTCATGTTTTGCATTTTTCGACGAAAAAACTAGAATTCTGTCGGATTACCATATGTTAGTGTTCTATTGCCCTCGCCTTCCGAGTGGGCCGGGCCCCCCGGACTCGGATCACCAAAATTTTTTCGGACCATCAAATAGGACCAAAGGAACCATAGTCACCGCCTTGCCATGATTTTTCCTCATGTTTTGCATTTTTCGGCCAAAAAACTAGAATTCCTCTCGATTCCAATATTTTTGTGTGCTATAGCCCACGCCTTCCAAGTGGTCCCGGGACCCCCGGACCCTGATCGCCTAAATGTTTTTCCAGGCTATCAAATAGGACCTAAGGAACCATAGTAACCGCCCCTCCATGATTCTTCCTCATTTTTTGCATTTTTCGGCCAAACAACTAGAATTCCGCGCGATTCTCATATTTTCGTGTGCTATAGCCCACACCTTCCGAGTGGTCCCGGAACCGCCGGACCCCTATTGCCTAAAGTTTTTCCAGACCATCAAATACGACCTAAGGAACCATAGTCACCGCCCCACCATGATCGTTCCTAGGTTTTTGTGGTTTTTGGCAAAAAACCTAGAATTCCGCGCTATTCCATATCTTCATTTGCTATAGCCCACGCCTTCCGAGTGGTCCCGGAAACCCCGGACTCCGATCGCCTAAAACTTTTCCTGCCATCAAATACGACCTAAGGAACCATAGTCACCGCCCCGCCATGATCGTTCTTCATTTTTTGCGTTTTTCGGCCAAAACACTAGAATTCCGCCCGATTACCATATTATTGTGTGCTATTGCCCACGCCTTCGAGTGGGCCGAGCCCCCCGTACTCGGATCGCCTAAAGTTTTTTCGGGCCATAAAATAGGACCTTAGGAACCATAGTCACCACCTCGCCATGATCTTTCCCAAGTTTTCGCACTTTTCGGCCAAAAAACTAGAAATCCGCCCGGTTCCCATATTTTTGTGTGCTATAGACAACGCTTTCCAAGTGGTCCCGGGATCCCCGGACACCGATCGCCTAAAATTTTTCCGGGCCATCAAATACGACCTAAGGAACCAAAGTAACTGCCCCGCCATGATCGTTCCTCATTTATTGCGATTTCCGGCAAAAAAACTAGAATTCCGCCAGATTCCCATATTTTCGTGTGCTATAGCCCACGCCTTCCGAGTGGGCCAGGGCCCCCGGACTCAGATCATCTAAATTTTATTCGGGCCATCAAATAAGACCTAAGGACCATAGTCACCTCCACGCCATGATCGTTCCTCATTGTTTGCATTTTTCGGCTAAAAAACTAGAATTCCGTCCGATTCCCATATTTTCCTGTGCTATAATTGCCCACGCCTTCCCAATGGGTAGGGACCCCCGGACCCCGATCGCCTAAAATTTTTCCGGACCATCAAATACGACCTAAGGAACCATATTCACCGTTCCGCCATGAATTTTCCTAGTTGTTTGCGTTTTTCAGCGAAAAAACTAGAATTCCGCCTGATTCCCATATTTTCGTGCGCTATAGCTCACACCTTCCGAGTGGGCCGGTCCCCCCTGACTCGGAATGTCTAAAAATTTTTCGGGCCATTAAATACGACCTAAGGAACCATAGTCACCGCCCCGCCATGATCGTCCCTCAATTTTTGCATTTTTCGGCCAAAAAATTAGAATTCCGCCCGATTCCCATATTTTCATGTGCTATAGCTTAGGCCTTCAAAGTGGTCCCAGGACCCCTAGACCACGATCGGCTAAAAATTTTCAAGGCCATCAAATATGACCTAAGAAACCATAGTCATCGCCCCGCCCTGATCGTTCCTCATTTTATGCATTTTTCGGCAAAAAAACTAGAATTCCGACCGATTCCCATATTTTCGTGTGTTATAGCCCACGCCTTCCAAGTGGTCCCGGGATCCCTGGACCCCGATCGCCTATTATTTTTCCGGGCCATCAAATACGATTTAAGGAACCATAGTCACCGCCCTGCCATGATCGTTCCTCATTTTTTGCGTTTTTCGGCCAAAAAACTAGAATTCCGCGCGATTCCCATATTTTCGTGTGCTATAGCCCATGCCTTCCGAGTGGTCCCAGACCCCCGGACCCCGATAGCCTAAAATTTTTCCGGGCTATAAAATACGACCTAAGGAACCATAGTCACGGCCCCACCATGATCGTTCTTAGTGTTTTGCGTTTTTCGGCCAAAAACCTAGAATTCTGCCCGATTCCCATATTTTCGTGTGTTATATCCCACGCCTTCCGAGTGGGCCGGCCCCGCGGATTCAGATCACCTAAAAAAATTTCGGGCCATCAAATACAACCTAAGGAACCATAGTCACTGCCCCGCCATGATCGTTCCTCATGTTTTGCATTTTTCGACGAAAAAACTAGAATTCCGTCAGATTACCATATGTTAGTGTTCTATTGCCCTCGCCTTCTGAGTGGGCCGGGCCCCCCGAACTCGGATCGCCTAAATTTTTTTCGGACCATCAAATAGGACCAAAGGAACCATAGTCACCGCCTCGCTATGAGTTTTCCTCATGTTTTGCATTTTTCGGCCAAAAAACTAGAATTCCGCTCGATTCCAATTTTTTTGCGTGCTATAGCCCACGCCTTCCAAGTGGTCCCGGGACCCCCGGACCCCGATCGCCTAAATTTTTTTCCAGGCTATCAAATACGACCTAAGGAACCATAGTAACCGCCCCTCCATGATCCTTCCTCATTTTTTGCATTTTTCGGCCAAACAACTAGAATTCCGCGCGATTCTCATATTTTCGTGTGCTATAGCCCACGCCTTCCGAGTGGTCCCGGAACCGCCGGACCCCTATTGCCTAAAGTTTTTCCGGACAATCAAATACGACCTAAGGAACCATAGTCACCGCCCCACCATGATCGTTCCTAGGTTGTTGTGTTTTTTGGCAAAAAACCTAGAATTCCGCGCGATTCCATATCTTCATTTGCTATAGCCCACGCCTTCCGAGTGGTCCCGGGAAACCCGGACCCCGATCGCCTAAAAATTTTCCAGCCATCAAATACGACCTAAGGAACCATAGTCACTGCCCCGCCATGATCGTTCTTCATTTTTTGCGTTTTTCGGCCAAAACACTAGAATTTCGCCCGATTACCATATTATTGTGTGCTATTGCCCATGCCTTCGAATGGGCCGAGCCCCCCGTACTCGGATCGCCTATAGTTTTTTCGGGCCATAAAATAGGACCTTAGGAACCATAGTCACCAACTCGACGTGATCTTTCCTAATTTTTTGCATTTTTCGGCCAAAAAACTAGAACTCCGCCCGGTTCCCATATTTTTGTGTGCTATAGACAATGCTTTCCAAGTGGTCCCGGGATCCCCGGACACCGATCGCCTAAAATTTTTCCGGGCCATCAAATAAAACCTAAGGAACCATAGTAACTGCCCCGCCACTATCGTTCCTCATTTATTGCGATTTTCGGCAAAAAAACTAGAATTCCGCCCGATTCCCATATTTTCGTGTGCTATAGCCCACGCCTTCCGAGTGGGCCAGGCCCCCGGACTCGGATCATCTAAATTTTATTCGGGCCATCAAATAAGACCTAAGGACCATAGTCACCTCCCCGCCATGATCATTCCTCATTGTTTGCATTTTTCTTCTAAAAAAACTAGAATTCCGTCCGATTCCCATATTTTCTTGTGCTATAATTTCCCACGCCTTCCCAATGGGTAGGGACCCCCGGACCCCGATCGCCTAAAATTTTTCCGGACCATCAAATACGACCTAAGGAAACATAGTCACCGTTCCGCCATGAATTTTCCTAGTTGTTTGCGTTTTTCAGCGAAAAAACTAGAATTCCGCCCGACTCCCATATTTTCATGTGCTATAGCCCATGCCTTCCGAGTGGGCACATACCCCCGGACCCCGATAGCCTAAATTTTTTCCGGGCCATAAAATATGACCTAAGGAACCAGAATCACGGCCCCACCATGATCGTTCTTAGGTTTTTGCGTTTTTCGGCCAAAAACCTAGAATTCCGCCCGATTCCCATATTTTTGTGTGTTATATCCCACGCCTTCCGAGTAGGCCGGCCCCGCGGACTCGGATCACCTAAAAAAATTTTGGGCCATCAAATAGAACCTAAGGAACCATAGTCACTGCCCCGCCATGATCGTTCCTCATTTTTTGCATTTTTCGACGAAATAACTAGAATTCCGTCGGATTACCATATGTTTGTGTTCTATTGCCCTCGCCTTCCGAGTGGGCCGGGCTCCGCGGACTCGGATCGCCTAAATTTTTTCGGACCATCAAATAGGACCAAAGGAACCATAGTCACCGCCTCGCCATGATTGTTCCTTATGTTTTGCATTTTTCGGCCAAAAAACTAGAATTCCGCTCGATTCCAATATTTTTGTGTGCTATAGCCCACGCCTTCCAAGTGGTCCCGGGACCCCCGGACCCCGATCGCCAAATTTTTTTTCCAGGCTATCAAATACGACCTAAGGAACCATAGTAACCGCCCTTCCATGATCCTTCCTCATTTTTGCATTTTTCGGCCAAACAACTAGAATTCCGCGCGATTCTCATATTTTCGTGTGCTATAGCCCACGCCTTCCGAGTGGTCCCGGAACCGCCGGACCCCTATTGCCTAAAGTTTTTCCGGACCATCAAATACGACCTAAGGAACCATAGTCACCGCCTCGCCATGATCGTTCCTAGGTTTTTTGGCAAAAAACCTAGAATTCCGCGCGATTCCATATCTTCATTTGCTATAGCTCACGCCTTCCGAGTGGTCCCGTGAACCCCAGACCCCGATCGCCTAAAAGTTTTCCAGCCATCAAATATGACCTAAGGAACCATAGTCATCGCCCCGCCATGATCGTTCTTCATTTTTTGCGTTTTTCGGCCAAAACACTAGAATTCCGCCCGATTACCATATTATTGTGTGCTATTGCCCACGCCTTCGAGTGGGCCGAGCCCCCCGTACTCGGATCGCCTAAAGTTTTTTCGGGCCATAAAATAGGACCTTAGGAACCATAGTCATTACCTCACCATCATCTTTCCTAATTTTTCGCTTTTTTCGGCCAAAAAACTAGAAATCCGCCCGGTTCCCATATTTTTGTGTGTTATAGACAATGCTCTCCAAGTGGTCCCGGGATCCCCGGACACCGATCGCCTAAAATTTTTCCGGGCCATCAAATACGACCTAAGGAACCATAATAACTGCCCCGCCATGATCGTTCCTCATTTATTGCGATTTCCAGCAAAAAAACTAGAATTTCGCCCGATTCCCATATTTTCGTGTGCTATAGCCCACGCCTTCCGAGTGGGCCAGGCCCCCCGGACTCGGATCATCTAAATTTTATTCGGGCCATCAAATAAGACCTAAGGACCATAGTCACCTCCCCGCCATGATCGTTCCTCATTGTTTGCATTTTTCGGCTAAAAAACTAGAATTCCGTCCGATTCCCATATTTTCCTGTGCTATAATTGCCACGCCTTCCCAATGGTAGGGACCCCCGGACCCCGATCGCCTAAAATTTTTACGGACCATCAAATACGACCTAAGGAACCATAGTCACCGTTCTTCCATGAATTTTCCTAGTTGTTTGCGTTTTTCAGCGAAAAAACTAGAATTCCGCCTGATTCCCATATTTTCGTGTGCTATAGCTCACACCTTCCGAGTGGGCCGGTCCCCCCTGACTCGGAACGTCTAAAATTTTATCGGGCCATTAAATACGACCTAAGGAACCATAGTCACCACCCCGCCATGATCGTTCCTCAATTTTTGCATTTTTCGGCCAAAAAATTAGAATTCCGCCCGATTCCCATATTTTCGTGTGCTATAGCTTAGGCCTTCAAAGTGGTCCCAGGAACCCCAGACCACGATCGCCTAAAAATTTTCAAGGCCATCAAATATGACCTAAGAAACCATAGTCATCGCCCCGCCCTGATCGTTCCTCATATTTTGCGTTTTTCGGCCAAAAAACTAGAATTTCGCCCGATTCCCATATTTTCGTGTGCTACAGCCCACGCCTTCCGAGTGGGCCGGGCCTCCCGAACTCGGATCACCTAAAATTTTTTTGGCCATCAAATAAGACCTAAGGAACCATAGTCACCTCCCCGCCAAGATCGTTCCTCAATTTTTACATTTTTCGGCCAAAAAACTAGAATTCCGCACGATTCCCATATTTTCATGTGCTATAATAGCCCACACCTTTCCAATGTGTAGGGCCCCCCGGAGCCAGATCGCCTAAAAATTTTCCGGGCCATCAAATACGAGCTAAGGAACCAAAGTCACAGCCCCTCCATGACCTTTCCTCATTTTTTGCATTTTATGACCAAAAAACTAGAATTCCGCCCGATTTCCATATTTTCGTGTGTTATAGCCCATGCCTTCCAAGTTGACCCGGGACTCCCGGACCCCGATCGCCTAAAATTATCGGGCCATCAAATATGACCTAAGGAACCATAGTCACCGCCCCGCCATGATCGGTCCTCATTTCATGCATTTTACGGCGAAATAACTAGAATTCTGCCCGATTCCCTTATTTTCGTGTGCTATAACCCACGCCTTCCAAGGGGTCCCGGGACCCTTGAACCCCGATCTCCTAAAAAATTTTCGTACCATCAAATATGACCTAAGGAACCATAGTCACCGCCCCGCAATGATCGTTCCTCATGTTTTGCATCTTTCGGCGAAAAAATAAGAATTCCGCCAGATTCCCATATTTTCGTGTGTTATAGCCCACGCCTTCCAAGTGGTCCCGGGAACCCTGGACCCCGATCGCCTATTATTTTTCCGGGACATCAAATACGATTTAAGGAACCATAGTCACCGCCCTGCCATGATCGTTCCTCATTTTTTGTGTTTTTCGGCCAAAAAACTAGAATTCCGCGCGAATCCCATATTTTCATGTGCTATAGCCCATGCCTTCCGAGTGGTCCCATACCCCCGGACTAAAATTTTTTCGGAATATAAAATACGACCTAAGGAACCATAGTCACGGCCCCACCATGATCGTTCTTAGTGTTTTGCGTTTTTCGGCGAAAAACCTAGAATTCCGCCCGATTCCCATATTTTTGTGTGTTATATCCCACGCCTTCCGAGTGGGCCGGTCTCGCGGACTCGGATAACCTAAAAAAAATTCGGGCCATCAAATACAACCTACGGAACCATAGTCAATGCCCCGCCATGATCGTTCCACACGTTTTGCATTTTTCGACGAAAAAACTAGAATTCCGTCGGATTACCATATGTTTGTGTTCTATTGCCCTCGCCTTCCGAGTGGGCCAGGCCACCCGGACTCGGATCGCCTAAATTTTTTCGGACCATCCAATACGACCTAAGGAACCATAGTCACCACCTCTCCATGATTGTTCCTCATGTTTTGCATTTTTCGGCCAAAAAACTAGAATTCCGCTCGATTCCAATATTTTGTGTGCTATAGCCCACGCCTTCCAAGTGGTCCCGGGACCCCCGGACCCCGATCGCCTAAATTTTTTTCCAGGCTATCAAATACGACTAAGGAACCATAGTAACCGCCCCTCCATAATCCTTCCTCATTTTTTGCATTTTTCGGCCAAACAACTAGAATTCCGCGAGATTCTCAAATTTTCGTATGCCATAGCCCACGCCTTCCGAGTGGTCCCGGGAACCCCGGACCCCGATCGCCTAAAACTTTTCCAGCCATCAAATACGACCTAAGGAACCATAGTCACCGCCCCGCCATGATCGTTCCTCATTTTTTGCGTTTTTCGGCCAAACCACTAGAAATCCGCCCGGTTCCCATATTTTTGTGTGCTATAGACAACGCTTTCCAAGTGGTCCCGGGATCCCCGGACATCGATTGCCTAAAATCTTTCCGGGCCATGAAATACGACCTAAGGAACCATAGTAACTTCCCCGACATGATCATTCCTCATTTATTGCGATTTCCGGCAAAAAAACTAGAATTCCGCCCGATTGCCATATTTTCGTGTGCTATGGCCCACGCCTTCCGAGTGGGCCAGTCCCCCCGGACTCGGATCGCCTAAATTTTTTCGGACCATCAAATACGACCTAAGGAACCATAGTCACCACTTCTCCATGATTGTTCCTCATGTTTTGCATTTTTCGGCCAAAAAATTAGAATTCCGCTCGATTCCAATATTTTGTGTGCTATAGCCCACGCCTTCCAAGTGGTCCCGGGACCCCCGGACCCCGATCGCCTAAATTTTTTTCCAGGCTATCAAATACGACTAAGGAACCATAGTAACCGCCCCTCCATAATCCTTCCTCATTTTTTGCATTTTTCGTCCAAACAACTAGAATTCCGCGAGATTCTCAAATTTTCGTGTGCTATAGCCCACGCCTTCCGAGTGGTCCCGGAACCGCCGGACCCCTATTGCCTAAAGTTTTTCCGGACCATCAAATATGACCTAAGGAACCATAGTCATCGCCCTGCCATGATCGTTCCTAGGTTTTTGTATTTTTTGGCAAAAAACCTAGAATTCCGCGCGATTCCATATCTTCATTTGCTATAGCCTACGCCTTCCGAGTGGTCCCGGGAACCCCGGACCCCGATCGCCTAAAAATTTTCCAGCCATCAAATACGACCTAAGGAACCATAGTCACCGCCCCGCCATGATCTTTCCTCATTTTTTGCGTTTTTTGGCCAAAACACTAGAAATCCGCCCGGTTCCCATATTTTTGTGTGCTATAGACAACGCTTTCCAAGTGGTCCCGGGATCCCCGGACATCGATCGCCTAAAATTTTTCCGGGCCATGAAATACGACCTAAGGAACCATAGTAACTTCCCCGCCATGATCGTTCCTCATTTTTTGCGATTTCCGGCAAAAAAACTAGAATTTCGCCCGATTGCCATATTTTCGTGTGCTATGGCCCACGCCTTCCGAGTGGGCCAGGCCCCCCGGACTCGGATCATCTAAATTTTATTCGGGCCATCAAATAAGACCTAAGGACCATAGTCACCTCCCCGCCATGATTGTTCCTCATTGTTTGCATTTTCCGGCTAAAAAACTAGAATTCCGTCCGATTCCCATATTTTTCTGTGCTATAATTGCCCACGCCTTCCCAATGGGTAGGGACCCCCGGACCCCGATCGCCTAAAATTTTTCCGGACCATCAAATACGACCTAAGGAACCATAGTCACCGTTCTTCCATGAATTTTCCTAGTTGTTTGCGTTTTTCAGCGAAAAAACTAGAATTCCGCCTGATTCCCATATTTTCGTGTGCTATAGCTCACACCTTCCGAGTGGGCCGGTCCCCCTTGACTCGAAACGTATATAATTCTTTCGGGCCATTAAATACGACCTAAGGAACCATAGTCACCACCCCGCCATGATCGTTCCTCAATTTTTGCATTTTTCGGCCAAAGAATTAGAATTTCGCCCGATTCCCATATTTTCGTGTGCTATAGCTTAGGCCTTCAAAGTGGTCCCAGGACCCCCAGACCACGATCGCCTAAAAATTTTCAAGGCCATCAAATATGACCTAAGAAACCATAGTCATCGCCCCGCCCTGATCGTTCCTCATATTTTGCATTTTTCGGCCAAAAAACTATAATTCCGCCCGATTCCCATATTTTCGTGTGCTACAGCCCACGCCTTCCGAGTAGGCCGGGCCTCCCGAGCTCGGATCACCTAAATTTTTTTCGGGCCATCAAATAAGACCTAAGGAACCGTAGTCACCTCCCCGCCAAGATCGTTCCTCATTTTTTACATTTTTCGGCCAAAAAACTAGAATTCCGCACGATTCCCATATTCCCATATTTTTGTGTGTTATTGCCCACGCCTTCCGAGTGGGCCGGGCCGCCGGACTCGGAACGCCTAAAAACTTTTTGGGCCATCAATTAGGACCTAAGGAATCATAGTCACCGCCTCGCCATGATCGTTCCTAATTTTTTGCATTTTTTGGCCAAAAAACTAGAATTCCGACCGATTCTCATATTTTTGTATGCTATCGCCCATGCCTTCCGAGTGGGTCGAGCCCCCCGGAGCCGGATCGCCTAAAAATTTTCCGGACTATCAAATACGACCTAAGGAACCATAGTCACCGCCCCGCCATGATCGTTCCTAGTCTTTTGCATTTTTCAGCCAAAAAACTAGAATTCCGCGCGATTTCCATATTTTCGTGTGCTTTAGCCCACGCCTTCCAAGGGGTCCCGGGAACCCCGAACCCCGATCGCCTAAAAATTTTCCGGGCCATCAAATATGACCTAAGGAACCATAGTATCCGCCCCGCCATGATCGTTCCTCATGTTTTGCGTTTTTCGGCCAAACAACTAGAATTCCGCGCGATTCCCATATTTTTGTATGTTATAGCCTACGCCTTCCGAGTGGTCCCGGGACCTCCTGACCCCTATAGCCTAAAATTTTTCCGGACTATCAAATAAGACCTAAGGAACCATAGTATCCGCCCCGCCATGATCGTTCCTCATTTTTTGCGTTTTTCGGCCAAAAAACTAGAATTCCCCGCGATTCCCATATTTTTGTGTGTTATATGGCCCATGCCTTCCGAGTGGTCCCCGGACCTCCGGAACCCTATTGCCTAATATTTTTCCGGACTATCAAATAAGACCAAACGAACCATAGTCACCGCCCAGCCATGATCATTTCTCATTTGTTGCGTTTTTCGGCCAAAAAACTAGAATTCCGCCCGATTACAATATTTTTGTGTGCTATTGCCCACCCTTCCAAGTGGTTCTGGGACCAACGGACCCCGATCGCCTAAAAATTTTCCGGGCCATCAAATACGACCTAAGGTACCATAGTAACCGCCCCGCCATCGTCGTTTCTCATTTTTTGCATTTTTCGGCCAAACAACTAAAATTACGCCCGATTCCCATATTTTCGTGTGCTATACCCACGCCTTCCAAGTGGTCCGGGGAGCCGCGGACCCCGATCGCCTAAAATTTTTCCGGACTATCAAATACGACCTAAGGTACCATAGTCACCGCCCCACCATGATCGTTCCAAATGCTTTGCATTTTTCGGCCAAAAAACTAGAACGCCGCGCGATTTGCATATTTTCGTGTGCTATAGCTTACGCCTTCCGAGTGGTCCCGGCAGTCGTGGAACCCGATCGCCTAAAATTTTCCGAGCCATCAAATAGGACCTAAGGAACCATAGTCACCGCCCCGCCATGATCGTTCCTCATTTATTGCATTTTTCGGCACAAAAACTAGAATTCCGCTCGATTACCATATTTTTGTGTGCTATTGCCCATGCCTTCCGAGTGGGCCGGGCCGCCGGACTCGGATCGCCTAAAAAATTTTCGGGCCATCAATTCGCACCTAAGGAACCATAGTCACCGCCTCGCCATGATCGTTCCTCATGTTTTGCATTTTTTGGCCAAAAACCTAGAATTCCGCCCGATTCCCATATTTTTGTGTGCTCTCGCCCACGCCTTCCGAGTGGGTCGGGCCCCCCGGAGCCGGATCGCCTAAAAATTTTCTGGACTATCTAATACGACCTAAGGAACCATAGTCACCGCCCCGCCATGATCGTTCCTAGTCTTTTGCATTTTTCATCCAAAAAACTAGAATTCTGCGCGATTTCCATATTTTCGTGTGCTTTAGCCCACGCCTTCCAAGGGGTCCCGGGAACCCCGAACCCCGATCGCCTAAAAATTTTCCGGGCCATCAAATATGACCTAAGGAACCATAGTAACCACCCCTCCATGATCGTTCCTCATTTTTTACGTTTTTCGGCCAAACAACTAGAATTCCGCGCGATTCCCATATTTTTGTGTGTTATAGCCGCCCACGCCTTCCGAGTGGTCCAGGGACCTCCCGAACCCCGATCGCATAAAAATTTTCCGGGCAATCAAATACGACCTAAGGAACCATAGTAACCACCCCGCCATGATCGTTCCTCATTTTTTGCATTTTTCGGCCAAACAACTAGAATTCCGCGCGATTCCAATATTTTTGTGTGTTATAGCCCACGCCTTCCGAGTGGTCCCGGGACCTCCTGACCCCTATCGCCTAAAATTTTTCCGGACTATCAAATACGACCTAAGGAACCATAGTATCCGCTCTGCCATGATCATTCCTCATTTTTTGCGTTTTTCGGCCAAACAACTAGAGTTCCGCGCGATTCCCATATTTTTGTGTGTTATATAGCCCACGCCTTCCGAGTGGTCCGGGGACCTCCGGACCCCTATCGCCTAATATTTTTTGGACTATCAAATAAGACCAAAGGAACCATAGTCACCGCCCAGCCATGATCATTCCTCATTTGTTGCGTTTTTCGGCCAAAAAACTAGAATTCCGCCCGATTACAATATTTTTGTGTGCTATTGCCCACCCTTCCAAGTGGTTCCGGGACCCTCGGACCACGGTCGCCTAAAATTTTTTCGGGCCGTCAAATCCGACCTAAGGAACTATAGTAACCGCCCTGCCATCATCGTTTCTCATTTTTTGCATTTTTCGGCCAAAAAACTAGAATTACGCCCGATTCCCATATTTTCGTGTGCTCTACCCACGCCTTCCAAGTGGTCCGGGGAGCCGCGGACCCCGATCGCCTAAATTGTTTTCGGACTATCAAATACGAACTAAGGTACCATAGTCACCGCCCCACCATGATCGATCCAAATGCTATGCATTTTTCGGCCAAAAAACTAGAACTCCGCGCGACTTGCATATTTTCGTATGCTATATCTTACGCCTTCCGAGTGGTCCCGGGAGCCGTGGACCCTGATCGCCTAAAATTTTCTGGGCCATCAAATACGACCTAAGGAACCATAGTCACCGCCCCGCCATGATTGTTCCTCATTTATTGCGTTTTTCGGCCAAAAAACTAGAATTCAGCTCGATTACCATATTTTTGTGTGTTATTGCCCACGCCTTCCGAGTGGGCCGGGCCGCCGGACTCGGATCGCCTAAAAAATTTTCGGGCCATCAATTAGGACCTAAGGAACCATAGTCACTGTCTCGCCATGATCGTTCCTCATTTTTTGCATTTTTTGGCCAAAAAACTAGAATTCCGCCCGATTCCCATACTTTTGTGTGCTATCGCCCACGCCTTCCGAGTGGGTCGGGCCCCCCGGAGCCGGATCGCCTAAAAATTTTCCGGACTATCAAATACGACCTAAGGAACCATAGTCACCGCCCCGCCATGATCGTTCTTAGTCTTTTGCATTTTTCAGCCAAAAAACTAGAATTCCGCGCGATTTCCATATTTTCGTGTGCTTTAGCCCACTGCCTTCCAAGGGGTCCAGGGAACCCTGATCGCCTAAAAATTTTCCGGGCCATCCAATATGACCTAAGAAACCATAGTAACCACCCCGCCATGATCGTTCCTCCTTTTTTGCGTTTTTCGGCCAAACAACTAGAATTCCGCGCGATTCCCATATTTTTGTGTGTTATAGCCCACGCCTTCCGAGTGGTCCCGGGACCTCCTGACCCCTATCGCCTAAAATTTTTCTGGACTATCAAATACAACCTAAGGAACCATAGTATCCGCCCCGCCATGATCGTTCCTCATTTTTTGCGATTTTCGGCCAAACAACTAGAATTCTGCGCGAT
Organism: Nicotiana tabacum; assembly: GCF_000715075.1. NCBI lineage: Eukaryota > Viridiplantae > Streptophyta > Magnoliopsida > Solanales > Solanaceae > Nicotiana > Nicotiana tabacum. The sequence goes on along the minus strand of NC_134098.1, from coordinate 96,040,929 downwards.
TCCCATATTTTTGTGTGTTATATAGCCCACGCCTTCTGAGTGGTCCGGGGACCTCCGGACCCCTATCGCCTAATATTTTTTCGGACTATCAAATAAGACCAAAGGAACCATAGTCACCGCCCAGCCATGATCATTCCTCATTTGTTGCGTTTTTCGGCCAAAAAACTAGAATTCCGCCCGATTACAATATTTTTGTGTGCTATTTCCCACCCTTCCAAGTGGTTCCGGGACCCCCGGACCACGGTCGCCTAAAATTTTTCCGGGCCATCAAATATGACCTAAGGAACTATAGTAACCGCCCTGCCATCATCGTTTCTCATTTTTTGCATTTTTCGGCTAAAAAACTAGAATTACGCCCGATACCCTTATTTTCATGTGCTATACCCACGCCTTCCAAGTGGTCAAGGGAGCCGCGGACCCCGATCGCCTAAAATTCTTTCGGACTATCAAATACGACCTAAGGTACCATAGTCACCGCCCCACCATGATCGATCCAAATGCTATGCATTTTTCGGCCAAAAAACTAGAATTCCGGACGATTCCCATATTTTTGTGTGTTGGTCCCGGGACCTCCTGACCCCTATCGCCTAAAATTTTTCCGGACTATCAAATAAGACCAAAGGAACCATAGTCACCGCCCAGCCATGATCATTCCTCATTTGTTGCGGTTTTCGGCCAAAAAACTAGAATTCTGCCCGATTACAATATATTTGTGTGCTATTGCCCACCCTTCCAAGTCGTTCCGGGACCTCCGGACCCCGATCGCCTAAAATTTTTTCGGGTCGTCAAATACGACCTAAGGAACCATAGTAACCGCCCCGCCATCATCGTTTCTCATTTTTTGCATTTTTCGGCCAAAAAACTAGAATTACGCCCGATTCCCATATTTTCGGGTGCTATACCCACGCCTTCCAAGTGTTCCGGGGAGCCGCGGACCCCGATCGCCTAAAATATTTCCGGACTATCAAATACGTCCTAAGGTACCATATTCACCGCCCCGCCTTGATCGTTCCTCATTTATTGCATTTTTCGGCCAAAAAACTAGAATTCCGCTCGATTACCATATTTTTGTGTGCTATTGCCCACGCCTTCCAAGTGGGCCGGGCCGCCGGACTCGGATCGCCTAAAAAGTTTTCGGGCCATCAATTCGGACCTAAGGAACCATAGTCACCGCCTCACCATGATCGTTCCTCATTTTTTGCATTTTTTGGCCAAAAAACTAGAATTCTGCCTGATTCCCATATTTTTGTGTGCTCTCGCCCACGCCTTCCGAGTGGGTCGGGCCCCCCGGAGCCGGATCGCCTAAAAATTTTCCGGACTATCTAATACGACCTAAGGAACCATAGTCACCACCCTGCCATGATCGTTCCTAGTCTTTTGCGTTTTTCATCCAAAATACTAGAATTTTGCGCGATTTCCATATTTTCGTGTGCTTTAGCCCACGCCTTCCAAGGGGTCCCGGGAACCCCGAAACCCGATCGCCTAAAAATTTTCCGGGCCATCAAATACGACCTAAGGAATCATAGTAACCACCCCGCCATGATCGTTCCTCATTTTTTGCGTTTTTCGGCCAAACAACTAGAATTCCGCGCGATTCCCATATTTTTGTGTGTTATAGCCCACGCCTTCCGAGTGGTCCCGGGACCTCCTGACCCCTATCGCCTAAATTTTTTCCGGACTATCAAATACGACCTAAGGAACCATAGTATCCGCCCCGCCATGATCGTTCCTCATTTTTTGTGTTTTTCGGCCAAACAACTAGAATTTCGCGCGATTCCCATATTTTTGTGTGTTATATCCCATGCCTTCCGAGTGGTCCCGGGACCTCCTGACCCCTATCGCCTAAAATTTTTCCGGACTATCAAATACGACCTAAGGAGCCATAGTATCCGCCCCGCCATGATCGTTCCTCATTTTTTGCGTTTTTCGGCCAAACAACTAGAGTTCCGCGTGATCCCCATATTTTTGTGTGTTATATAGCCCATGCCTTCCGAGTGGTCCCGGGACCTCCGGACCCCTATCGCCTAATATTTTTCCGGACTATCAAATAAGACCAAAGGAACCAAAGTCACCGCCCAGCCATGATCATTCCTCATTTGTTGCGTTTTTCGGCCAAAAAACTAGAATTCCGCCCGATTACAATATTTTTGTGTGCTATTGCCCACCCTTCCAAGTGGTTCCGGGATCCCCGGACCATGATCGCCTAAAATTTTTCCGGGCCGTCAAATACGACCTAAGGAACCATAGTAACCGCCCCGCCATTATCGTTTCTCATTTTTTGCATTTTTCGGCCAAAAAACTAGAATTACGCCCGATACCCTTATTTTCATGTGCTATACCCACGCCTTCCAAGTGGTCAAGGGAGCCGCGGACCCCGATCGCCTAAAATTCTTTCGGACTATCAAATATGACCTAAGGTACCATAGTCACCGCCCCACTATGATTGTTCCAAATGCTATGCATTTTTCGGCCAAAAAACTAGAACTCCGCGCGATTTGCATATTTTCGTGTGCTATATCTTACGCCTTCCGAGTGGGCCCGGGAGCCGTGGACCCCGATCGCCTAAATTTTTTCCGGACTATCAGATACGACCTAAGGATCCATAGTATCCGCCTCGCCATGATTGTTCCTCATATTTTGCGTTTTTCGGCCAAACAACTAGAATTCCACGCGATTCCCATATTTTTGTGTGTTATAGCCCACGCCTTCCGAGTGGTCCCGGGACCTCCTGACCCCTATCGCCTAAAATTTTTCCGGAATATCAAATACGACCTAAGGAACCATAGTATCCACCCCGCCATGATCATTCCTCATTTTTTGCATTTTTCGGCCAAACAACTAGAGTTCCGCGCGATTCCCATATTTTTGTGTGTTATATAGCCCATGCCTTCCGAGTGGTCCCGGGACCTCCGGACCCCTATCGCCTAATATTTTTCCGGACTATCAAACAAGACCAAAGGAACCAAAGTCACCGCCCAGCCATGATCATTCCTCATTTGTTGCGTTTTTCGGCCAAAAAACCAGAATTCCGCCCGATTACAATATTTTTGTGTGCTATTGCCCACCCTTCCAAGTGGTTCCGGGATCCCCGGACCATGATCGCCTAAAATTTTTCCGGGCCATCAAATACGACCTAAGGAACCATAGTAACCGCCTCGCCATCATCGTTTCTCATTTTTTGCATTTTTCGGCCAAAAAACTAGAATTACGCCCGATACCCTTATTTTCATGTGCTATACACACGCCTTCCAAGTGGTCCGGGGAGCCGCGGACCCCGATCGCCTAAAATTTTTTCGGACTATCAAATACGACCTAAGGTACCATAGTCACCGCCCCACCATGATCGTTCCAAATGCTATGCATTTTTCGGCCAAAAAACTAGAACTCCGTGCGATTTGCATATTTTCGTGTGCTATATCTTACGCCTTCCGAGTGGTCACGGGAGCCGTGGACCCTGATCGCCTAAAATTTTATGGGCCATCAAATACGACCTAAGGAACCATAGTCACCACCCCGCCATGATCGTTCCTCATTTATTTCGTTTTTCGGCCATAAAACTAGAATTCTGCTCGATTACCATATTTTTTTTTGTGTTATTGCCCACGCCTTCCGAGTGGGCCGGGCCGCCGGACTCGGATCGCCTAAAAAATTTTCAGGCCATCAATTAGGACCTAAGTAACCATAGTCACCGTCTCGCCATGATCGTTCCTCATTTTTTGCATTTTTTGGCCAAAAAACTAGAATTCCGCCCGATTCCCATATTTTTGTGTGCTATCGCCCACGCCTTCCGAGTGGGTCGGGCCCCCCGGAGCCGGATCGCCTAAAAATTTTCCGGACTATCAAATACGACCTAAGGAACCATAGTCACCGCCCTTCCATGATCGTTCCTAGTTTTTTGCATTTTTCAGCCAAAAAAATAGAATTCCGCGCGATTTCCATATTTTCGTCTGCTTTAGCCCACGCCTTCTAAGGGGTCCTGGGAACCCCGATCGCCTAAAAAATTTTCGTGCCATCCAATATGACCTAAGAAACCATAGTAACCACCCCGCCATGATCGTTCCTCATTTTTTGCGTTTTTCGGCCAAACAACTAGAATTCCGCGCGATTCCCATATTTTTGTGTGTTATAGCCCACGCTTCCGAGTGGTCCCGGGACCTCCTGACCCCTATCGCCTAAAATTTTTCCGGACTATCAAATACAACCTAAGGAACCATAGTATCCGCCCCGCCATGATCGTTCCTCATTTTTTGCGTTTTTCGGCCAAACAACTAGAATTCTGCGCGATTCCCATATTTTTGTGTGTTATATAGCCCACGCCTTCCGAGTGGTCCCGGGACCTCTGGACCCCTATCGCCTAATATTTTTCCGGACTATCAAATAAGACCAAAGGAACCATAGTCACCGCCCAGCCATGATCATTCCTCATTTGTTGCGTTTTTCGGCCAAAAAACTAGAATTCCGCCCGATTACAATATTTTTGTGTGCTATTGCCCACCCTTCCAAGTGGTTTCGGGATCCCCGGACCATGATCGCCTAAAATTTTTCTGGGCCATCAAATACGACCTAAGGAACATAGTAACCGCCCCGCCATCATCGTTTCTCATTTTTTGCATTTTTCGGCCAAAAAACTAGAATTACGCCCGATACCCTTATTTTCATGTGCTATACCCACGCCTTCCAAGTGGTCCGGGGAGCCGCGGACCCCGATCGCCTAAAATTCTTTCGGACTATCAAATACGACCTAAGGTACCATAGTCACCGCCCCACCATGATCGTTCCAAATGCTATGTATTTTTCGGCCAAAAAACTAGAACTCCGCGCGATTTGCATATTTTCGTGTGCTATATCTTACGCCTTCCGAGTGGTCTCGGGAGCCGTGGACCCCGATCGCCTAAAATTTTTTGGGCCATCAAATACGACCTAAGGAACCATAGTCAGCGCCCCGCCATGATCGTTCCTCATTTATTGCGTTTTTCAGCCAAAAAACTAGAATTCCGCTCGATTACCATATTTTTGTGTGTTATTGCCCACGCCTTCCGAGTGGGCCGGGCCGCCGGACTCGGATCGCCTAAAAAATTTTTGGGCCATCAATTAGGACCTAAGGAACCATAGTCACCGTCTCGCCATGATCGTTCCTCATTTTTTGCATTTTTTGGCCAAAAAACTAGAATCCCGCCCGATTCCCATATTTTTGTGTGCTATCGCCCACGTCTTCCGAGTGGGTCGGGCCCCCCGGAGCCGGATCACCTAAAAATTTTCCGGACTATCAAATACGACCTAAGGAACCATAGTCACCGCCCCGCCATGATCGTTCCTAGTCTTTTGCATTTTTCAGCCAAAAAACTAGAATTCCGCGCGATTTCCATATTTTCGTGTGCTTTAGCCCACGCCTTCCAAGGGGTCCCGGGAACCCCGATCGCCTAAAAATTTTCCGGGCCATCCAATATGACCCACCCCGCCATGATCGTTCCTCATTTTTTGTGTTTTTCGGCCAAACAACTAGAATTCCGTGCGATTCCCATATTTTTGTGTGTTATAGCCCACGCCTTCCGAGTGGTCCCGAGACCTCCTGACCCCTATCGCCTAAAATTTTTTCGGACTATCAAATATGACCTAAGGAACCATAGTATCCGCCTCGCCATGATCGTTCCTCATTTTTTGCGTTTTTTGGCCAAACAACTAGAATTCCGCGCGATTCCCATATTTTTGGTGTGTTATATAGCCCACGCCTTCCGAGTGGTCCGGAGACCTCCGAACCCCTATCGCCTAATATTTTTCCGGACTATCAAATAAGACCAAAGGAACCATAGTCACCGCCCAGCCATGATCATTCCTCATTTGTTGCGTTTTTCGGCCAAAAAACTAGAATTCCGCCCGATTACAATATTTTTGTGTGCTATTGCCCACCCTTCCAAGTGGTTCCGGGACCCCCGGACCCCGATCGCCTAAAAATTTTCCGGGCCGTCAAATACGACCTAAGGAACTATAGTAACCGCCCCGCCATCATCATTTCTCATTTTTTGCATTTTTCGGCCAAAAAACTAGAATTACGCCCGATTCCCATATTTTCGTGTGCTGTACCCATGCCTTCCAAGTGGTCCGGGGAGCCGCGGACCCTGATCGCCTAAAATTTTTGCTGACTATCAAATACGACCTAAGGTACCATAGTCACCGCCCCTCCATGATCGTTCCAAATGCTTTGCATTTTTCGGCCAAAAAACTAGAATTCCGCGCGATTCCCATATTTTTGTGTGTTGGTCCCGGGACCTCCTGATCCCTATCGCCTTAAATTTTTCCGGACTATCAAATAAGACTAAAGGAACCATAGTCACCGCCCAGCCATGATCATTCCTCATTTGTTGCGGTTTTCGGCCAAAAAACTAGAATTCTGCCCGATTACAATATTTTTGTGTGCTATTGCCCACCCTTCAAAGTGGTTCTGGGACCCCCGGACCCCGATCGCCTAAAATTTTTTCGGGTCGTCAAATACGACCTAAGGAACCATAGTAACCGCCCCGCCATCATCGTTTCTCATTTTTGCATTTTTCGGCCAAAAAACTAGAATTACGCCCGATTCCCATATTTTCGTGTGCTGTACCCATGGCTTCCAAGTGGTCCGGGGAGCCGCGGACCCTGATCGCCTAAAATTTTTGCTGACTATCAAATACGACCTAAGGTACCATAGTCACCGCCCCTCCATGATCGTTCCAAATGCTTTGCATTTTTCGGCCAAAAAACTAGAATTCCGCGCGATTCCCATATTTTTGTGTGTTGGTCCCGGGACCTCCTGATCCCTATCGCCTAAAATTTTTCCGGACTATCAAATAAGACCAAAGGAACCATAGTCACCGCCCAGCCATGATCATTCCTCATTTGTTGCGGTTTTCGGCCAAAAAACTAGAATTCTGCTCGATTACAATATTTTTGTGTGATATTGCCCACCCTTCAAAGTGGTTCTGGGACCCCCGGACCCCGATCGCCTAAAATTTTTCCGGGTCGTCAAATACGACCTAAGGAACCATAGTAACCGCCCCGCCATCATCGTTTCTCATTTTTTGTATTTTTCGGCAAAAAAACTAGAATTACGCCCGATTCCCATATTTTCGTGTGCTATACCCACGCCTTCCAAGTGTTCCGGGGAGCCACGGACCCCGATCGCCTAAAATTTTTCCGGACTATCAAATACGACCTAAGGTAACATATTCACTGCCCTACCATGATCGTTCCAAATGCTTTGCATTTTTCGGCCAAAAAACTAGAACTCCGCGCGATTTGCATATTTTCGTGTGCTATAGCTTATGCCCTCCGAGTGGTCCCGGGTGCCGTGGACCCCGATCGCCTAAAATTTTTCGGGCCATCAAATACGACCTTAGGAACCATAGTCACCGCCCCGCCATGATCGTTCCTCATTTATTGCGTTTTTCAGCCAAAAAATAGAATTCCGCTCGAATACCATATTTTTGTGTGCTATTGCCCACGCCTTTCGAGTGGGCCGGGCCGCCGGAATCGGATCGCCTAAAACGTTTTTGTGCCATCAATTAGGACCTAAGGAACCATAGTCACTGCCTCGCCATGATCGTTCCTCATTTTTTGCATTTTTTGGCCAAAAAACTAGAATTCCGCCCGATTCCCATATTTTTGTGTGCTATCGCCCACGCCTTCTGAGTGGTCCCGGGACCTCCTGACCCCTATCGCCTAAAAATTTTCCGGACTAAAAAATAAGACCAAAGGAACCATAGTCACCGCCCAGCCATGATCATTCCTCATTTGTTGCGGTTTTCGGCCAAAAAACTAGAATTCTGCCCGATTAAAATATTTTTGTGTGCTATTGCTCACCGTTCCAAGTGGTTTCGGGACCCCCGGACCCCGATCGCCTAAAATTTTTTCGGGTCGTCAAATACGACCTAAGGAACCATAGTAACCGCCCCGCCATCATCGTTTCTCATTTTTTGCATTTTTCGGCCAAAAAACTAGAATTACGCCCGATTCCCATATTTTCGTGTGCTATACCCACGCCTTCCAAGTGTTCCGGGGGGCCGCGGACCCCGATCGCCTAAAATTTTTCCGGACTATCAAATACGACCTAAGGTACCATATTCACCGCCCCACCATGATCGTTCCAAATGCTTTGCATTTTTCGGCCAAAAAACTAGAACTCCGCGCGATTTGCATATTTTCGTGTGCTTTAGGAGCGCCTTCCGAGTGGTCCCGGGTGCCGTAGACCCCGATCGCCTAAAATTTTTCGGGCCATCAAATATGACCTGAGGAACCATAGTTACCGCCCCGCCATGATCGTTCCTCATTTATTGCGTTTTTCAGCCAAAAAAATAGAATTCCGCTCGATTACCATATATTTGTGTGCTATTGCCCACGCCTTCCGAGTGGGCCGAGCCACCGGAATCGGATTGCCTAAAACGTTTTTTGTGCCATCAATTAGGACCTAAGGAACCATAGTCACCGCCTCGCCATGATCGTTCCTCATTTTTTGCATTTTTTGGCCAAAATACTAGAATTCCGCCCGATTCCCATATTTTAGTGTGCTATCGCCCTCGCCTTCCGAGTGGGTCGGGTTCCCCGGATCACCTAAAAATTTTCCGGACTATCAAATACGACCTAAGGAACCATAGTCACCGCCCCGCCATGATCGTTCCTAGTCTTTTGTGTTTTTCAGCCAAAAAACTAGAATTCCGCGCGATTCCCATATTTTTGTGTGTTATAACCCACGCGTTTTAAGGGGTCCCGGGAACCCCGAACCCCGATCGCCTAAAAATTTTCCGGGCCATCAAATATGACCTAAGGAACCATAGTAACCACCCTGCCATGATCATTCCTCATTTTTTTCGTTTTTCGGCCAAACAACTAGAATTCCGCGCGATCCCATATTTTTGTGTGTTATAGCCCACGCCTTCCGAGTGGTCCCGGGTCTCCGGACCCCTATCGCCTAAAATTTTTCCGGACTATCAAATTAAACCTAAGGAACCATAGTCACCGCCCAGCCATGATCGTTTCTCATTTTTTGCATTTTTCGGCCAACAAACTAGAATTACGCCCGATTCCCATATTTTCGTGTGCTATACCCACGCCTTCCAAGTGGTCCTGGGAGCCGCGGATCCCGATCGCCTAAAATTTTTCCGGACTATCAAATACGACCTAAGGTACCATAGTCACCGCCCCACCATGATCGTTCCAAATGCTTTGCATTTTTCGGCCAAAAAACTAGAACTCCGCGCGATTTGCATATTTTCGTGTGCTATAGCTTACGCCTTCCGAGTGGTCCCGGGAGCCGTGGACCCCGATCGCCTAAAATTTTCCGGGCCATCAAATATGACCTAAGGAACCATAGTCACCGCCCAGCCATGATCGTTCCTCATTTATTGCATTTTTCGGCCAAAAAACTAGAATTCCGCTCGATTACCATATTTTTGTGTGCTATTGCCCACGCCTTCCGAGTGGGCTGGGCCGCCGGACTCGGATCGCCTAAAAAATTTTCGGGCCATCAATTAGGACCTAAGGAACCATAGTCACCGCCTCGCCATGATCGTTCCTCTTTTTTGAATTTTTTGGCCAAAAAACTAGAATTCCGCCCGATTCCCATATTTTTGTGTGCTATCGCCCACGCCTTCCGAGTGGGTCGGGCTCCCCTGAGCCGGATCGCCTAAAAATTTTCCGGACTATCAAATACGACCTAAGGAACCATAGTCACCGCCCCGCCATCATCGTTCCTAGTCTTTTGCGTTTTTCAGCCAAAAAACTAGAATTCTGCGCGAATTACATATTTTCGTGTGCTTTAGCCTACGCCTTCCAAGGGGTCCCGGGAACCCCGAACCCCGATCGCGTAAAAAAATTTCGGGCCATCAAATACAACCTAAGGAACCATAGTAACCACCCCGCCATGATCGTTCCTCATTTTTTGCATTTTTCGGCAAACAACTAGAATTCCGCGCGATTCCCATATTTTTGTCTGTTATAGCCCACGCCTTCCTAGTCGTCCCGGGACCTCCGGACCCTTATCGCCTAATATTTTTCCGGACTATCAAATAAGACCAAAGGAACCATAGTCACCGCCCAGCCATGATCATTCCTCATTTGTTGCGTTTTTTGGCCAAAAGCCTAGAATTCCGCCCGATTACAATATTTTTGTGTGCTATTGCCCACCCTTCCAAGTGGTTCCGGGACCCCCGGACCCCGATCGTCTAAAATTTTTTCGGGCCGTCAAATACGACCTAAGGAACCATAGTAACCGCCCTGCCATCATCGTTTCTCATTTTTTGCATTTTCGGCCAAAAAACTAGAATTATGCCCGATTCCCATATTTTCGTGTGCTATACCCACGCCTTCCAAGTGTTCCGGGGAGCCGCGGACCCCGATCGCCTAAAACTTTTCTGCACTATCAAATACGACCTAAGGTACCGTAGTCACCGCCCCATCATGATCGTTCCAAATGCTTTGCATTTTTCGGCCAAAAAACTAGAACTCCGCGCGATTTGCATATTTTCGTGTGCTATAGCTAACGCCTTCCGAGTCGTCCCGGGAGCCGAGGACCCCGATCGCCTAAAATTTTACGGGCCATCAAATATGACCTAAGGAACCATAGTCACTGCCCCGCCATGATCGTTCCTCATTTATTGCATTTTTCGGCAAAAAAACTAGAATTCCGCTAGATTACCATATTTTTGTGTGCTATTGCCCACACCTTCCGAGTGGGCCGGGCCGCCGGACTCGGATCGCCTAAAAAATTTTCGGGCCATCAATTAGGACCTAAGGAACCATAGTCACCGCCTCGCCATGATCGTTCCTCATTTTTTGCATTTTTTGGCCAAAAAACTAGAATTCCGCCCGATTCCCATATTTTTGTGTGCTATCGACCACGCCTTCCGAGTTGGTCGGGCCCCCCGGAGCCGGATCGCCTAAAAATTTTCCAGACTATAAAATACGACCTAAGGAACCATAGTCACCACCCAGCCATGATCGTTCCTAGTCTTTTGCGTTTTTCAGCCAAAAAACTAGAATTCCGCGCGATTTCCATATTTTCGTGTGCTTTAGCCAACGCCTTCTAAGGGGTCCCGGGAACCCCGACCCCCGATCTCCTAAAAATTTTCCGGGCCATCAAATACGACCTAAGGAACCATAGTAACCACCCCGCCATGATCGTTCCTCATGTTTTGCGTTTTTCGGCCAAACAACTAGAATTCCGCGCGATCCCATATTTTTGTGTGTTATAGCCCACGCCTTCCGAGTGGTCCCGGGTCTCCTGACCCCTATCGCCTAAAAATTTTCCGGACTATAAAATACGACCTAAGGAACCATAGTCACCGCCCCGCCATGATCGTTCCTAGTCTTTTGCGTTTTTCAGCCAAAAAACTAGAATTCCGCGCGATTTCCATATTTTCGTGTGCTTTAGCCCACGCCTTCCAAGGGGTCCCGGGAACCCCGAACCCCGATCGCCTAAAAATTTTCCGGGCCATCAAATACGACCTAAGGAACCATAGTAACCACCCCACCATGATCGTTCCTTATTTTTTGCATTTTTCGGCCAAACAACTAGAATTACGTGTGATTCCCATATTTTTGAGTGTTATAGCCCACACCTTCCGAGTGGTCCTGGGACCTCCGGACCCCTATCGCCTAAAATTTTTCCGGACTATCAAATACGACCTAAGGAACCATAGTATCCGCCCCGCCATGATCGTTCCTCATTTTTTGCGTTTTTCGTCCAAACAACTAGAATTCCGCGCGATCCCATATTTTTGTGTGTTATATCCCACGCCTTCCGAGTGGTCCCGGGTCTCCGGACCCCTATCGCCTAAAATTTTTCCGGACTATCAAATAAGACCTAAGGAACCATAGTCACCGCCTAACCATGATCGTTCCTAGTTTTTTCCGTTTTTCGGCCAAACAACTAGAGTTCCGCGCGATTCCCATATTTTTGTGTGTTATAGCCCACACCTTCCGAGTGGTCCCGGGACCACCTGACCCCTATCGCCAAAAATTTTTCCGGACTATCAAATAAGACCAATGGAACCATAGTCACCGCCCAGCCATGATCATTCCTCATTTGTTGCGTTTTTCGGCCAAAAAACTAGAATTCCGCCCGATTACAATATTTTTGTGTGTTATTGCCCACCCTTCCAAGTGGTTCCGGGATCCCCGGACCCCGATCGCCTAAAATTTTTTCGGGTCGTCAAATACGAACTAAGGAACCATAGTAACCGCCCCGCCATTATCGTTTCTCATTTTTTGCATTTTTCGGCCAAAAAACTAGAATTACGCCCGATTCCCATATTTTCGTGTGCTATACCCACGCCTTCCAATTGTTCCGGGGAGCCGCGGACCCTGATCGCCTAAAATATTTCCGGACTATCAGATACGACCTAAGGTACCATATTCACCACCTCACCATGATCGTTCCAAATGCTTTGCATTTTTCGGCCAAAAAACTAGAACTCCGCGCGATTTGCATATTTTCGTGTGTCATAGCTTACGCCTTCCGAGTGGTCCCCGGTGCCGTGGACCCCGATCGCCTAAAATTTTCCGGGCCATCAAATACGACCTAAGGAACCATAGTCACCGCCCCGCCATGATCGTTCCTCATTTATTGCGTTTTTCAGCCAAAAATAGAATTCCGCTCGATTACCATATATTTGTGTGCTATTGCCCACGCCTTCCGAGTGGGCCGGGCTGCCGGAATCGGATCGCCTAAAACGTTTTTGTGCCATCAATTAGGACCTAAGGAACCATAGTCACCGCCTCGCCATGATCGTTCCTCATTTTTTGCATTTTTTGGCCAAAAAACTAGAATTCCGCCCGATTCCCATATTTTTGTGTGCTATCGCCGACGCCTTCCGAGTGGTCCCGGGACCTCCTGACCCCTATCGCCTAAAAGTTTTTCGGACTATCAAATAAGACCAAAGGAACCATAGTCACCGCCCAGCCATGATCATTCCTCATTTGTTGCGGTTTTCGGCCAAAAAACTAGAATTATGCCCGATTACAATATTTTTGTGTGCTATTGCCCACCCTTCCAAGTGGTTCCGGGACCCCCGGACCCCGATCGCCTAAAATTTTTCCGGGTCGTCAAATACGACCTAAGGAACCATAGTAACCGCCCCGCCATCATCGTTTCTCATTTTTTGCATTTTGCGGCCAAAAAACTAGAATTACGCCCGATTCCCATATTTTCGTGTGCTATACCCACGCCTTCCAAGTGTTCCGGGGAGCCGCGGTCCCCGATCGCCTAATATTTTTCCGGACTATCAAATACGACCTAAGGTACCATATTCACCGCCCCACCATGATCGTTCCAAATGCTTTGAATTGTTCGGCCAAAAAACTAGAACTCCGCGCGATTTGCATATTTTCGTGTGCTATAGCTTTCGCCTTCCGAGTAGTCCCGGGTGCCGTGGACCCCGATCGCCTAAAATTTTCCGAGCCATCAAATACGACCTAAGGAACCATAGTCACCGCCCCGCCATGATCGTTCCTCATTTATTGCGTTTTTTCAGCCAAAAAATAGAATTCCGCTCGATTACCATATATTTGTGTGCTATTGCCCACGCCTTCCGAGTGGGCCGGGCCGCCGGAATTGGATCGCCTAAAACGTTTTTGTGCCATCAATTATGACCCAAGGAACCATAGTCACCGCCTCGCTATGATCGTTACTCATTTTTTGCATTTTTTGGCCAAAGAACTAGAATTCCGCCCGATTCCCATATTATTGTGTGCTATCGCCCACGCCTTCCGAGTGGGTCGGGTCCCCCGGATCGCCTAAAAATTTTCCGGACTATCAAATACGACCTAAGGAACCATAGTCACCGCCCCGCCATGATTGTTCCTAGTCTTTTGCGTTTTTCAGCCAAAAAACTAGAATTCCGCGCGATTCCCATATTTTTGTGTGTTATACCCCACGCCTTCCAAGGGGTCCCGGGAACCCCGAACCCCGATCGCCTAAAAATTTTCCGGGCCATCAAATACGACCTAAGGAACCATAGTAACCACCCCGCCATGATCGTTCCTCATTTTTTGCGTTTTTCGGCGAAATAAGTAGAATTCCGCGCGATCCCATATTTTTGTGTGTTATAGCCCACGCCTTCCGAGTGGTCCCGGGTCTGCGAACCCCTATCGCCTAAAATTTTTCTGGACTATCAAATAAGACCTAAGGAACCATAGTCACCGCCCAGCCATGATCGTTTCTCATTTTTTGCATTTTTCGGCCAAAAAACTAGAATTACGCCCGATTCCCATATTTTCGTGTGCTATACCCACGCCTTCCAAGTGGTCCGGGGAGCCGCGGACCCCGATCGCCTAAAATTTTTCCGGAATATCAAATACGACCTAAGGTACCATAGTCACCGCCCCACCATTATCGTTCCAAATACTTTGCATTTTTCGGCCAAAAAACTAGAACTCCGCGCGATTTGCTTATTTTCGTGTGCTATAGCTTACGCCTTCCGAGTGGTCCCGGGAGCCGTGGACCCCGATCGCCTAAAATTTTCCGGGCCATAAAATATGACCTAAGGAACCATAGTCACCGCCCCGCCATGATTGTTCCTCATTTATTGCGTTTTTCGGCCAAAAAATAGAATTTCGCTCGATTACCATATTTTTGTGTGCTATTGCCCACGCCTTCCGAGTGGGCCGGGCCGACGGACTCAGATTGCCTAAAAAATTTTCGGGCCATCAATTAGGACCTAAGGAACCATAGTCACCGCCTCGCCATGATCGTTCCTCATTTTTTGCATTTTTTGGCCAAAAAACTAGAATTTCGCCCGATTCCCATATTTTTGTATGCTATCGCCCACGCCTTCCGAGTGGGTCGGGCCCCCCTGAGCCGGATCGCCTAAAAATTTTCCGGACTATCAAATACGACCTAAGGAACCATAGTCACTGCCCCACCATGATCGTTCCTAGTCTTTTGCGTTTTTCAGCCAAAAAACTAGAATTCTGCGCGATTTCCATATTTTTGTGTGCTTTAGCCCACGCCTTCCAATGGGTCCCTTGAACCCCGAACCCCGATCGCCTAAAAAATTTTCGGGCCATCAAATACGACCTAAGGAACCATAGTAACCACCCCGCCATGATCGTTCCTCATTTTTTGCATTTTTCGGCCAAACAACTAGAATTCCGCGCGATTCCCATATTTTTGTGTGTTATAGCCCACGCCTTCCTAGTCGTCCCAGGACCTCCGGGACCTCCGTACCCCTATCGCCTAATATTTTTCCGGACTATCAAATAAGACCAAAGGAACCATAGTCACTGCCCAGCCATGATCATTCCTCATCTGTTGCCTTTTTTGGTCAAAAAACTAGAATTCCGCCCGATTACAATTTTTTTGTGTGCTATTGCCCACCCTTCCAAGTGGTTCCGGGACTCCCGGACCCCGATCGCCTAAAATTTTTCCGGGCCGTCAAATACGACCTAAGGAACCATAGTAACCGCCCCGCCATCATCGTTTCTCATTTTTTGTATTTTTCGGCCAAAAAACTAGAATTACGCCCGATTCCCATATTTTTGTGTGCTATACCCACGCCTTCCAAGTGTTCCGGGGAGCCGCGGACCCCGATCGCCTAAAATTTTTCCGGACTATCAAATACGACTTAAGGTACCATAGTCACCGCCCCATCATGATCGTTCCAAATGCTTTGCATTTTTCGGCCAAAAAACTAGAACTCCGCGCGATATGCATATTTTCGTGTGCTATAGCTTACGCCTTCCGAGTGGTCCCGGGAGCCGTGGACCCCGATCGCCTAAAATTTTCCAGGCCATCAAATACGACCTAAGGAACCATAGTCACCGCCCCGCCATGATCGTTCCTCATTTATTGCGTTTTTCGGCCAAAAAACTAGAATTTCGCTAGATTACCATATTTTTGTGTGCTATTGCCCACATCTTCCGAGTGGGCCTGGACCGCCGGACTCGGATCGCCTAAAAAATTTTCGGGCCATCAATTAGGACCTAAGGAACCATAGTCACCACCTCGCCATGATCGTTCCTCATGTTTTTCATTTTTTGGCCAAAAAACTAGAATTCCGCCCGATTCTCATATTTTTGTGAGCTATCACCCACGCCTTCCGAGTGGGTCGGGCCCCCCGGAGCCGGATCGCCTAAAAATTTTCCGGACTATAAAATACAAACTAAGGAACCATAGTCACCGCCCCGCCATGATCGTTCCTAGTCTTTTGCGTTTCTCAGCCAAAAAACTAGAATTCCGCGTGATTTCCATATTTTTGTGTGCTTTAGCCCACCCCTTCCAAGGGGTCCCGGGAACCCCGAACCCCGATCGCCTACAAATTTTCCTGGCCATCAAATACGACCTAAGGAACCATAGTAACCACCCCGCCATGATCGTTCCTCATGTTTTGCGTTTTTCGGCCAAACAACTAGAATTCCGCGCGATCCCATATTTTTGTGTGTTATAGCCCACGCCTTCCGAGTGGTCCCGGGTCTCCCGACCCCTATCGCCTAAAATTTTTCCGGACTATCAAATAAGACCTAAGTAACCATAGTCACTGCCCAACCATGATCGTTTCTCATTTTTTGCATTTTTCGGCCAAAAAACTAGAATTACGCCCGATTCCCATATTTTCGTGTGCTATACCCACGCCTTCCAAGTGGTCCGGGGAGCCGCGAACCCCGATCGCCTAAAATTTTTCCGGACTATCAAATACGACCTAAGGTACCATAGTCACCGCCCCACCATGATCGTTCCAAATGCTTTGCATTTTTCGGCCAAAAAACTAGAACTCCGCGCGATTTGCTTATTTTCGTGTGCTATAGCTTACGCCTTCCGAGTGGTCCCGGGAGCCGTGGACCCCGATCGCCTAAAATTTTCCGGGCCATAAAATATGACCTAAGGAACCATAGTCACCGCCCCGCCATGATCGTTCCTCATTTATTGCGTTTTTCGGCCAAAAAACTAGAATTCCGCTCGATTACCATATTTTTGTGTGCTATTGCCCACGCCTTCCGAGTGGGCCGGGCCGCCGGACTCAGATCGCCTAAAAAATTTTCGGGCCATCAATTAGGACCTAAGGAACCATAGTCACCGCCTCGCCATGATCGTTCCTCATTTTTTGCATTTTTTGGCCAAAAAACTAGAATTTCGCCCGATTCCCATATTTTTGTGTGCTATCGCCCACGCCTTCCGAGTGGGTCGGGCCCCCCGGAGCCGGATTGCCTAAAAATTTTCCGGACTATCAAATATGACCTAAGGAACCATAGTCACCTCCCCGCCATGATAGTTCCTAGTCTTTTCCATTTTTCAGCCAAAAAACTAGAATTTCGCGCGATTTCCATATTTTCGTGTGCTTTAGCCCACTCCTTCCAAGGGGTCCCGGGAACCCCGAACCCCGATCGCCTAAAAATTTTTTGGGTCATCAAATATGACCTAAGGAACCATAGTAACCACCCCACCATGATCGTTCCTCATTTTTTGCGTTTTTCGGCCAAACAACTAGAATTACGCGTGATTCCCATATTTTTATGTGTTATAGCCCACACCTTCCGAGTGGTCCCGGGACCTCCGGACCCCTTTCGCCTAAAAATTTTCCGGACTATCAAATACGACCTAAGGAACCATAGTATCCGCCCCGCCATGATCGTTCCTCATTTTTTGCGTTTTTCGGCCAAACAACTAGAATTCTGCGCGATCCCATATTTTTGTGTGTTATAGCCCACGCCTTCCGAGTGGTCCCGGGTCTCCGGACCCCTATCGCCTAAAATTTTTCCGGACTATCAAATACGACCTAAGGAACCATAGTATCCGCCCCGCCATGATCGTTCCTAGTTTTTTCCGTTTTTCGGCCAACAAACTAGAATTTCGCGCGATTCCCATATTTTTGTGTGTTATAGCCCACGCCTTCCGAGTGGTCCCGGGACCTCCTGACCCCTATCGCCTAAAATTTTTCCGGACAATCAAATAAGACCAAAGGAACCATAGTCACCACCCAGCCATGATCATTCCTCATTTGTTGCGGTTTTCGGCCAAAAAACTAGAATTCTGCCCGATTACAATATTTTTGTGTGCTATTGCCCACCCTTCCAAGTGGTTCCGGGACCCTCGGACCCCGATCGCCTAAAATTTTTTCGGGTCATCAAATACTACCTAAGGAACCATAGTAACCGCCCCGCCATCATCATTTCTCATTTTTTGCATTTTTCGGCCAAAAAACTAGAATTACGCCCGATTCCCATATTTTCGTGTGCTATACCCACGCCTTCCAAGTGTTCCGGGGAGCCGCGGACCCCGATCGCCTAAATTTTTTCCGGACTATCAAATATGACCTAAGGTACCATATTCACCGCCCCACCATGATCGTTCCAAATGCTTTGCATTTTTCGGCCAAAAAACTAGAACTCCGCGCGATTTGCATATTTTCGTGTGCTATAGCTTACGCCTTCCGAGTGGTCCCGGGTGCCGTGGACCCCGATCGCCTAAAATTTTCCGGGCCATCAAATACGACCTAAGGAACCATAGTCACCGCCCCGCCATGATCGTTCCTCCTTTATTGCGGTTTTCGGCCAAAAAACTAGAATTCCGCTAGATTACCATATTTTTGTGTGCTATTGCCCACACCTTCCGAGTGGGCCGGACCGCCGGACTCGGATCGCCTAAAAAATTTTCGGGCCATCAATTAGGACCTAAGGAACCATAGTCACCGCCTCGCCATGATCGTTCCTCATTTTTTGCATTTTTTGGCCAGAAAACTAGAATTCCGCCCGATTCCCATATTTTTGTGAGCTATCACCCACGCCTTCTGAGTGGGTCGGGCCCCCCGGAGCCGGATCGCCTAAAAATTTTCCTGACTATAAAATATGACCTAAGGAACCATAGTCACCGCCCCGCCATGATCGTTCCTAGTCTTTTGCGTTTCTCAGCCAAAAAACTAGAATTCCGCGCGATTTCCATATTTTTGTATGCTTTAGCCCACGCCTTCCAAGGGGTCCCGGGAACCCCGAACCCCGATCGCCTACAAATTTTCCTGGCCATCAAATACGACCTAAGTAACCATAGTAACCACCCTGCCATGATCGTTCCTCATGTTTTGCGTTTTTCGGCCAAACAACTAGAATCCGCGCGATCCCATATTTCTGTGTGTTATAGCCCACGCCTTCCGAGTGGTCCCGGGTCTCCCGACCCCTATCGCCTAAAATTTTTCCGGACTATCAAATAAGACCTAAGTAACCATAGTCACTGCCCAACCATGATCGTTTCTCATTTTTTGCATTTTTCGGCCAAAAAACTAGAATTACGCCCGATTCCCATATTTTCGTGTGCTATACCCACGCCTTCCAAGTGGTCCGGGGAGCCGCGGACCCCGATCGCCTAAAATTTTTCCGGACTATCAAATACGACCTAAGGTACCATAGTCACCGCCCCACAATGATCGTTCCAAATGCTTTGCATTTTTCGGCCAATAAACTAGAACTCCGCGCGATTTGCTTATTTTCGTGTGCTATAGCTTACGCCTTCCGAGTGGTCCCCGGAGCCGTGGACCCCGATCGCCTAAAATTTTCCGGGCCATAAAATATGACCTAAGGAACCATAGTCACCGCCCCACCATGATCGTTCCTCATTTATTGCGGTTTTCGGCCAAAAAACTAGAATTCTGCTAGATTACCATATTTTTGTGTGCTATTGCCCACACCTTCCGAGTGGGCCGGACCGCCGGACTCGGATCGCCTAAAAAATTTTCGGGCCATCAATTAGGACCTAAGGAACCATAGTCAACACCTCACCATGATCGTTCCTCATGTTTTGCATTTTTTTGCCAAAAAACTAGAATTCCGCCCGATTCCCATATTTTTGTGTGCTATCACCCACGCCTTCCGAGTGGGTCGGGCCCCCGGGAGCCGGATCGCCTAAAAATTTTCCGGACTATAAAATACGACCTAAGGAACCATAGTCACCGCCCCGCCATGATCGTTCCTAGTCTTTTGCGTTTCTCAGCCAAAAAACTAGAATTCCGCGCGATTTCCATATTTTCGTGTGCTTTAGCCCACGCCTTCCAAGGGGTCCCGGGAACCCCGAACCCCGATCGCCTACAAATTTTCCTGGCCATCAAATACGACCTAAGGAACCATAGTAACCACCCCGCCATGATCGTTCCTCATGTTTTGCGTTTTTCGGCCAAACAACTAGAATTCCGCGCGATCCCATATTTTTGTGTGTTATAGCCCACGCCTTCCGAGTGGTCCCGGGTCTCCCGACCCCTATCGCCTAAAATTTTTCCGGACTATCAAATAAGACCTAAGTAACCATAGTCACTGCCCAACCATGATCGTTTCTCATTTTTTGCATTTTTCGGCCAAAAAACTAGAATTACGCCCGATTCCCATATTTTCGTGTGCTATACCCACGCCTTCCAAGTGGTCCGGGGAGCCGCGGACCCCGATCGCCTAAAATTTTTCCGGACTATCAAATACGACCTAAGGTACCATAGTCACCGCCCCACCATGATCGTTCCAAATGCTTTGCATTTTTCGGCCAATAAACTAGAACTCCGCGCGATTTGCTTATTTTCGTGTGCTATAGCTTACGCCTTCCGAGTGGTCCTGGGAGCCGTGGACCCCGATCGCCTAAAATTTTTTGGGTCATAAAATATGACCTAAGGAACCATAGTCACCGCCCCGCCATGATCATTCCTCATTTATTGCGTTTTTTGGCCGAAAAACTAGAATTCCGCTAGATTACCATATTTTTGTGTGCTATTGCCCACACCTTCCGAGTGGGCCGGACCGCCGGACTCGGATCGCCTAAAATTTTTTCGGGCCATCAATTAGGACCTAAGGAACCATAGTCACCGCCTCGCCATGATCGTTCCTCATTTTTTGCATTTTTTTGCCAAAAAACTAGAATTCCGCCCGATTCCCATATTTTTGTGTGCTATCACCCACGCCTTCCGAGTGGGTCGGGCCCCCCGGAGCCGGATCGCCTAAAAATTTTCCGGACTATAAAATACGACCTAAGGAACCATAGTCACCGCCCCGCCATGATCGTTCCTAGTCTTTTGCGTTTCTCAGCCAAAAAACTAGAATTCCGCGCGATTTCCATATTTTCGTGTGCTTTAGCCCACGCCTTCCAAGGGGTCCCGGGAACCCCGAACCCCGATCGCCTACAAATTTTCCTGGCCATCAAATACGACCTAAGGAACCATAGTAACCACCCCGCCATGATCGTTCCTCATGTTTTGCATTTTTCGGCCAAACGACTAAAATTCCGCGCGATCCCATATTTTTGTGTGTTATAGCCCACGCCTTCCGAGTGGTCCCGGGTCTCCCGACCCCTATCGCCTAAAATTTTTCTGGACTATCAAATAAGACCTAAGGAACCATAGTCACCGCCCAGCCATGATCATTTCTCATTTTTTGCATTTTTCGGCCAAAAAACTAGAATTACGCCCGATTCCCATATTTTTGTGTGCTATACCCACGCCTTCCAAGTGGTCCCGGGACCTCCTGACCCCTATCGCCTAAAATTTTTCCGGACAATCAAATAAGACCAAAGGAACCATAGTCACCACCCAGCCATGATCATTCCTCATTTGTTGCGGTTTTCGGCCAAAAAACTAGAATTCTGCCCGATTACAATATTTTTGTGTGCTATTGCCCACCCTTCCAAGTGGTTCCGGGACCCCCGGACCCCGATCGCCTAAAATTTTTTCGGGTCATCAAATACTACCTAAGGAACCATAGTAACCGCCCCGCCATCATCGTTTCTCATTTTTTGCATTTTTCGGCCAAAAAACTAGAATTACGCCAGATTCCCATATTTTCGTGTGCTATACCCACGCCTTCCAAGTGTTCCGGGGAGCCGCGGACCCCGATCGCCTAAAATTTTTCCGGACTATCAAATACGACCTAAGGTACCATATTCACCGCCCCACCATGATCGTTCCAAATGCTTTGCATTTTTCGGCGAAAAAACTAGAACTCCGCGCGATTTGCATATTTTCGTGTGCTATAGCTTACGCCTTCCGAGTGGTCCCGGGTGCCGTGGACCCCGATCGCCTAAAATTTTCCGGGCCATCAAATACGACCTAAGGAACCATAGTCACCGCACCGCCATGATCGTTCCTCATTTATTGCGTTTTTCAGCCAAAAAATAGAATTCCGCTCGATTACCATATATTTGTGTGCTATTTGCCCACGCCTTCCGAGTGGGCCGGGCCGCCGGAATCGGATCTCCTAAAACGTTTTTGTGCCATCAATTAGGACCTAAGGAACCATAGTCACCGCCTCGCCATGATCGTTCCTTATTTTTTGCATTTTTTAGCCAAAAAACTAGAATTCCGCCCGATTCCCATATTTTTGTGTGCTATCGCCCACGCCTTCCGAGTGGGTCGGGTCCCCCGGATCGCCTAAAAATTTTCCGGACTATCAAATATGACCTAAGGAACCATAGTCACCGCCCCGCCATGATCGTTCCTAGTCTTTTGCATTTTTCAGCCAAAAAACTAGAATTCCGCGCGATTCCCATATTTTTGTGTGTTATAGCCCACGCCTTCCAAGGGGTCCCGGGAACCCCGAACCCTGATCGCCTAAAAATTTTTCGGGCCATCAAATACGACCTAAGGAACCATAGTAACCACCCCGCCATGATCGTTCCTCAGTTTTTGCGTTTTTCGGCCAAACATGTAGAATTCCGCGCGATCCCATATTTTTGTGTGTTATAGCCCACGCCTTCCGAGTGGTCCCGGGTCTCCGGACCCCTATCGCCTAAATTTTTTCCGGACTATCAAATAAGACCTAAGGAACCATAGTCACCGCCCAACCATGATCGTTTCTCATTTTTTGCATTTTTCGGCCAACAAACTAGAATTACGCCCGATTCCCATATTTTCATGTGCTATACCCACGCCTTCCAAGTGGTCCGGGGAGCCGCAGACCCCGATCGCCTAAAATTTTTCCGGACTATCAAATACGACCTAAGGTACCATAGTCACCGCCCCACCATGATCGTTCCAAATGCTTTGCATTTTTCGGCCAAAAAACTAGAACTCCGCGCGATTTGCATATTTTCGTGTGCCATAGCTTACGCCTTCCGAGTGGTCCCGGGAGCCGTGGACCCCGATCGCCTAAAATTTTCCGGGCCATCAAATACGACCTAAGGAACCATAGTCACCGCCCCCCCATGATCGTTCCTCATTTATTGCATTTTCGGCCAAAAAACTAGAATTCTGCTCGATTACCATATTTTTGTATGCTATTGCACACGCCTTCCGAGTGGGCCGGGCCGCCGGACTCGGATCGCCTAAAAATATTTCGGGCCATCAATTAGGACCTAAGGAATCATAGTCACCGCCTCGCCATGATCGTTCCTCATTTTTTGCATTTTTTGCCAAAAAACTAGAATTCCGCCCGATTCCCATATTTTTGTGCTATCGCCCACGCCTTCCGAGTGGGTCGGGCCCCCCGGAGCCGGATCGCCTAAAAATTTTCCGGACTATCAAATACGACCTAAGGAACCATAGTCACCGCCCCGCCATGATCGTTCCTAGTCTTTTGCGTTTTTAAGCCAAAAAATTAGAATTTTGCGCGATTTCCATATTTTTGTGTGCTTTAGACCACGCCTTCCAAGGGGTCCCGGGAACCCCGAACCCCAATCGCCTAAAACTTTTTCGGGCCATCACAAATGACCTAAGGAACCATAGTAACAACCCCGCCATGATCGTTCCTCATTTTTTGCATTTTTCGGCCAAACAACTAGAATTCCGCGCGATTCCCATATTTTTGTGTGTTATAGCCCACGCCTTCCTAGTGGTCCCGGGATCTCCGGGACCTCCGTACCCCTATCGCCTAATATTTTTCCGGACTATCAAATAAGGCCAAAGGAACCATAGTCACCGCCCAGCCATGATCATTCCTCATTTGTTGCGTTTTTTGGCCAAAAAACTAGAATTCCGCCCGATTACAATATTTTTGTGTGCTATTGCCCACCCTTCCAAGTGGTTCCGGGACCCCCAGACCCCGATCGCTTAAAATTTTTCCGGGCCGTCAAATACGACCTAAGGAACCATAGTAACCGCCCTGCGATCATCGTTTCTCATTTTTTGCATTTTTCGGCCAAAAAACTAAAATTACGCCCGATTCCCATATTTTCGTGTGCTATACCCACGCCTTCCAAGTGGTCCGGGGAGCCGCGGACCCCGATCGCCAAAAATTTTCTGGACTATCAAATACGACCTAAGGTACCATAGTCACCGCCCCATCATGATCGTTCCAAATGCTTTGCATTTTTCGGCCAAAAAACTAGAACTCCGCGCGATTTGCATATTTTCATGTGCTATAGCTTACGCCTTCTGAGTGGTCCCGGGAGCCGTGGACCCCGATCGCCTAAAATTTTCCGGGCCATCAAATACGACCTAAGGAACCATAGTCACCGCCCCGCCATGATCGTTCCTCATTTATTGCGTTTTTCGTCCAAAAACCTAGAATTCCGCTAGATTACCCATATTTTTGTGTGCTATCGCCCATGCCTTCCGAGTGGGTCGGGCCCCCCGGAGCCGGATCGCCTAATAATTTTCCGGACTACAAAATACGACCTAAGGAACCATAGTCACCGCCCCGCCATGATCGTTCCTAGTCTTTTGCGTTTTTCAGCCAAAAAATTAGAATTCCGCGCGATTTCCATATTTTCGTGTGCTTTAGCCCACGCCTTCCAAGGGGTCCCGGGAACCCCGAACCCCGATCGCCTAAAAATTTTCCGGGCCATCAAATACAACCTAAGTAACCATAGTAACCACCCCGCCATGATCGTTCCTCATGTTTTGCGTTTTTCGGCCAAACAACTAGAATTCCGCGCGATCCCATATTTTTGTGTGTTATAGCCCACACCTTCCGAGTGGTCGCGGGTCTCCCGACCCCTATCGCCTAAAATTTTTTCGGACTATCAAATAAGACCTAAGGAACCATAGTCACCGCCCAGCCATGATCGTTTCTCATTTTTTGCATTTTTCGGCCAAAAAACTAGAATTACGCCCGATTCCCATATTTTTGTGTGCTATACCCACGCCTTCCAAGTGGTCCGGGGAGCCGCGGACCCCGATCGCCTAAAATTTTTCCGGACTATCAAATACGACCTAAGGTACCATAGTCACCGCCCCACCATGATCGTTCCAAATGCTTTGCATTTTTCTGCCAAAAAACTAGAACTCCGCGCGATTTGCATATTTTCGTGTGCTATAGCTTACGCCTTCCGAGTGGTCCCGGGAGCCGTGGACCCCGATCGCCTAAATTTTTTCGGGCCATCAAATATGACCTAAGGAACCATAGTCACCGCCCCACCATGATCGTTCCTTATTTATTGCGTTTTTCGGCCAAAAAACTAGAATTCCGTTCGATTACCATATTTTTGTGTGCTATTGCCCACGCCTTCCGAGTGGGCCGGGCTGCCGGACTCGGATCGCCTAAAAAATTTTCGGGCCATCAATTAGGACCTAAGGAACCATAGTCACCGCCTCGCCATGATAGTTCCTCATTTTTTGCATTTTTTGGCCAAAAAACTAGAATTTCGCCCCGATTCCCATATTTTTGTGTGCTATCGCCCACGCCTTCCGAGTGGGTCGGGCCCCCTGAGCCGGATCGCCTAAAAATTTTCCGGACTATCAAATACGACCTAAGGAACCATAGTCACCTCCCCGCCATGATCGTTCCTAGTCTTTTGCGTTTTTCAGCCAAAAAACTATAATTCTGCGCGATTTCCATATTTTCGTGTGCTTTAGCCCACGCCTTCCAAGGGGTCCAGGGAACCCCGAACCCCGATCGCCTAAAAATTTTCCGGGTCATCAAATACGACTTAAGGAACCATAGTAACCACCCCACCATGATCGTTCCTCATTTTTTGCGTTTTTCGGCCAAACAACTAGAATTCCGCTCGATTCCTATATTTTTGTGTGTTATAGCCCACGCCTTTCGAGTGGTCCCGGGACCTCCTGACCCCTATCGCCTAAAAATTTTCCGGACTATAAAATATGACCTAAGGAACCATAGTCAACGCCCCGCCATGATCGTTCCTAGTCTTTTGCGTTTTTCAGCCAAAAAACTAGAATTCCGCGCGATTTCCATATTTTCGTGTGCTTTAGCCCACGCCTTCCAAGGGGTCCCGGGAACCCCGAACCCCGATCGCCAAAAAATTTTCCAGGCCATCAAATACGACCTAAGGAACCATAGTAACCACCCCACCATGATCGTTCCTTATTTTTTGTGTTTTTCGGCCAAACAACTAGAATTACGCGTGATTCCCATATTTTTGTGTGTTATAGCCCACACCTTCCGAGTGGTCCCGGGACCTCCGAACCCCTATCGCCTAAATTTTTTCCGGACTATCAAATACGACCTAAGGAACCATAGTATCTGCCCGCCATGATCGTTCCTCATTTTTTGCGTTTTTCGGCCAAACAAATAGAATTCCGCGCAATCCCATATTTTTGTGTGTTATAGCCCACGCCTTCCGAGTGGTCCCGGGTCTCCCACCCCTATCGCCTAAAATTTTTCTTGACTATCAAATAAGACCTAAGGAACCATAGTCACCGCCCAGCCATGATCGTTCCTAGTTTTTTCCGTTTTACGGCCAAAAAACTAGAATTCCGCGCGTTTCCCATATTTTCGTGTCCTATAGCCCACGCCTTCCAAGTGAACCCGGGAATTCCGGACCCCTATCGCCTAAAATTTTTCCGGACTATAAAATAAGACCTAAGGAACCATAGTCAACGCCCAGCCATGATCATTCCTCATTTGTTGCGTTTTTCGGCCAAAAAACTAGAATTCCGCCCGATAATTCCGCGCGATTTCCATATTTTCGTGTGCTTTAGCCCACGCCTTCCAAGGGGTCCCGGGAACCCCGAACCCCGATCGCCTAAAAATTTTCCGGGCCATCAAATACGACCTAAGGAACCATAGTAACCACCCCGCCATGATCGTTCCTCATGTTTTGCGTTTTTCGGCCAAACAACTAGAATTCCGCGCGATCCCATATTTTTGTGTGTTATAGCCCACGCCTTCCGAGTGGTCCCGGGTCTCCCGACCCCTATCGCCTAAAATTTTTCCGGACTATCAAATAAGACCTAAGGAACCATAGTTACCACCCAGCCATGATCGTTTCTCATTTTTTGCATTTTTCGGCCAAAAAACTATAATTACGCCCGATTCCCATATTTTCGTGTGCTATACCCACGCCTTCCAAGTGGTCCGGGGAGCCGCGGACCCCGATCGCCTAAAATTTTTCCGGACTATCAAATACGACCTAAGGTACCATAGTCACCGCCCCACCATGATCGTTCCAAATGCTTTGCATTTTTCTGCGAAAAAACTAGAACTCCGCGCGATTTGCTTATTTTCGTGTGCTATAGCTTACGCCTTCCGAGTGGTCCCGGGAGCCGTGGACCCCGATCGCCTAAAATTTTCCGGGCCATCAAATATGACCTAAGGAACCATAGTCACCGCCCCGCCATGATCGTTCCTTATTTTTTGCATTTTTTGGCCAAAAAACTAGAATTTCGCCCGATTCCCATATTTTTGTGTGCTATCGCCCACGCCTTCCGAGTGGGTCGGGCCCCC